>NC_059166.1:37811857-38411857 GCF_019923935.1 Bubalus bubalis
TTGATTTAGGTCATACCTGAATGGTCTAGTGGTTATCACCACTTTCTTCAATTTAAGTCTGAATTTGGCAATAAGGAGTTCATAATCTGAGCCACAGTCAGCTCCTGGTCTTGTTTTTGCTGACTGTATAATGCTTCTCCATCTTTGGCTGCAAAGAATATAATCAATCTGATTTCAGTATTGACCATCTGGTGAGGTCCATGTGTAGAGTCTTCTCTTGTGTTGTTGGAAGAGGGTGTTTGCCATGACCAGTGCATTCTCTTGGCAAATCTCTATTAGTCTTTGCCCTCCTTCATTCTGTACTCCAAGGCCAAATGTGCCTGTTACTCCAGGTGTTTCTTGACTTCCTACTTTTGCATTCCAATCCCCTATATGAAAAGGATATCTTTTTTGATTTAGTTCTAAAAGGTTTTGTAGGTCTTCATAGAACCGTTCAACTTCAGCTTCAGCAGTACTGGTTGGGGCATAGACTTGGATTACTGTGATATTGAATGGTTTGCCCTGTAAACGAACAGCAATCATTCTATCATTTATGAGATTGCATCCAAATACTGCATTTCGGACTCTTTTGTTGACTATGATGGCTACTCCATTTCTTCTAAGGGATTCTTGCCCACAATAATGGATATAATGGTCATCTGAGTTAAGTTCACCCATTCCAGTCCATTTTAGTTTGCTGATTCCTAAAGTGTTGATTTCACTCTTTCCATCTCCTGTTTGACCTCTTCCAATTTACCTTTATTCATAGACCTAAAATTTCAGGTTCCTATGCAGTATTGCTCTTTATAGCATCGAACTTTGCTCCCATCACCAGTCATATCCACAACTGGGTGTTGTTTTTGCTTTGGCTCCATCTCTTCGTTCTTTCTGGAGTTATTTCTCCACTGATATCCAGTAGCATATTCGGCACCTACTGACCTGGGGAGTTCATCTTTCATGGTCCTATCTTTTTGCTTTTCCATACTGTTCATGAGGTTCTTACGGCAAGAATACTGAAGTGGTTTGCCATTCCCTTCTCCAGTGGACCACGTTTTGTCAAAACTCTCCACCATGACCCATCCATCTTGGGTGGCCCTACACGGCATGGCTCATAGTTTTGTTGAGTTAGACAAGGCTGTGGTCCATGTTACCAGATTGGTTGTGCCTTTCAAGAACTCCAAATCTGATTCTGAGTTCAGAAGGCCACCGTAACTCTATGAGGAAGTCAAGTGATGATTTATAAACACTCCTCGTTTCTCTTTCCTCTTTCCATTGCAGTCAAAGAGAATTCCAACCTTGGTGGCGCTGGAAGGTAATAGCATTGATGCGATATTTAAGGTAGTTTTATGTATACAAGGACTTCCCTTGGTGGCTCAGACGGTAAAGTGTCTGCCTACAATGCAGGAGGCCCGGATTCAATCCCTGGGTCAGGAAGATCTCCTGGAGAAGGAAATGGCAACCCACTCCAGTATTCTTATCTGGAAAATTCTATGGACGGAGGAGCCTTGTAGGCTACAATACATGGGGTCCCAAAGAGTTGGACACGACTGAGTGACTTCACTTTCTTTACTTTCCTGGTAGCTCAGACGGTAAAGCATCTGCCTGCAATGCAGGAGACCCAGGTTCAATCCCTAGGTTGGGAAGATCTCCTGGAGAAGGAAATGGCAACCCACGCCAGTATTTTTGCCTGGAAAATTCCATGGACGGAGTAACCTGGTAGGCTACAGTCCATGGGGTTGCAAGGAGTCGGACATGACTGAGTGACTTCACTTTCACTTATGTATACAAATACATTTAGAGAATAACTTCTCTCCATTTTTTAATCCTGTAGATCTCATATTTTATTTTTATTTTTAAAATTAGCTTACAATTGCTATTTCAGTCATTTTATTGTTTAAAATGACATACCAATTAGGTAAAAAATGGAGCACAAAAAAGCAGATGCAATGAGTTACCTGAGATAATCTGGGATAATCCATAAGGCATATCATAGTGGTTTTGCTGTGTCTTTAATGTGGTTCTTTCCTGCACTGTCTCAGCTATAATATTAGTCTTAGAAGTAGGTCATTCACTCCAGCAATTTAGAAAACAATGACAAGATATATAAGCCAAATTACCCTCCTTGTACATGCTGACTGAACTACTGATGCATGAAGCAATATGGATGAATGTTTTTGAAAGTCCACTGAGTGTCAGCAAGCTATAAATCTGGTGAAACATGAGGCTGTATAGAACATCATTTTTAAAAGTATGTTATGCAGTTCATTGATATTGGATAAGGGAATTAGGATAAAATCTTTAGTTGCTCCTAGAGAACTTTCAAATTCCTTTTCTTTTGTAAAGCTCAGTGAAGTTGCTTTCATTCTAGATATGAACACCACTTTCTTTACAGCTTATAACTTGCAGTTTTCCCCATATCAATAGCTGTTTTTAATGTGTGCAACAAGTTTTAGAACTATGCGTATTTTGTGTTCCTGAGAAACCCCAAGTGGTAAAGAATTTGTGGATCGTCACTAAAGGCTTATAGTAAAATCCAGATTATGAGAAACAAGATCACAAGTGAAATTTTAATGTACAATAAAATAAAATAATAAAAATGGGTGGTTATATTCCTGAGAGGCATCAGATAATTTTTTCACAGGAAAGCTACAAAAATAGGTTATATGTTTTCATCGGTTAAAAATTATAGTCATGTCCTTTTTATTTTATTACAATCCAATAACATAGATAATAAATAGATAAAGCGATGGCAGGAAAACGTGAATATGTAAGGAAATAATAACATGACACAGTAGTTCCAAGTATTTACATAAGAGAAATAAAAGCACACGTTCACAAAAAGATTTGTGGAAGAACATGTATAACAGCTTTATTCATTATATAACCAGTAATGTGAAGAACCCAAATGCTCATGAACTGGAGAATGAATGAACGATTTCTGGTTCATTCATGCTACTCATCAATGAGAAAGAGTACACCACCGATATATGCACCAGTGTATATGAAGCTGAGCAATGTTATGTTTTCAGAAAGACAAGAGACACACAAGACTGCAAGTCATGTATGTCTTTATTTATATGAAGTTTCAGAATAGACGATGTTAATCTATCATGATAGAAGTCAGAACAGTATTTGACTGTAGAGGGTGAGGATCAACTGGGAATGAGCACTAAAACTTTTTGAGATAATGTAAGTGTCATATAGCTTTGTTGGGGTTTTGTGTCTATGGGTGCATATACATTTGTCAAAACTTAAGGTTTAACCAGTTCACTGTATGTAGTTTACCTTAATAAGGCATGAATGAGCAAAAATGAGTATATGAAACATTTTATCTAATAACCAAATCACTGGCAGTACTAATCAAGCTGTAGATGACAATAGCCTACAAACCTTACCTGCATTTGTGTCCATTTTGTCCATTTGAAACCATTTGATTAAGTTCAAAGGTAATTTTTAATTGTCACTGTAAACCAAAGTATAGACTAAAGCATGTTCTGAGTGTTATTATAACATTCAAGGATGTGAAAGAGTTGAAACAGGGGTTGGACTGTAACTTATAAATTAGTATTCTTTCTTGAAAGTCCAGTGTAAGTGGACACCTACATGGCAAATCAAATAGAGCCCATTGCTGGAACATCTGTCAGGCCATATGCTTTGGCCTCAGGTTCAGTGTAGAAACTAAAATGCTAATGACTCCATCCATCATTACAGAGCTTGGTGGGCATGCATCGTTTGGTTGGACAGAGAAAATTCACCAGCAAAGTTACTGAAAGCAGGGAATTGTGTGGGGAGATTTGGTGGCACCATTTGTTTTGGTGAATTGAGATGGGGCTGTTTAACGTGTGACTGGTAATCCTATGCAGACTGCCATGAAAGCAGTGGCAGTTGGGCCAATCTGTCAGTAATCTCCCCAGGTGCTGGCAGTGTGCCTTCTGAGTGGGGCTGCCAAAACAGGCAAGCCAGCCATCTCTTTGCCCTTGGTGAGGCTCATCACTGCTAATGTAGTGTGATACAGCTAGTTTCTCAGCCAAAGGAAATGTCATTCCTTCTGCAGCAATGGATAATTTAAGCAATAGATTGAGAGTAGAATTAGTACAATGAGATGCAAATTGCTCTAAAAAACAACCAGCGAGAGGCTAACCTTTTGCCGTACCAACTGTTGTCAGCTGAGGTTCATTGAAAATGGTTGCTGTGAAACTTCTGGCCACATAGTGTTTTATCTGTCCAGGCAAATGTAGTCTTGTTCCTATGTGACATGTGAACATCGTCACATAGCACTGGAAATCAGAAGAGTGATTTAAAAAAATGAATAATTTGAAAGTACAGAAATTTTATCTGGTGAAATATATCACTATGATGTTTCAAATGCCAACTTGATTGTTGCTTACAAAGCTCTTCTTGATGCTGCCATGCTATAATATTTCCTTATAGTATAAATATATGTCTATTTATACTGTGATATAAAGTGCCTGTATCATGCTTAATTTACAATGGAATTTTACTATCCCTGAAACTCTTTCTGGGAAAAAAAATCTGGTAATTTTTCATTTGTCATAATAAATGGAAAATCTTGGAAGAAATTAATCTATTCCTAGAAACATACAGTTTATAGTGGGCAATTAATTGAGAAGGAATTTGAAAGGACTATTTCAAAGCCAAACTGATTAAATATTTAACATGTGATTAATTCACATTGGGTACCATGGGGATAGGGGGAGAAAGGAATGAAATATAGTGAAATTGTACTAATGTCTGGATTTGGTGATAGTTCTGACATTATCTTGGTGAAGGTTCTAACATTTTATAGATCATTGGCCCTGTGGCTGACACATATCTGAAAATATTAGAATAACAAAAAGCAGTATATAATTACCAGAACCATTAGTAAAGTCAGAGAAATTATGTCAGAATTGCTAAAGGTACATTGTTATCTTGAGACTGGGAGAATGGAAACATTTCTTCAAATAGTAGAATACTAGGGACACAGAAGAGGCATTTAATTTGTTTTTTTTATAGATACTAAAGTACAGTAATAACCAGTGGTTTCAAGCTATTTGGTGAGAGATATAAGCTGATTATAAGGAAGACCGTTGTAATTGCAGGGCTGTTGAAACCTAGAATGAGCTACTCTAGGAGGCAGTAAAATTAACAATTAGTGAAAGTAGCCAAGCATAATCTGGATAAGCATTTGCTAGAGATGTCGAGGACATTTAAGCATGATTCTGAATACTTTTTAAAGATCCTTTCAGCCCTGAGAGGTACTGGTATAACTGAGTAAGAGATCATATGGAATCTAAGTCCTGTGCTATTTCAGAGTTGAGAGAGCACTCCAAAGATTGGAGTAAGTTTAATGAAATCATTAAGGAAAATTTCACTGAGTCTCTTTTTTTTTTATAATTATTTTTATTTGGCTGCACTGGATCTTAGTTGTAGTATGTGGGATCTAGTTCCCTGGCTGGGGATCGAACCTGGGCCCCCTGCATTGGGAGCACAGAGAATTAGGCACCAGACCACCAGAGAAGTCCCCACTGAGTCTTTAAAGGGCAAATGCAGGAGATGCAGTTTCAATCCCTGTGTCAGGAAGATCCCTGGAGGGGGAAATGGCAACCCATTCTAGTTTTCTTGTCTGGAAAAATCCCATGGACATAGGAGCCTGGCGGGTTATAGTCAATGGGATTGGAAACAGGACTGAGCAACGGAGCACACACACATTGAAAGACATACAGGACATGGATAAGCAAGGATTAAGTGGGCATGCTCATCACTGCAGTTTAGTGTGTGTGTGTGTGTTGGGTGGAAACATGAAGAGATGAATCTTCTTACAGTGGAAGGTTCACAATGGGAACTAGAGATAAATATAGTTTATGGAAGAGATGGGACAAGGCTATGATGGGGACAAAAGCAAGAAAGAAACTCCTGCTGGCAGTACAGATATCACGTAGTGAGAGCCTAGGATTGGACTGTGCCATTGAATTTTGAAAAAAAAATGTGAGGAGGGAAGGAGAAGGACCCATGAAAGAAGACTGTTGAGTTTGGATCAGGTTGATACCAGGTGAAAGAGTTTGGGAGGATGTGAGTGAAATAATAAAGACAGATTGCCAGAATATTATAGAGCAATAAAGGTTTTTAAATTGCCTTAAGCATTTATTTTTGACAGTCTGTGAATTTGTTTTCTCATTTTCTGTCTGGGAATTAATTTGCCTGTTCGATCCAATCATTTACTTGTTTCCCCTTCTACCTTGATAATTGCATGTGAGTTTTCCTAAATAGAAGTGAAAAATGGGGAAACGTTTTCATTCCTTTTCACTCTTTCTAGCCTTAAAAAACCTTACCAAGACAGTTTGAAGCTTGTGGCCAAATTAAATCTCTGGGTGTTCCTGATTTCACTTAGGAGAGTTCATCTATGAAAAGGCTGTTGGTGCTACCCACCTTGCCTTCTGTATCCTGTGGCTCACAGAGCAGGACTAGCATCAGAGAAGAGTATCAGACATGTCTATTGTACTTTCCTGACTCCTTGTAAACTGATAGATGATCACTAGCCTGCTGCTTAATTCTAATTTTCTCTGTTTATCCTATTTAAGTATTGAAGTGAAGTGTTAGTCACTCAGTCATGTCTGACTCTTTGCGACCCCATGGACTGTACCCTGCTAGGCTCCTCTGTCCATGGAATTCTCCAGATAAGAATACTGGAGTGGGTTGCCATTTCCTTCTCCAATTTGATTTACAATTAATTCTACTCCACTTAAAAGACCATGATCTATTTGGTAGCTAATACCTACGATTCTTGTCAGTCCTGTTTTTCCTCAGGACATTGATTTATTTGAGTTCATGGAGTTATATCTTCCCTCTTGACTTCGTGTAAAGAATTATAATCATTGGTCTTGAAGTAAAATCACTGACCAAGTATCATGGATTATGTTTATCTTTTACCCTTTCCATTTTGGGTGTATATATGTATGTAACAAAGACCATCAGAAAGTGTAATCATATTTAATTTTTAGAATTGCTAAATATTCCTGAGGTCATTTTGGTTGGCTTTGTGTGGCTTTCTACCATCAAAAGTTCAATGCCTCAAAGATATAACGCATTCTTTTCTTTCTTTGATTATTCATAAACTCTGAATTTGTTGTCTGCAGATTACATAATTGACTATAAATGAATAATGTGTGGAATATTGTTTGTTTTCTTTCTTCCTCAAACTTATCTGTAAAAGCCTGGCAGTGTAGAAGCTCAAGGATTTCTTCTTATCAATATCGATAGATAACAATTGACTGCTCTTTCTGTACAAGAGTAACACACTCTCCTACTGTTGGCAGAAGTGTCCTTTCAGTGTGTTTTTCAGGTGTGTCATGTCAAGCACTTTACAACTTTTAACTGAGCTCCTGTGACCAGTGTTACAATATGGGGGCTCTGGCAGTGGGCTGGGTCTCTTCTTAATGAAAAGCAGTCTGATTTAAATATCTAATATTTATAAAATCATTTTATTTTAGAATAAAACATAGAGAAAACCTCACAAGAAGTGAAAACTATGACTCAATGAAGTTTTATAAGATACCCACCACACAGATCATGAAAAAGACTACCAGCCGTCCTAGAGGCTCTTTTCAAGTTCTCCATCTCAGACACAACTGAGTCATCTCCCTACCCCTATAAATAGTAATTATCATGACTTTTAGCCTTTGTTTTTCTTATGGTTTTTGTCATATATATACTCTCCTTAGATGCTATAGATTAGTCTTGTCTATTTTTAAAAATATATCTTTTAAAGTCCTGTTAATCTCTGTATTTTTCCTGTGCCCTTTTTTCCTTCACAATTTATCTGTTGAGCAACCCAGGCCATTTGACTTGTAGTTTTCACACAGTCTGCATTCTACTGATTGCATACAAATGTCCTCTTCAGTTCATGTTCCTTTGAATTTCCTGAAAATTGGCAGCCAGATCTAGATTCAGGTTTGATTCTCTGGCAGTACTAGAGGTGGTACATAGTGTGATTACCAGAGGCACAAAACGTCTCATTTCTTTTTTTTTTTTTAATCCTGATACCAATTGGTGCTTAATGCCTATATTCATTCCTGGAGGTTGTCAGTTATGATATTCTGGTTTTATTATTTCTTTTGTGTTTTGCTTAATTAATGAAGACATGCTTCTCATCATCTACTATTTGACTACACAATGACACAGTTCATTTAAAGAAAGGGATGGTAGCTTCTCAACTCTTTCTTTAATTATTGGTTTTCAGTATAATTGGTTGGTTCCTATCATCATCAAAAGATGACAGATTCTTCTTTTTTCCTTTTATTATCATGAACTCATGGATTTATACATATTTAATGGACTTCAATGCACTGCAATTGCTACTGTTTTTTTAAACTCAAATCATACCACTTTTTGCTGGTGGTTGGCTCCTGAATCCTTTTGATATGCCTTCAGTAGTCTTTGATAGCTTTATTGTTGCAAGGAATTGTTTTATGTGATTGTGGAACCTGGGTAGGCAGGTTAAAGTCTATAAGTCAAGCACTTGGAGAGGGCAGACTGGAATACTCAGCCACAGACTAAAGTTGCTATTCATGGGTGGAATTTCTTCTACTTCAGGGAGGCCTCTGATCTACTAGGATATTCTCACTTGCCTAATGTTGGTTGGTTATGGACTTTAATCCCATCTACAAAATACCTTAGTAGAGACAAATAGTTAATGTTTTGATTGAATAACTTGGGACTATAGCCTTGTCAGGTTGATACATTAAAAGAGCATCACAATTATCAAATATATTATTCACTTAGATATTGTTTTATCTTCATAATATTGCTATTATTAGAATTTGCAGTTAGAACTTTTACACAGTTATCTCACCTAATATTCTCAGTATCTCTGTTGAATAAACCTTTACAAAATTGATGTCCCCATTTTTAGATGAAAAGGCAGAGACTTGAGAAGTAATGAGAAATTGTGAAGCTAATAAGTAGTCATTTCAAGACTAGACCATAGGAGTCATCTCCTATAGTTCTGTCTATTTACTCATGACCTCTTTGTGTGGTTCCTCATATTTATCACCTTGTCCTCACATCGCAAAGATGCCTTTGCTTCTTAGGTTAAAATTCATTTTCGTGTTTGATAACTGACTTTATTTTTTGTTAAGCTTGGCTAATGATCCTGATTCTCCAGCACATTTCCTGCTTTATGTCAGAATTACAACATTTGCACCCTTTTTTCCTGTGTCAAATATCATTTACCTTGTTCAGTCTTTTCATTGCCATATAGTAAATGGGTGGTGAATTTAGGATTATAATTTTAGTGTAATTTCTCCTAAAGGAACATTATTTCCTTATTCATTATTTCCTTAATCTATTGAAGTCAGTATGATTTGTAATGGATATAAATGAGTGCTTTTCTCAAAATGGTAACAATTTTTTTCTAATTTTTTAAATTTATAAATGTCTAAATCTTTGTTTGCCGTGATACTCTTTCATGTTTCTAAAATTATTTAATTTAATTGTTCAATAATAATGCTGATAATGATAGCTTTATCTCTATGATATCTATGAGAAAGAAAAAAAAAAAATTCATATGGCAGACAAGTCCCAGGAAGAAATCCTCAGGTCCTTGGCTGGATTGTTATATGATTCACTGATTCACATCAACCTTAATTTTAGTGGGCAAATTTAAACTGAGATTAGTTTTGTAAAGAGCACTGGTACTGAAAAATTATATGCAGTCCCCTAAATATTATTCTATAGGAATTTAAATGCAAAACATAGAAAAACAATCACTTGCCCTTTTTCCAGCTCTTAAGAGGATGGAGGAGACACATATCATTATGAAAGGTAGTGAAAAAGAAAGCAATAAATGTAATTTAATTTTTCTTCATGTCAGTAGAGTGAAATAATTTCTACAAGTGTTCTATGTACCACATTATTTAATTTAAAATTAAATCGGATTAATTATTCCTCAAGTTTTGAAAAGAGAGACTGAAATAAACTATTCCATATTTTAACCATAGCATATTAACTTTTAGGATTTCAAGCTGAAAATAACAGAGAACCAAATGTGTTATATCATTAACAGGAAATCCAGAAATAGGGGGGCTATAAGAACTGTTGACATCATTTCATTTTTAGATTTTTAAAATTTTTCTCAAGAGAATAAAGTGAGGATTTATTAAATGGTAGTACACCCATGGGGTGAGAGTGGGCAGACTTGGGTGAGAAGCTTTGGGCACCATTTAGATACATAATCAAGAACCTGAGTCTGTGTTTCTCCTTAATGTGACATCCTCATCATTTTATTCATAACATTGAGAAAAAGAAGAGGAACCATTGTGCTTTCTCTAGAAATGAGGATATCTTTCTGGAAATAACATGGCTTATTCCTATTATTTCTCATTGGCCAGGATCACACCCATTTTTAGACCTGTCAACTGTTCATGGGAACTGGACCTCCATGATTGTTTTTGACCAATTGTCTCAAGCTGAAATATCTTGATTCATAACCTATGGATCTTGTAAAAATATAGATTTTGATTCAGTAGATCTAAAGTGATCTCTCTAAACTTTGCATTTGTAATAATCTGACAGGTGATCCTAATGCTAATGCAATAATAATACTGGGAAATAACCACTATTACCACTACACTACTTTATGCTGGGAACTGAACTTGACAAATAAATACTGCATGCACCCTTCATGATGAAGCTTACTTAGTTTAATTAGAGGAGTGATAATAGTCAGCAATTCCAGTGACTTGCCTAGAGTTACTTGGTAAGTGATGAGTCTCAGCAGCCTATACTAGAGACAAAATAAATAAGAAAGCATGACAAGGATCTGGGGTGGGTGGGGGAGAGAAGAGGAATGAAGACAGCAAAGTGCTAGGTTATAATCCTTGGATAATATAATTTTGTGGTTCTTAGTATTTCTCAGAGTTGGGGATTTTGCAATGGAGAAATCACATAAAAATCTCCAAGCAGAATAAAGAGCCTGGAACTGAAGAATATAAAGGCAGAAAACTATACGTGAACACTGCTGCATAGGGATAAAATTACCATTACTTCTTCTTTCTGTCTTTCATAGCCCTGCCTACTCTGCTAAATTGATACCTTGTAGGCAGGCAAAGATCTATTATTTTGGATTATAAAATAAAAAGTTATCATTATTTTTGAATTCTGAAATGTAAATGTCATAAACTGCTACTTTTAACTTTAATGCATTACTTGAAGTAAATAAAATGCATTACTTGAAGCAAATAAAGTACATTAAGCTATGTCTAGTGTAGTAGACTGTCAGAGAAGGCAGTGGCACCCCACTCCAGTACTCTTGCCTGGAAAATCCCATGGACAGAGGAGCCTGGTAGGCTGCAGTCCATGGGGTCGCTAAGAGTCGGACACGACTGAGCAACTTCCCTTTCACTTTTCACTTTCATGCATTGGAGAAGGCAATGGCAACCCACTGCAGTGTTCTTGCCTGGAGAATCCCAGGGACGGGGGAGCCTGGTGGCTGCCGTCTCTGGTCGCACAGAGTCAGACACGACTGAGCGACTTAGCAGCAGCAGCAGCAGTGTAGTAGTCTACATTTTCTCACTGATATAATGCATTGATCAAGACTTAACAACAAATAATCAACTCATTTGACTGGACCTGTGATACAAATGAAGTAAAAACAGCTCTGGTTTATTTTAGAGGAAATATTACTAAATTTTGTGTCTTTAAACCTAGTTTTGAGTTTTAATCCTGCTACTAACAGGCTATATATATATAGCACATTTCTAATCTTTCTGGATTTTGATTTTATAATCTACAAATTAAAATGACTATCACATAAAATTTGAAATAGAGAACAGTGATAGAATCAGGATAACAGCTAATATAACATGAGGGACATGGAGGGGCTTATTAAGTGATTTTTGAAGAAAAATCTGAAATTATGACTACAATTATTTTATTGTTATTTTGAGAGATAATTAGCACCTAAGTGTACTATACTCATTAATTACATCAACAATATGTATCCTATATAAGCCTATACATGTTATCACTTTATTAGCATAATAAAAAAACACGTAAAAACACAGTGTAATCAACTTAGTGATCTCCGGATGGGATTGCCTTAAGTAGAGCCCTCAGCAACTCTAAGTTGTGGTTTAGCTCAGAAAGAACTTTGTATAAATGATCTCTAGATGTCCTTGAGGTTCTATATTTCTGTAGCTTCCCTTTAGTATTTATTTTAATTAATGATTATTATATATTTTGCTATAATAACTTATGAAAGCCTCAGGAAGTTTTACATGACTCTTACCTTTAAAAATATCATGTGTATGAATTTAGTACATTTTAACAAAGAACTTTTTCCACAAAATAATAATATATTGCATAATATGATGCTGTGGAAGAAAAAAATGCAAGATTTGAAACCCTAAAAAAAAAAGATTTGAAACCCTACCTTCAGGATGATTTCAGTACACAAAAAGGTAAAAGGGCATCCAGATATAGAATATATTATAGAATTGATTCAAGGTAGAAATGCGGGTTACATTTTTATGATAATCTCTGAGTTCCTGAGACCCTATTCATGACATTTTCCGTGGGGATGGCAGGTAGAAGAGTATGTTTAAATTGATGAAATGTGAGCTTGAGGCTGAGAGGACATTGTTTGTCTTCATAGCTCATGTCATTATGGGCCTCATCTGGGAATACCTAAGAGTTGCTGGTGTCCATTGTTGGGTAATTCAGATTTTTCACAAGAGCAAATGACTGATTCCAGCAGAAGTCAGTAGTGGTCTTGTAACTGTTGCAGAGAAATAGAGTAGATCCTATGTTGGCAGTACATAAACAGTGGAAAGTTTTTAAACATTTGGAATTCTTCCAGGCTAGTGAAAATTTCTGAAATCGCTGCTTATAAAGTAAATTAGGGTCAGAAAGTGAGGTCTCACTAACAATACAAAAGACTGAAGGACTAGGAGACAATCTCAGCAGCAACCGTAATTCGGATTGAGAAAGCTGTTTTAGCACAGGAACCAGGTAGTAGTGAAGGTGTTGAGCATTGCGGAGGCCTACGTGAATTTTGGGATCATGAGAGTATTCACAGAACTGTGGTGGACAGGATAATTTGACCTGGTAGATAATTGATTGGAAGTCATTGCAGAAGCTGGGAATTCCAGAAGAGGTTGTTTGAGTGGGATTGTGAAAGAGCGATATACAAGTGAGAAACTGGGATAGAGGGTAAAGTAGAAGACACTGTGCCTTCCTTTGGGAAAAGTTTGGAGGAAAGTGTTACTGTGAGATGAATGACAGTGAAGATGGAAAGATGAAATAATCATTATTGAGAGTAAAACATTAAGGGTATACTTATAAACTCATCACAGAAGAAGATGGATTTTGAAATCCATCTTGAAAGTGCTAAAAGATGTGAGTGTGTTTGTGCACGAGTAAAATAATTTAGAAGGCAACGTAGGAAGCGGGAGTTGATTGGTGTTGCCAAAGGAAGAACTGAGAACTATAAATGGTAGTAAGAAAGGTGGTGGAAGATGGAGAGCACCACTGGAGATGTAAATTAGGGGAGATGAGGTGAGGGCATGTAGCTGTATGAGTGCTGAGTCATGGTCTGCCTTCTCATTGGAAAATTAATATTAAATAATGTGATAACTGAAAAAAATGCAGGTTGAGATTTACATGCATAAAGTTTTTTTGTTTGTTATGTGATTGATAGGGAAAGAGAATTCAGACTGCGTTTTATGAATTTATATTTTAGGGCTGGTGAGTATAAGCTGCTCTTACTCTTTGTGGGTTAGGAACAAAGAATTAACAAAACACTCAATGAATGAAAAATGCCAATGTTAAATTTGGGACTTTTTATCTGCAGGTATATATAAGTATATATACATATATATATACATATATATATGTCAGGTCCATGGATCAAGGCAAATACTTATATGGAATGTCAGGTCCATGAATCAAGGCAAATTGGAAGTGGTCAAACAAGAGATGGCAAGAGTGAATGTCGACATTCTAGGAATCAGTGAACTGAAATGGACTGGAATGGGTGAATTTAATACAGATGACCGTTATATCTACTACTGCAGGCAGGAATCCCTCAGAAGAAATGGAGTAGCCATCATGGTCAACAAAAGAGTCCAAAATGCAGTACTTGGATGCAGTCTCAAAAATGACAGAATGATCTCTGTTTGTTTCCAAGGCGAACCATTCAATATCACAGTAATCCAAGTCTACACTCCAACCAGTAATGCTGAAGAAGCTAAAGTTGAACGGTTCTGTGAAGACCTACAAGACCTTTTAGAACTAATGACCAAAAAAGATTTCCTTTTCATTATAGGGGACTGGAATGCAAAAGTAGGAAGTCAAGAAACACCCGGAGTAACAGGCAAATTTGGCCTTGGAATACAGAATGAAGCAGGGCAAAGACTAATAGAGTTTTGCCAAGAAAATGTACTGGTCATAACAAACACCCTCTTCCAACAACACAAGAGAAGACTCTATACGTGGACCTCACCAGATGGTCAACACCGAAATCAGATTGATTATATTCTTTGCAGCCAAAGATGGAGAAGCTCTATACAGTCAGCAAAAACAAGACCAGGAGCTGACTGTGGCTGAGATAATAAACTTCTTATTGCCAAATTCAGATTTAAATTGAAGAAAGTAGGGAAAACCACTAGACCATTCAGGTATGACCTAAATCAAATCCCTTATGATTATACAGTGGAAGTGAGAAATAGATTTAAGGGCCTAGATCTGATAGATAGAGTGCCTGATGAGCTATGGACTGAGGTTTGTGACATTGTACAGGAGACAGGGATCAAGAACATCCCCATGGAAAAGAAATGCAAAAAAGCAAAATGGCTGTCTGGGGAGGCCTTACAAATAGCTGTGAAAAGAAGAGAAGTGAAAAGCAAAGGAGAAAAGGAAAGATACAAACATCTGAATGCAGAGTTCCGAAGAACAGCAAGAAGAGATAAGAAAGCCTTCTTCAGCGATCAATGCAAAGAAATAGAGGAAAACAACAGAATGGGAAAGACTAGTGATCTCTTCAAGAAAATCAGAGATACCAAAGGAACATTTCATGCAAAGATGGGCTTGATAAAGGACAGAAATGGTATGGACCTAATAGAAGCAGAAGATATTAAGAAGAGATGGCAAGAATACACAGAAGAACTGTACAAAAAAGATCTTCACGACACAGATAATCATAATGATGTGATCACTGACCTAGAGCCAGACATCCTGGAATGTGAAGTCAAGTGGGCCTTAGAAAGCATTACTAGGAGCAAAGCTAGTGGAGGTGATGGAATTCCAGTTGAGTTATTCCAAATCCTGAAAGATGATGCTGTGAAAGTGCTGCACTCAATATGCCAGCAAATTTGGAGAACTCAGCAGTGGCCACAGGACTGGAAAAGGTCAGTTTTTATTCCAATCTCAAAGAAAGGCAATGCCAAAGACTGCTCACACTACCGCACAATTGCTCTCATCTCACACGCTAGTAAAGTAATGCTCAAAATTCTCCAAGCCAGGCTTCAGCAATATGTGAACTGGGAACTTCCTGATGTTCAAGCTGGTTTTAGAAAAGGCAGAGGAACCAGAGATCATTTTGCCAACATCTGCTGGATCATGGAAAAAGCAAGAGAGTTCCAAAAAAAACTCTATTTCTGCTTTACTGACTATGCCAAAGCCTTTGACTGTGTGGATCACAATAAACTGTGGAAAATTCTTCAAGAGATGGGAATACCAGACCACCTGATCTGCCTCTTTAGAAATCTATATGCAGGTCAGGAAGCAACAGTTAGTACTGGACATAGAACAACAGATTGGTTTCAAATAGGAAAAGGAGTACGTCAAGGCTGTATATTGTCACCCTGTTTATTTAACTTATATGCAGAGTACATCATGAGAAATGCTGGACTGGAAGAAATACAAGCTGGAATCAAGATTGCCTGGAGAAATATCAATAACCTCAGATATGCAGATGACACCACCCTTACGGCAGAAAGTGAAGAGGAACTCAAAAGCCTCTTGATGAAAGTGAAAGAGGAGAGTGAAAAAGTTGGCTTAAAGCTCAACATTCAGAAAACAAAGATCATGGCATCTGCTCCCATTACTTCATGGCAAATAGATGGGGAAACAGTGGAAACAGTGTCCGACTTTATTTTTCTGGGCTCCAAAATCACTGCAGATGGTGATTGCAGCCATGAAATTAAAAGATGCTTACTCCTTGGAAGGAAAGTTATGACCAACCTAGATAGCATATTCAAAAGCAGAGGCATTACTTTGCCAACAAAAGTCCGTCTAGTCAAGGCTATGGTTTTTCCTGTGGTCATGTATGGATGTGAGAGTTGGACTGTGAAGAAGGCTGAAGGCGGAAGAGTTGATGCTTTTGAATTGTGGGGTTGGAGAAGACTCTTGAGAGTCTGTTGGACTGCAAGGCGATCCAACCAGTCCATTCTGAAGGAGATCAGCCCTGGGATTTCTTTGGAAGGAATGATGCTGAAGCTGAAACTCCAGTACTTTGGCCACCTGATGCAAAGAGTTGACTCGTTGAAAAAGACTCTGATGCTGGGAGGGATTGGGGGCAGGAGGAGAAGGGGACGACAGAGGATGAGATGGCTGGATGGCATCACTGACTCGATGACGTGAGTCTGAGTGAACTCCGGGAGTTGGAGATGGACAGGGAGGCCTGGCGTGCTGTGATTCATGGGGTTGCAAAGAGTCGGACACGACTGAGCGACTGATCTGATCTGATATATAAGTATATAGACACATGCATATATACAAGATAATGTGCATGTATATATCATTTCAGATATAGAGAAGGGTCTTAAAGATACAGTAGATTTTAACATTTTAAAACTTATTAAAGTAATTAATTCCTTTATTATTTACTAGTTTAAAATGCACAGTATTTCAAACATTCAAAAAAATCTATAAAAAAAGCAAAAATTAACCACTAACATGCCCAACACTCTAATTTAATAGAAACTGACACTCTGCTTTTTTGTCTTAATTTTTCTAAACAACTTTTTCCCTAAGATTTAAACATATGTTTCAGAGGAATATAGGAGATGTTCTACATTCACCAGGACTGTACTGGTTTTAGTTTGCTTAGTTTAACTGCCATGTTGAATTTTACTGATTGGATAAGTCTCAGTTCATTTATCCACTACTCAGGTATATTTTATGGGATCTTTCCCATACTTAACTATTACAAATCATTCTGAGTTGAGCATTCTTGTACATATCTGTGATCACACATGAAAGGGTGACAAATGTAAAAATGGAACTATCGTGTTCTATGTTTTCTGCATCTTCAGCTTTACTAGATAGTAGCAAATAATTTTCTAACATGACTGTAACCATTTACATTTCCATAGGTAATTTTACTGGTCTGTTTTACACTGTTTGATGAGATGATACATCAAATAATGTATTGGGATACCAGGAATACTTAGCATTTTACCTACCAGACGTGAGAATGAGGATGATGACCATTTATCTTTCATAGTTGTGGCTTTTCTTTGCCCTTTGTGCTATCTATGATATAAAGAATTTTTAAATTTGGGCTGAGGATCTCTTTTCATGGTTATTATACGTACACATTTTCTCTCTTTATAGCCTCTCCATTTGTTGACAGGATTATTTGTCTTTTTCCTTATTGAACTGTAGAAGAATTTTATATAACCTGACTATTTATCTTTGATGGTTATTTTCATGACAAATAATCTTATCATGGTTTGTGGCTTGCTTTTTTCACTTTATATATGATATCTTTCAATATATAGAAGTTAGCAATTTTATTGTAGTTGAATTTGTCAACCACATTTTTTATGGTCTTGTGTGAGGCATCCTGATATTATAAATATATTTTCCAATAGTTCATTTTGAAAGTTGACAGATATGCTTTTAACTTTTAGGTTCCTTTGATTACTTCTTTAAATGGTATAAATTGGCTGTCATTAATGCCAAAGAGATAAAAGTTTGCAAAGAGTACAGATTTTGGCTTGACTGTAAATTATTCATTAGTATTTTGTAGTCATCCTGTCATGATCACATGCTATGCATTTAGAATACTGAGATGCATTGACCATGGTCTCAGTCTCCTGAAAGGGACAAATCTAATAAGCACATGCAGTGCAGTATAAGGGCTAAAAGAAGACTTTACATATATAAAACCTGGGAGAAGGGAGATGGCAGTGAATTATTTGCCAAGAAGCCATTATCTGTCCTGCTAATTCATATACTCTGGGCTAATAGAAATTTTATGGAAAACTGAGATTACTATTATAGTTTAGCACTACACCCCTTAAGGGAAACCAATATTAACTTACATCCTTTTTCTGATTGAAAGGGAATAGTGAAAATTTGTGGGGCTACACGAATATTTTCCTCCTAATTTTAACAAATAGTAAGTTATCACAGATGTTGTTTGCCAAGATGCTTTAAATTTCTGGAAATGTTAAAACCCTGTTTTATAAAAGATTGTTTTTTGTTTACAGAGACGAAATGGTGAAGATATACCTGTGGCTCAGACTAAGAACATCAATCACAGAAGATTTGCTGCTTCCTTTAGATTGCAAGAAGTGACAAAAACTGATCAGGATTTGTATCGCTGTGTAACTCAGTCAGAACGAGGTTCTGGTGTGTCCAATTTTGCTCAACTTATTGTAAGAGGTAAAGTAAAATTGCTTTCACTTCATGAAATTGCATGGCTTCATTAGAACAAAAGCGACTTTTGTAGATATTTGGATTGATTTTTAAATCTAGTGCTCTTTATCTCAAATTACTGCAAAAACCATATCATTATAAAAGTTCTGAAAATATCTTAAGGTCAAATTAAGATTGTTGTTTTATGGTGTGTCAGACAAGTTTTCAGTAAGTGATTTTTATCAAAAGGAATCTATTTAATACTCCAACAGGGCTAAACATACATAAAATACTTTATTTTGCCATCAATTTAAAGCTACCAGAGGAATTGGTGAGGGATTATGATACATTGGTACTTTTCTTTAGTGGATACTGGAAAAACAAGTACAAGTGCATGTATAAGTACAAGTACAAGTATAAGTATAGTACTTGTATAAGTATAGTATAAGTAAATATAAGTATAGTACTTATACTTGTAGAAGTACAAGTACAATGTATATTACATTCACTGAAAATTGACTGAGTCCCTATATAATTCACTCTTCTAGGTTGTGGAGATACAATGGTTAGTAAAATACAAAGACCCTCCCCTATGTATGTAGGGCTTCCCTGGTGGCTCAGATGGTAAAGATCCTGCCTGCAGTGCGGGAGACCCAGGTTTGATCCCTGGGTCAGGTAGATCCCCTGGAGAAGGAAATGGCAACCAACTACAGTAATTCTTGCCTGGAAAATCCCATGGATGGAGGAGCCTGGCAGGCTATAGTCCATGGGGTCGCAAAGAGTTGGACATGACTGAGCAACTTCACTTTCTGTTCCCTATGTAGCTTAACACTGAGGTATAATAGGCACATCATATATAAAATTTGTAGTATCACATCAAGGGATGAGTTATGAATAAAAATAAATACACATAATGAGGGGGATTGATGGCTTAATTAAGATGATCTGGAAGGCCTCTTTGTGCACATGACAACTGAGCTGAATCCTTCAAAAATGAGGACGTCAGCCATGTGAAAATTTAGAGGAAAAGCAACTTTTATGAATAGACTATCATGCATCAGTTGTTTATAATAACAAATGAAAATAATTATAAACCATATGTCTCTTCAAGGAGAAGTTTGGCAGATTTTAACAAAAACATTTCATCTGGACTGAGATTTGTCAGAGGTGTCAGGGAAGGCCTTTGTCATTGACTTTCTTTGAGATAGAATCTGAAAGTTGAGAAAAAGTTGCTCAGATGAAGGTTGTAGTTTTGAGGGGCAGAGGTAAGAAAAAGAAGGATCAGCAAGCAGAGAGCAAGGGCAAGTGTCAATGCTTAGAGGCTAGAAGGAGAAAATGAGATAATCCACATTCAAGTTAATACATTTTATAATGCTTAACATCAAATGTCTTTTACATGTATTATTTCATTGTTAGATTTACTTGATTTTAATACTTTAACCTTTAGTACTTTCAGAAGAAAATTGAAATTCAGACTATTTGATAATTGCCCAAGGCCACAAAGATCTAATAACTGGCTGAGCCAGAATTTAATTCCATGTTTCTTAACTCCTGGAACTGGGCTCATTCTTTTCCACCAAAGCTTTATCTCACATTAACATTATTAAATAATGCTATTAGCTGCTTGTAATGTTTTTGTCTTGAGAGATTCTGTAGCTCATTAAAAAAGAGAAGTTTATCTTTGTAAATTGAATAGAACTATTATAAATAAAACTTTGCTTATAGCTCCAGAGTCAGCTTATATAGCACATGCTTTAGTTCATGAAATCACAGCCCCAGGTCATTGACTAACAAGATAATATGGTAATATTTAACTCCAGTGTTTAGGTAAACAATTTAACATATATTCATATATGTTTGTATATTCATCTTTGGTGAGCCCTTTGCCTGCATCTTTCTCACCTGAGCCTGACGGTACCTTTGAAAAGCCTGAAGGTGTCCTTGGGTAATCTTCAGAGTAATTAATATGCTATGGATACAAGAAGGTGGGTGTGCTTTTGAGTCATCATGCTCGCTGTATCTCCACAGGGCTGTATGTGCATTCATGATGTGCAGCCGCTGAAGGAGACAGTAGCTTTTAATAATGCAACTAGAGTGCTTTTGACTAACCTACCGTTTTATATATATGTGTGTGTGTGTGTGTGTGTGCTCAGTTGCTCAGTTGTGTCTGAGTCTTTGTGGCTCCAGGGACTGTAGCCCTCCAGGATCCTCTGCCCATGAAATTTTCCAGGCAAGAATACTGGAGTACGGTACAATTTCCTATTCCAGGGTATCATCCTGACCCATATATATATATGGATCATCCAGACCCATATATATATATAAAGAGAGAGAGGCATAAATATAGATCTATAGATATAAAAATTTTTGAAGTGGCCCCTGATGTATTCAACAGTTATAAAAGGCAGAGTTGAAGCCTTAGCTAGTTGCTCCCTTTAAATGTAAATTTCCTTCTTTCAGATAGCCATTTAGTGCCTGTTTGTTTTAAAAGAGATTTATTTTGGATTATTAGATCTTCCTTATTTATCTGAATTGAAAAGTAGATTTTATCAGAGCTTGCTTTTCTTTGCTTAGAGAATCTATATTATGGCTAATCTAGGAGTGCTACTTGAGAAGTAACTAATTATTTCAATAACATTTATAAAAGGAAACTCTGAATTTCATAGAAAATCTTAGCTATTTTTCTTTCCCCTTTTTTCCTTTTTGTTTTTTTATGATGTTCCTGCCATGTAACCTATATTTTGTTTTACACTTTATATTGTACTTGTTGGGTAAAGACATGATGGTGCTGTGAATGTACTATCCAGAATCTGTTTACATTTTAGAAATATATTTTGATAGTTTTGGCACCATTCTTTTTCTTTTTCATGTATTTTACTTTGATGTATATTTAACACTTACAGGTGATACTTTGCTTGCAGTTTGATTTGAAAACTAATATGAAACAATACATTCTCTTGTTTGTTCAGTAAGCACCAAATAAATATTGGTAACCACAAAATACACCCTTTGGGGTCAGCTCTCCTGGTGTTGAAATAGTGCTGAGAATTAACTATGGTGACAAGTCTTGTCTCTCATTGGCACTTTCAAAGCTGACATCCTGTTACATGGATACAAAAGATGGTAATTTTAAAGGAAATTTTGGGGGCAGTGATACGAATAGTCTTTAATAAGATCTGGCATAATATTGCCTGTTGTCAAAGATGACCCAAGGGTAAGAGTTTATTAGTGTGTTTTCTCCTAAACTGAAAGTGACAGGGCATGCTTAAGGCTTTTTGGTTGCTGTTTGTTACAAATGAAAATTTCACTGCAGAATTCTCATGTTGAAGAGTATTGATCTCTGTGTTCCCACAGCCAGAGGAAGAAAAAAAAATGCTGAAATAGACTTTATCATGATTTTAGCTTTGCTTCCAGATCATTTTGAGTAATGATAACATTTTTGGTTGTGGAAGCCAATCTTTATTGACAAAGAAGTTTTTACAGAGATGAAATGAAGAGCAGATGTTTTGCTCAGTGTTTCTACAAGATAGAAGTATAAAAAATGTGAGATACACATTGAAATGTGTTTATAAACTTCAGATGAAAAGCACCACCTGTAGTCTGTTATATTATAGATTCTCATTCTTTTAAAAAAATTTTAATTGAAAGATAATTGCTTTACAAAACTGTGTTGGTTTCTGCCATGTGGTACATATACACAATGGAATGCTCAGTTCAATTCAGTTTGGTTGCTCAGTTGTGTCCAACTCTTTGCGACCCCGTGGACTGCAGCATGCCAGTCCCCTCTATCCATAAGCAACTCCTGGAACTTACTCAAACTCATGTCCATCGAGTCGGTGATGCCATCAAACTATTTTATCCTCTGTTGTTCCCTTCTCCTTCTGCCTTCAATCTTTCCCAGCATAAGGGTCTTTTCTAATGAGTGGGCTCTTCGCATCAGGTGGCCAAAGTATTTGAGTTTCAGCTTTAGCATCAGTCCTTCCAGTGAATATTCAGGACTGATTTAGGATGGACTGGTTGGATCTCCTTGCAGTCCAAGGGGCTCTCCAACACCACAGTTCAAAAACATCAATTCTTCGGCACTCAGCTTTCTTTATAGTCCAACTCTCACATCCCTACATGACTACTGGAAAAACCGTAGCTTTGACTAGACAGACCTTTGTTGGCAAAGTAATGTCTCTGCTTTTTAATATGCTGTCTAGGTTGGTCATAGCTTTTCTTACAAGGAGCAAGCATCTTTTAATTTCATGGCTGCAGTCACCATCTGCAGTGATATTGGAGCCCCCCCAAATAAAAGTCTGACACTGTTTCCACTGTTTCCCCATCTATTTGCCATGAAGTGATGGGACCTGATGCCATGATCTTAGTTTTCTGAATGTTGACTTTTAAGTCAAGTTTTTCACTCTCCTCTTTCACTTTCATTAAGAGGCTCTTTAGTTCTTCTTTGCCTTTTGCCATAAGGGTGGTATCATCTGCATATCTGAGGTTATTGATATTTTTCCCAGCATGTTGATTCCAGTTTGTGCTTCATCCAGCCTGGCATTTCACATAATGTGTTCTGCATATAAGTTAAATATGCAGGGTGACAATGTACTGCTGCTGCTGCTGCTAAGTTGCTTCAGTCATGTCCGACTCTGTGCGACCCCATAGACAGCGGCCCACCAGGCTCCCCCATCCCTGGGATTCTCCAGGCAAGAACACTGGAGTGGGTTTCCATTTCCTTCTCCAATCCATGAAAGTGAAAAGTGAAAGTGGAAAGTAGAAAGTGAAAGTGAAATCGCTCAGTCGTGTCCGACTCTTACCGACCCCATGGACTGCACCCTACTGGGCTCCTCCATCCATGGGATTTTCCAGGCAAGAGTACTGGAGTGGGGTGCCATTGCCTTCTCCGTCAAATGGGTATATCTTTCCTTTTAGCCTTGCCTTTAGCTTCTCTTCCTTTCTCAGCTATTTGTAAGGCCTCCTTAGACATAAAGTAGATTCTCTTCTTGATCTCCCTTCTTTTCCACCTGGCTGAATCAAAGATGCAACTAAGTTTCTAGCCAACTGACCCACAATAAACTTTTATAAAATTCTAATTGCTACAACTGACACTCAATTTCTATTCCCATTTGCTAACTATGCTTTTTTATTATTCCTTCTGTGAAACTCTTAATTACATTTTTGAAGTTCTTTAATGTGAAAGGCATAGTCTTTTCTTTGTCTTTGTTGTTGCTTAGACTACATTTCAGAAGGCAATGGCACCCCACTCCAGTACTCTTGCCTGGGAAATCCCGTGGATGGAGGAGCCTGGTAGGCTACAGTCCATGGGATCGCGAAGAGTCGGACTTGACTGAGCGACTTCGCTTTCACTTTCCACTTTCATGCACTGGAGAAGAAAATGGCAACCCACTCCAGTATTGTTGCCTGGAGAATTCCAGGGACGGGAGCCTGGTGGGCTGCCGTCTATGGGGTCGCACAGAGTCGGACACGACTGAAGCGACTTAGCAGTAGTAGCAGACAACATTTCAGTGGTGTGTAATCTCCATTATCAAAATTCTCTGAACATACATATTCAATTAATTTAGTTATCTATTCCTAATGAATACCACTGACCTCTAGCTGTAAAATGAAGTGAATGTCAACACATGTACCAGTGGAGGTGGCCCTGTAAAGCAAATTTCAGTGTTAGAATCATAAGGACTTTGGATTATTGTTGGTATTTGCCTTTGCAGAACAATACAAATTAAGGATAAGTGTATTTGCTGACTTTTATAACTGAAAGGTGCAGAGATAGGCTTCAGGGTTGGTTCATTTAGTCATGAAAGATCCAGGTTCTTTCCAGTTCTTCCCTCCAAAGTTCATAGTTTTGGCTAAGTCAAGATCCCTTGATGGTCACAGGATAGCCATATGGCTATACACTTCTTTGGTCTCATCCACATGGGGATAGAAAGGTTACCACCTCTGACATATCAAAAATTGCATGACTGCATATGGAGAGACAACTGGAATGGCCAGTAGAGGACTTTTGTAAGTGGGACTGCAGAGCATATCATTGTTATTCAGAGGGAGTCTACTCACATAAAAGAGGAACTGAGGATGTTTTTGACAAAAGGTACAACTTTACCTTGAAGGACATGCAGAGTTTGGAACTTGGTAATGTAGGAGAAGGGCGTTATCGTAATAAGTCAGGTAACAGTACAAAGTGGGACTTTGTGGGGAATGATGCACTGTTAATGGAGTTGCTTGTAGGTATTGTACAACATACCCACTATACCTGTGAAGGAAAGCTGTCCCAACTAACACTAAGTTTGCATTTGAACCTTTCAGATTCTACCCTTATTGTAATCATATGTAGTTTATATTCCATTAGAGTCTATCTAGTCCGTTGTTAAGAGTTGGACACGACTGAGCGACCTCACTTTCATTTTTCACTTTCACGCATTGGAAAAGGAAATGGCAACCCACTCCAGTGTTCTTGCCTGGAGAATCCCAGAGACGGGGGAGCCTGGTGGGCTGCCGTCTATGGGGTCACACAATGTCAGACATGACTGAAGTGACTTAGCAGTAGCAGCAGCAGTCCATCTTTGTTTGCTACAGCATTTGGCATATTTTTTACATAAATACAACTGATACTATTCTAAAAATTCATAAATAAAATGTAGCTGAAGTCAGAGCAGTGGGGCTGACTCTTAAAGATATAAGGAATGAATGATGAACTACATCCTTCCCTTACCTGGGATTACTGGGAATAGGAAGATTACTATGGAGGGAAGATTACTGGGATAGAGGAAAAGATGATGGCTGTTTGTTTTTTGTTGTATCTGAACCAGTTTTATATGAACTAGGAGGGTGACTTTTTGTTTAGCATGAATTTTTTCTCACTTGAAAAACAATCTTGATGTAACTAACTTGCTGTAGTCTTTTGTATCTATCAGTTAAAAATCATATCTGACTCTCTCATTTTAGTGTTTTTATAATAGAAACAAGGGCACTTGAGAAGTGCAAAACACACATTCTAATACTCTTGTTAACTGGTGGTTGAAAAGCCATGAAATTTCTAGCTTGCGTCCTTTAGCATTCTCTTTAATACCACACACTATTTATTGATTGTTAGCTAGTTTTCATAGCACAGCTGGTTTTCGTTCCAGCTGATTCTTGAATTCATGTATAGATTCTTTTTCTAACAGTGACTTAAAAATCCCTTTTCTTTGCTTCTCTTGTAAAAACTGGTCAACTTGACAGCAAATTTAGAGTTATCTTGGAGAATTCAATTTAAGCATTTGTTTTACAAAATCTGAAGTATAAGAACACAAGTATAAACCACATACAAATTTCCCCCAACTGCCCCTACGTTAGGAAAATACCTGCAGTCAGTCAAGGGATACCAAATGTGTCAAATTTGGAGGAGACCACAAATGTGGCATATGTAAAAATGCTATATTGGTACCCTTGAGTAAGATAAAAGGAACATTTGGAGTCTCCTCTCATCCATAGGAGCTGCTTGTAATTCAGGTGATTCCATTCAATGTACAAGATGTCTGGTACATTTTTAAACTCTAAATGAGCAAAAAGATACTGGATGTCCTTTATTTTATTACTGAAACACTGTTCTATCCACTATTGTGCTCCATAATTCCAAATAATTTTTCCTATTAATTTTCTCCTCTTTTGTGTTCCCTTATGCTCTTTGATGAAAGTGATAGAGTACAGCAGTTGTCTCACTAGAGCAGTGATTTTCATGCTATTTATTTTCTTGTTTGTTTTAAAAATGAAAATGCAATGAGAGTTCTTTCTGAAAGAATTTCTGAGTGTATTTGCATAGGTGAATCTCATGTAGAGCTCTATCTAATGTTTAGCAGTTGAGGCACTGATCATGGTTTTTTTTGGAATGTGTCTTTGAGGACTTTGCTTTTGTTGGAGCTTTCTTCTTATGAATTTAAGAAGGATCAAAGAGGACACAGAATGATCTGCATGCCAAATAATTCTTTCTGTTGAACTCAGTGTCCTTAGCTGCTCGTTCATGTCTGACTCTTTGCAGACCCATGGACTGTAGCCCACCAAGCTCCTCTGTCTGTGGGGCTTCTCTAGGCAAGAATACTGGAGTGGGTTGCCATGCCCTTCTCCAGAGGATCTTCCCAACCCAGGGACTGAACCCAGGTCTCCTGCATTGCAGGCAGATTCTTTTCCATCTGAGTCATCAGGGAAGCCCCCTGTTGAACCCTAGGGAATTTGATTTCAGAGCACTGATGATAGGTCTACACTTTTCTTCTGAGCCTCTCAATTCTATTTTCTTGGAGTTCATGATAAATATTTCTTCTGAAGGATCTATGTCAACTTCCCCGATTTTGTAATTTATATTCCCCTCCATGCTCATTCTTTTTCTTTCTCTTAGCCCAAACCAAAAAGGAGGCAATGAAGTCAATTTGTAACTTCATTGAAAAATCAACTAACAGCCTTTATTGAGTACTTAAAATGGTAAGGGGCTTCCCTCATAGCTGAGTTGGTAAAGAATCCACCTGTAGTGTAAGAGACCCCGGTTCGATTTCTGGGTCAGGAAGATCCACAGGAGAAAGGATAGGCTACCCACTTCACTATTCTTGGGCTTCTCTTTTGGCTCAGCTGGTAAAGAATCTGCCTGCAATGCAGTAGACCTGGGTTCGAACCCTGGTAGTTCCCTGGAGCTACCCACTTCAGTATTCTGGCCTAGAGAATTCCATGGACTGTATATATAGTCCATGGGGTCGCAAAGAGTCGGATATGATTGAGCGACTTTCACTGGCACTTCACTTTCACTAAATTGGTTATAATGGGCATCAGGAAATTACAAAGAAACCTCAGACATAATCTCAGCTCTCAAGCAATTTATAATTTAATTAATTGTATAGGAGATTGTTGAATTCTTGAATATTTGGGCACAGAGTTTTGACTTTGATTTTGATCAGATTTTTAATTTATAGAGGGGAAAATAATATCCTCCAATAAGTAGAAAATATACCAATGGATATTTAGCAAACTTACTAAGCACTCTTTTGGTCTATAATGTGGTATATAATTTGTACTATGAGAGTCTTATCAAATGTGAAACTGAAGCTCTATAGCTGATAGACTGGAGTAAATCATCAAAGCAGAGAGAGAATTCATAGTTTTCAGTGGTATGTGTGTGCTGATGGTGGCATAAGTGGTGTGGTTGGACTGGACCCCATTAATTGTAGATCTTGAATTTCTTCCACTTTTCCACCACTTCATCTTCTAGAGTCGGTAATAGCAGACTTCCCAACCAGTGTATGATTGACAGGTGTTTCAGTGTTAAGCTTTTTTTCAGTTAACATAAACTATTTTCAAGTTAGATGTTCATATCTTTTTAAAAACTAGTTAATCCACATTCTGCTTACTAGTGAAATGGCATCAGGAACCTGACTTTCTAAGCACAAACTAGGAAATACACAGAAACAGAAACCACTGATGCAATGTTAAGTGGAAGTAAATATCAGGTAAATCAGTCAAAACCAACTTATTCAGCAAAGTTTATCATATTTTTACCGTAGAAAGAACTTTCCATTTGGGTTAATATAAATCATGTTATTTCCTTTCCTGAGAAACATTTGGACTAGTAAGAAATAAAAACAGTCAAAGGTCAACACAAATAAGTACAGATAAACATTTATATTCTCTTAATCCTGTGCATGGATTGTGTTTAGTTCATAGTTAACTAGTTTTTATAAAAAGAAAAAAAATTATAACATTTTCATGTTGAACATGACGATTTGGAGGCTGAGGACTAGACAGAGATTAAATAATTGTGGCAAAGTATGAGCAGCTCTTCTCAGTGCATAAATCCATTACAACCTCTCCTTATCCAGCTTTCACTTAGCTCTGATGTTCGTTTTAGAGAAATTATGGCCTACAGAGGTGGTCTTATCTCTCATGGGTTGTAGGGCAGGGCAGTATTTAACTTTAGGATATCATTTAGAAGGTAACTTTGTTTTGCTTTGTTTTCTGCCTTCTGAGCCCTCAACTAAGAACATATTTTGTTGTCTTTTCTGTAGTGTTGTGCAATTCAGAATTAGATTTAGTTGTGATGGCACAGAATCTGTCCTTGTGTTAAAACAACAAAGAAACAACAAATGAATAATTACCTGTACCTCTGTTAGGAAGAAATTTTACCCACATGGTTATTTACATTTTCCTAATTGCCACTTGGATTTCCTATCATCTTCATATGCATATGGAAGGAACCATTACTGTTCTTATTTTACCTGCTACCCCCTCCAGTGAATTTCCTTCACATTAGTGAAAAAGAAAAATCACAGTGCTTTTCTGGTCCAAAGAATTTAAATGAAAAATGCTCTGAGTACCACTCAAAATTTCTTTTCTATCACTCACCTCCTTAATCCACAGCAAGCATACTCCTGCCATTATACTATTATGGTTGTTATTTCCTCCACCTGGATTTTCTTTTTTTCCCCTCAAATAAATGCATACTTTCACATTCTTATCTTTATTCAGTTTTCTTTCAGTTTTTCCCCCAAATACTTAAAAGTCAAATAATAGTTATTTTCTAGTACAAAAGAAGATTCATTGATTTTGTTTTATAATATTTTTTCTCCAGAGTTATTTAGCTCTAAGTTTTCAAAAGATCTTTATGTAACACCTACTATTAGTATGTGCAGAACAAATATTTGTACAAGACAGTGGTCTGAAATATACTCACACTGTTGGGTGAAATATAGCAGCTAGAAATACATATGTTAATAGGCTGTTTCTTTCATTTTCTGAATTTTATTACGTATCCTTGGGTGCTCAGAACTTTCTTTGCCTTCAGTGCCATTGCTTTCATCCCTATTACCATTGTATTTTTACTGTACTTTTTACTTTTTTTAAATTAAGAAAAAAATTTCTATGTGCTGAGACTATTTTTATTGAGGTTTAATTGATTTATAATATTATATTAGTTTCAGGTGTACAACATAATGATTCAATACTTTTATCGATTATACTCCATTTAAAGTTATTACAAAATAATGGCTTTATTTACCTGTGTAGTACAATATATCTTTGTTACTTATTTTATACATAATAGTTTGTATCTCTTAATCCCATATGCCTGTCTTGCCCCTTCCCCCTCCCATCTCCGGACTGGTATTCACTGAAAGTGAAAGTGAAAGTTGCTCTTTGTGACCCCTCTGAGTATACATATAGTCCATGGAATTCTCTAGGCCTGAATACTGGAGTTGGGTAGCCTTTCCCTTCTCCAGGGGATCTTCCCAACCCAGGGACTGAACCCAGGTCTCCCTCACTGCAGGCGGATTCTTTATCAGCTGAGCCAGAAGGGATGCCCAAGAATACTGGAGTGGTAGCCTATCCCTTCTCCAGCAGATCTTCCTGACCCAGGAATTGAACTGGGGTCTCCTGCATTGCAGGCAGACTTTTTACTAACTGAGCTCTTGGGTAATCACCAGTTGCTCTCTGTATCTGTGAGCTTTTTACTATACTTTGTAAAGAGTGCTCACTGGTCTCCCTCCATCAGTACTTGCCTCCTCTGTGTCCGTCTTCACACAATAGCTGACAGACTGACTGCTCTTCTGATTCTGATGGCTTCTTGGTTAGGCAGTATTAGTCCAGATGTCTCATCGCAGTCTCCAAGACCCATTGTCATCTGGCTCTGCCCACCTCCCCAGTCCAGATTCTCCTTTACTCATCAAACTCTAGCAGCACTGACTTGCTTTCACTTGATCATGCTCTCTTCAACCTTAGGGCCTAGGCATTTTCTGTCCACAGTGCATCTTCACATTTTTTCAATATATTATTGCATTCCTAACATCTGCCTCCACCTCTCAATTAACTAAGTTAAGGACTCTTCCTGTTGCTTGTTTACTATTCTATTTCTATAGCCAGGACCATGGCCAATACCCAGCTGATATAATCAAGTAATTGTTCAAGAAACAAAAACAGCATAGATTGTAAAGTGCCATATGAATGGCATGGTCTTAATGTGTAGGACAGAGGAGGCAGCCTCATTCTTGACTTTACCAGTTGAGGAATGAGCTGTGGAAGAGGCAGACATCCATCTTACCAGTGATGGATGGGTAGGATTTGGATAGTTGAAAATAAATATGGGCATTTCAAGCAGAGGGTGTGATATAGGAAAAGATATGTTCCTGAGGGCTACTGTTACATATAGACCACGACACAGTGTTTCACAGGGAAGCCTGATGTGACCCTGAAATTGTACTTTGAGGCCTAACTGTGGAGCAATTTGAATGCCTAAGGAATATGAATAATTATATCATTTGACCTGGGAACTTTTGGGAGTTTTGCAGTAGGTTACTCATGTCTTCATATCTGATTCAGAAAACTCGGATGAGAGATGATTTGGAGAATAATGAGTTTTCAGGGAGTAAGTTTAGGGGGCCCTAAAAATCTTAAACACTTGAGATGGTAAGACATCCTTAGGGAGGGTTGTGTTGGAAAGGACAAGTCAAAGTTGAGAGATTATGGTGGAAATACTGTTAAGAATATTGTGAAATGACCAAAGATGGAATAGTCAGCCTGGGATACTAGGTGAAATATAGTATTATGGACAAAAGTTTGGAATGCTTGTAGAACTTACTTGATAGCATAGGTAGTCATTTTAGTTGTAAATTCTTGCTTGGGTCACTGGAGAGACAAGTTTTAAATCTTTGGGCATATGGGAAAGGCTTCAGCTAGTTGAAGGTTATTAACAGAGATTCAACACAAGATAAATTAAATAGACACTTAGTGTAGAGAAATTCTAGTGATAGAAATTATTTTGGAAGCTTGCATTTCAGAGTCCTTAGCCAATATTATTAGAATTTTTCATGTTGCTAAACTTAGGATAAAAATAGATTATGCAATTAAATTTGGAAAGAGAGTCCTGACATGGTTAAATATAATGTCTTTCTTTACTCTTGACATTATTCATATACGAAATAAACACATGTGAGATATAGCATGTGTAAATATTTTCTCCCTGCTGCTTCATGTAGATTGCTTTTTTGGGGTTTGAGTTAAGTGAAAATCTGTTAAGTGAAAATCTTCCTGTACTTTGTACTTCATAGAAATAAAGCAAGCTCTCCAAAGACTTTTCCACTTTTTCTGCTCTTCAGAATTTGAGTGCTCCTGATAATAATGCTCCTAGATATGTTTTTTTCTTACATCAATTTTTTAAAGCGTTGAAAGGAAGGCGGTTTTTCTTTCTAAGGCTCCTGTTCAACAGCATTTCTCAGTCCTCAAAGAATGACACTCACTGCATCAGGTCATTTAAAAATATTTACTAAAGGATAAAGAGTTCCCACCTGCCATTAATTGTTCTATGTTAAAACCCCCACCAAGTTTGACATTTCTTTGTGTTGTGCAGGGTTGTTAAAAAGTAGTTGCCATGACCAGACTGGTTGATACATCACAATGATGAAAAGCGAGCTGTTTGGGATTCAACATGGATGGTGGAAATGCAAGATGTCAGAGGAGCCATATATTAAAGAGAATTTGAATTGGAAACTGAATCCCAATCTGCCACTGGGAACATTTTGATCATTTTGATTTATTAAACTTTTATAACAGCATTCAGATAGAGTGGAATTAAAACCCTTTAGTCTTGATAGTTTATTGTACACCAACCACTATGTAGCTGATATCATTTTTGAAGGTTCTCTTAGCAATCAGTGAAGAAGGAAAAAATGTGTTGGTGAGAGACTTAATTTAAAAGGCAGTTTTCACAGATATTCTTGCATCTAACTTTTAATCCCTTTTATTTGCATTGGGTCAAGTTTGAAAACAGATCTTGCAGTTTCAACCTACCAAGTACCTTAAAGTTCTGATTTTTACTGTAAAGTTTATTTGGAACTCTGATTACTAGTTTTCATATTAAAGTATTGTATTTGTGGACATATCATAGGCTATCATTTCTTTCTTGCTCATGTACTTTGCACTCAGAGGTATCTTTTATCTTTCTATATCTAAGTTTGTGTTTCTGAGTGTTATGAATAAATATTCAAGTGGAAATACTAATACAATTCTGAAGGCTAACTTGCAAAAGAAAACAAAATAATGTATTTTCCTGCAATTACTGGAATTCCGTAACTTGGATCTTTTCAAAATCATCTTTCAGCATCAGCAAGCATGGGTTTTCTTTTCTGAACAGTGGCTCTGTAATAAAGGGAAATCAATTACTATTAGAGAGGCACTATAGGTTAAAGGCATTACAGGTTCACACTTGGTTTTGCAGCTGGGAGAGGGTACTTAGCTGTGAATCAGGAATGATGCCAAAGATGGATGAGACAGAGTTCAAGGAGCAGTAATGTGAGGGTCCAGGACTATCGTTTCAAGCTGTCTGCACAGTAATGATTGATGGGTTGGTGGTAAGAAGTAATAATACCAGATGATGAAAGATGCATCTCAGCCTCTGGAGCCACAGCATACCAGCTACCTGTTGGAGTTCTGGGGCATAATGATTCCTGATTTGCAACCAAACGGTTTTGCTGCATTTAGCAACCTAGATTTTTGGCAGCTGTGAAGGAAGCAAGCAGCATATCAAACACTCCTGCACATTGTAAATTTAATTACCTCATATTTATGCATAGTAGTTGTTGACAGGATCTTATAAGCTATGCTAATACGGTAGGTAATTTGTTACCTCCAGAAATCACTTTCCATGTGTCTTCTGATCATTATCATGAAACATGATAAATGATCTAGCCCATGAGGTATAAATGAAAATGAAATGGATAATTGGATTCTATGTCTAAATTGTGGCTGGAATAGTCACAGCAATTATAATTGAATTTATCTCATAAAAATGTGTTTGGCCCTATGTTAGTGACCTTTCATCATCTTGAGCCTGTGATGTTCCATGAAACTATTCATAAGATAATTATAAGAAGTTTATCACAATTGTATAAAAAATTCTCTAACGCTTTAAATTTTCTCTGTTTTTGCTTTCTTTGCCTATAACTTGAAGTATTCAGTATTATACTGTTTATCTACAATGGATTTAAGCAGCTGAGACTGATAATCTTTTGAAACTGAAAATGTTCTGTTGTTACCAATGCCTTGATTGAACAATATAGGAATATTGCAAGATATAATTGACAGTATTTTTGTGAATATCTTTTGTTATTAGCAGCACATTTCTTTCTGTGGAGTGCTAGAAGTATATCTTCTTGATGAATGTGTGTAGTTTCTTTGATTCTTATGAAAGAATTTCTCTGAAATAATAAAATAAAAGAGAACTTATTTCAAGTATCATCAGACTTATATTCTTTCTCACCTCTCTTCAATTCACTTTAAATAACAAATATTATTTTATTATAAACATTAAAAACTCCAATTCATTGATTTGATTGACATTTTTGAACAGTTACATTGGCTGATCATTGTAATTTTTGCTAATAAAAATAACTAAGATACATGATCTTTAGGGTCTTATAATTCTGTTTTTATAGTAGCTGCATGGATATCTAGTCTTTAAATTATAACATATTATTATACTTATTCTCTGTGCATGATAATACTAAAATTCCTTTCTCATTTCTAGTTTCTTTCAATAATTGTCCAAGAAGCCAACATGCTCACTCAACCTAGATTCCAGCAAGTCTTGGATGGCTTTTTTAGAATCTAGGCAGAATCCTGTACATCTGTGGTCTGTGAAAAGCTAAGAAACCTAACTATCCTGATAATCCTTCTGCATTCTTCCTCCCTTCTTTCCTGAACATTCTTCTTGGATTTTAAACCAAGAATTATGAATTGACTCTGTAGCTTTATGAAGATTTTGGAAATATTTTATGACTCTGATAAGATTCTCTGGATTTCAAAAGTTCCTTGATTGTGGAAAAAGTACATTATTCAGAATTCAATAGCCTGTCTTCTGTTTGAGGGCATAGTGCTTGGTAATAAAACAAAGTCCATCAGCTCTTATCCTTAATTTCACTAGAATATTAAAAACTCTAGGCAGCTTCCTGGATGGTACTCAGCAAGGTGGATTTTTGTTTGATCCAGTCACCTTTGATAAAATCAGATGAAAATCTGAAGACTGGCTTTTTTTTTTTTTTAACTTCTTTCTTTATAGACTACCATTATTGTCTTATTTTCAGCTTCTTGAAGCAGGATTTAGAAAAGTTTTAATATATGCTCTAGAGGAAGTTTTCTCCTCCACTTACTCTATTTTTGTATTCAAGGTAGGGACATGCTCCGAGTAACTCTTCACGTTGAAAGTCAAATCATGAGTCACATTCTCTTCAAATTATTCATTTGCGGGGTAGCTCTATTTCTGTGTTTGCTGAGTAGAAATCCAGAGAGATGCTATGAGATGGGCTCACAGAGTTTTTTCTGTGAACAAACAGAGGCAGTCCAATCAAAGTTCAAATAATGTTGACATTATTGAACTTAAATTGACATGATTCCAGAATAATGTTAAATAATTATTTAACATTTCAGTAGAGAATTTCAATAGAGAGATGTTATGGGAAATGTAAACATCTAGCTCTGCTTCATTGACTACGCTAAAACCTTGGACTGTATAGATCACAATAAACTGGAAAACTCTCAAAGACATGGAAATACCAGACCACTTTACCTGCATCCTGAGAAACCTGTATGCAGGTCAAGAAGCAACAGTTAGAACCGGACATGAAACAGTGGACTGGCTCCAAATTGGGAAAGGAGTACGTCAAAGCTGTATATTGTTACCTTGCTTATTTAACTAATATATGGAGTACAAAATGCAAAATGCTGGGCTGGGTGAAACTCAAGCAGGAATCAAGATTGCTGGGAGAAGTATCAGAAGCCTCAGATATGCCAATGACACACCCTGATGGCAGAAAGTGAAGAACAAGAGCCTCTTGATGAAAGTAAAAGAGGAGAGTGACAAAGCTGACTTAAAACTCAACTTAAAACTAAGATCATGGCATCCAGTCCCATCATTTCCTAGCAAATAGATGGGGAAACAGTAGAAGCAGTGACAGACTATTTTCATGGGCTCCAAAATCACTGCAGATGGTAACTGCAGCCATGAAATTAAAAGACACTTGCTTCCTGGAGGAAAAACTATGATAAACCTAGACAGTGTATTAAAAAACAGCAACATCACTTTGTGGACCAAGGTCCGTATAGTCAAAGCTATGTATGATCTTTCCAGTGGTCATGTACAGATGTGAGAGTTGGACCATAAAGAAGGCTGAGCACCAAAGAATTTTTGCTTTTGAACTGTGGTGCTGGAGAAGACTCTTGAGAGTCCCTTGGACTGCAAGGAGATCCAACCAGTCCATTCTGAAGGAGACCAGCCCTGAATGTTATTGGAAGGACTGATGCTGAAGCGCCTGTCCTTTTGTCACCTGATGTGAAGCGCTGACTCAGGGAAAAGGCCTTTATGCTGCGGAAGACTGAGGGCAGGAGAAGTGGTTAACAGATTATGAGGTGGTTGGATGGGATCATCAACTCAAGGGAAATAAGTTTGAGCAAACTTCAGGAAATAGTGAAGGACAGGGAAGCCTGGCGTGCTACTGTCTATGGGTTTGCAAAAACTCACACGCTACTGAGAGATTGCACAACAACAAATGGGAAATATATGAACTGTGTAAGAGTAGTGTATCATATATAGATGTATTCAAATAAGTAATTTTCAAGAACATATATTTGTGAAGCAGAAAAAAAATCACTTGATGCTTGTATATGATGTAGATACTTCATAATATCAATATATTTATTATACATAGGTGACTATAGAACTCAACTGTTCCCTCTGAGATGCAGAGATTTACTCAAAGACAGAAAGATTTTAATGCCCAAACTTGCAGATAAACATACCTCTTGTTTCTTTTGAATTCGGAGATTTTCACTTTTTGCAAGTCAAAAAAGCTGATACAATGATGTATATAAGAAAAAAAAATATATATGAACTAGTTGGACTTCCTGGTGGCTCAGACGGTAAAGTGTCTGTCTACAATGTGGGAGATCTGGGTTTGATCCCTGGGTTGGGAAGATCCCTTGGAGAAGGAAATGGTAATCCACTCCAGTATTATTGCCTGGAAAATCCCATGGACAGAGGAGCCTGGTAGGCTACAGTCCATGAGGTCGCAGAGTTGGACACGACTGAGTGACTTCACTTCACTTTGTGACTGATTTAACAATTTTATAGAGAAATTTTGACCTAATTAGATTTTTGCCATAAATACTGACTTTAAATTTCAAACTCAAGATGAGATTCTAACTGTATTGTATTGGCTTTTATGTGTGTAGGGGGCATTTCTGAGCAAGAGTCAGGGACTAATTAGTATAGAACCATCCTTTCCTTATTTTTAAAATTTCTTATTTAAACATAGTGTAGATATGCAGAAAAGTATGCATTAAATATATAGCTTGATAAATGTATAGCTTGATGAATTTTCAGAAACTGAAAATATATACAGTCAACAATGAAAAAATACAAAATTACCAAGCACCCCAGAAGTCCCCATCACTCCCCTGTAGTCACTAACCCATTGTTCCTGGCTTCTAACAGTAATAAATAGCTTAAGTAAATGGAATTCTGTAGTTTATGCTCTTTCATCTGGCTTCTTTCTCAAACTTTGTGAAATTCATTCGTAGTTTTGCATGTATCTGTACATCATTTGACATCATTGTTGTAAAATATTCTAACTGATGAGATTGCCACAATTTTTCCAGTTTACTGATTGTAGGCATTTGAGTTTTGGGGGAACATCTACTTGGAAGTGGAAATGCTAGGTAATAGCATATGCTTATGTTCAGCTTAAGTAAGTATGGCAGCTTTTTGAATTTATTGCATCAATTTATATTCCACCATTCAGTTTTAAGGTTCTAGTTTTCCATATCCTCACCAACAGTATGTATTATCCTACCTTAAATTACCTTCTTATGTTCATTCTTTTCATTTGTTCATAAATGCATTCTTTAAACAATCATCATTTGATTGCCTAATGTGCTAAGTATTGAAGTCGGAAGTCACAAACTTAGAGACAAATAAAATGTGTGTCTTTTAGGAGCTCAATAACTAAAGAGACAGAGAAAAAAATATATGGATAAATCTTCTATAGGAAAAGGTACATTTATTTTAGGTTAGAGAGGGTGTGCTTAGGAAGGCTTCTCAGAGGCAGTGATAAAGGAGCTGGGATTTGAAGATCAATGGTTTTGCTAAGTCTATAAATGGTAAAAGAGCACTATAAGCAGCCTATAAAGGATGAAGGTGGATGAAGATAAAAGAAAGAATTCCCATAGAAAATACAAATTATTATATATGAACAGGTGATTGGTATTGAAGAGTGGTAAGATGTGAGACTGGACAGGTAAGCAGGAGACCGATCATGGTAGAGCAGTATTTTTATGCACAGATGTTTGCAACTTTCATCAAGGTTTCATGAAGATTTTCTTTCAATCTTGTTAATAAGACATAATTTTCCATTTATTAACTGCTGCAAAATGAAATACCTCTAAACTTACAGGCATAAAACAGCAACTGACCTATAATGCTCACAACTTCTAGGAACCAATAATTCAGAAATGCATAGAAGGGATGAGTTTTTCCTGTCCCAGGAATTTTGTATCCTCAGTCAGAAACACTCAAATTGACTCAGTCAGTTCAGTTCAGTTGCTCAGTCATGTCCGACTCTTTGCGACCCCATGAATGGCAGCACACCAGGCCTCCTTGTCCATCACCAACTCCCGGAGTTCACTGAGACTCACATCCATCGAGTCAGTGATGCCATCCAGCCATCACATCCTCTGTCGTCCCCTTCTACTCCTGCCCCCAATCCCTCCCAGCATCAGAGACTTTTCCAATGAGTCAACTCTTTGCATGAGGTGGCCAAAGTACTGGAGTTTCAGCTTTAGCATCATTCCTTCCAAAGAAATCCAATCCTTCAGAATGGACTGGTTGACTAGCTGAAGTTAATTCAAACTCCTGGAGGTGAGAATCATCTGGAAACTTCAGCATGCACATGTCTGACGCCTGGACTAGGATAACTCCACCTGCTAACTGAACCGAGCCCTGGTGGCTCAGGGCTCCAAGGGCAGATGATCCAGCTTCCACTGAACAGAGGGGAAGTGCATGGTCTTCTGTGACCTAGCATCATTCCACCACTTCTCTGGGCTGTATATATTTAGGCAGGTCTAAGGTCTCCCAGATTCAAGAGGCTGGAACATGGACTCAAGCTCTCAATAGGAACACTCACAAAAAATTCATGCCCATGTTTTCAAACCACTACAGTGTCTGTATTATTTTATACCTTTTTTCATTTTCCTTGTGTTGTCTATAATACCATGATAATAACAAAAGCTGTCTAGTTTCCCCCACCCTAGCCATTCTGTCTGTAATGTGAATATCCCCCAGTTGGGTACCATGGTTTAGAGCACATAGACTTTACCTTTGACCCCTTTCTCATCATTTAATTAACATTATTTTATTAAGAAGAGAAAGTACATTTATCATCAATAAAGGATTCATTTAACATAGTTTGGATTTATGTATTAAAATAACTTTAAAAAAAATAAAAAAATAAAATAACTTTTGAAACAAGATAAACATATACAGGCACAAATTAGTTCCTTTACATTGTAAATGTATCTTAATGCCTTACAGGAGTAATACATCTATAGCTCTGTGATTCATGAATATCTTTCTTAACCTTTGTCCAGTGTCAAATTCTTAATTTTAAACTTGAACATGTACATAGACATACATTTAAAAATATAAGTGTATTGCAGCTTTGGGATAAGAAATGGTATACTTTGGGTGCAACAGGAAGATCTCTCAGCAGTATCAGCTTTTATAAGTGTAACATTTTACAAAAATGCATGCCAAAGAAGCGTGGTAGTTTTTCCTTCTTTTTATAATACTGAAAATAGAAGGCCTCCTTACCCATTTTTAATCATATTTTCACTGATAGAGGTACTGTTTATAAGATTCTTTGGTGCCTATGAAAATGTTTGCACATTTTACTTATGTTTGTTTTCTTCCCCCTAGCAAGTTTTCAGTTGATCTGGCTAACATTGCAAAAGGGTGGGGAATTTGAAGTTCACAGAAAGAATATATGAACAGTTTGGGTCAGTTGCCATTTCATGCCCTTGTTTGTAAAAGGCATGATATTTATCAAAGTAGAAAAGGGAGGTTTCTCGTCAGTAGCAGTGGCCGTGGAAGAAGAGCCCAACGCTACTGCATTAGTTATGGACTTAACACCCTTTATTTTACTCTTAGAAACTTTCTCTAGCTCTGCACTGATGGTTTACAACTTGGACTGCCTTCTAATACTTCATGTTGAGACAATATACTTTATTTTGGTATTCTGGATGTCTACACACCCCCATTATGGTGTGGAAGTAGGGGTGGTTGAATGAATGGAAATTAAAGGTCTCTTGCTGGCTGAGCTGTCACACTAGTCTTTAAAGTGTCATTATCTCCTTACTTTATCACATAGATCTGTAATTATTCTTGTCTGCCCCCTATTTCCATCTGTTTATAAAAGTAGGTGTGGTAATTTTATTTTTGATGGCACTTTGACTGATGGAGATGGGGTATTGGGCCCCTTAAGGAATGTTAATAGCACTGGATGATTAAAATATTTATTTAAAAGTCCATGTGTTAATAAGGATGGTGATCACATTGATGGCTCTATTTTTATGGCACTCCCTTCTGTTCATCATTATACCTATACACTCGAGTTACCTATAAAACCTACTTTTCTTAGTTCAGAGACTAGGTTCAGAAATCTGGCCTTTGGTCCCCTTTTCAAATCCCCTGACCCTTATCCTAGTTGACATCAGGGATAGTCCATCTGAAGTCACTGACCGCATCATGTTAAAGCTTTGCTTTCTTCTCATTTAACCAAGGGCATCTACCTCCATAGGACACATAATTGGTTTTTGTTTTGTTTAACATCAAAATTGAAGAAATGTTCCATAATTGCTAATTTGCATCATTTGTCCTTTTAAATGAATGTATACTGGGAATCTTTACACTACAAAATTGACTTGAGTCTGTGTTAGCTAATGAATGACAGTTTCTTTGGTGTGAAGACTTTGAAAGTCTCTGACAGTTTATGCTTTTTGAACTGAAAAGCATCCTAAAATTATGACTATGCTGGAGCTAGTAGTGAATTCATAAAGCCTATTATCTAGAGGAACTGTCTATAGCACTGAAGTCTTATTTAATTTTTTTACTATGTCATCACAAATTGTTTTTCATAAAGTGACTATATCACATGTACACTGGAATATGCCTGGCTGAAAAATGGCACACTGTACCTTCCAGAGTCATGTGGAAATAATGGGTAAATATTAATAAGGGTAAATAAAGTCAGATTTTACAGTCATTGAGTGAAGGGACTGAATGGTATCTCTGATTTTTTTACTTGACTAAGTCATTACATGAAAAAAGACATCTGTTGCTGGCTACATATGCATAAAAAATTCATGCATCATTTTGAATTGTCTTGAAATAATCACAAAGTTCATGAGAACATAAGAAGCATATACTTATTATGTGTTATATTACAGTTAGTCAACACAACAGAATATTTAAATCCAAGGATCAAGATGGCCAACTTACATTTGTTGTTTGGTTATAATTAAATATTGGAATATTCTAATTTCATAAGTTTTAAAATTTTTATTAGATTCACAAGATTAAAAATATTTAATATTCTAGATTTGGAATATAAATGGCGTTACTCCAAATTCTTTGGCCTGTTTGAATCCTAGGCATATATAACGTGTTACTGGGACATACGTATATTATCATTGCTAAACACAGTTCCCCTCCTTTCTCCTACCATATATTTTTTTATTGTCTTACCTCGTAAAGCTGACTGATGGTGATGTGATTACCTGTTTACGACCCTAGACTTGAGGGAGCCAAAGAGTTGAAGACTCTCCCAGTTTTACTACTGACCTGATTGTTATTCTTGGAATCAGCTGGATGTTCTTTCCCTGAAACACATGAACAGTTTGAGCTCTGATCAGGCTGAAATGAGAGATTAAATGGCCATAAGAGAAGTATTCTGTATTAGTTTATGACTCAATCAAATGGATCTATAATTTTCATCATAACATATGTGGCTTGTTCCCATGCCATACAGATTGTGGTACTGATGGAATCTTTTGTAAAGTTGTTGAATTATTGCAGTAATTCATAATTCTGAACCAATTCATTGCATAGATATTAATTATAGTTTGTGGACAAAAGGAAATAAAAATTATAGTTATTTCACGGTTTCAGGTTACATAGGCTAAAAAGCAAATAAACTTTACTTTTAAAAATCCATTCACCTTTTCTTATACCCTAAATATGAACCTAACTTTCTTTTTAGTTTCTGCTGGCAGATCTCAAACAGGGTGTTGCCACTGTGCCATTTTAGGTCAAGCAGGTAATAAAGTTATCAGCAGTGTTTTCAAATCTAGATGAATAAAATGCCATGGTAATATACAGGATATGAAATTCAGTATGCAAAATTTGCAGTTTTGCTGCTGAAATGATTCTTCTTATTTCAGCACTTTAGGCAGCAGGAAAGAGCCATGTCACTGAGATTAAATACTATAATTCCACAGACCTTGCAGTTAAAAAAAAATGAATGCAAAATCACATAGGGATTGAAAGACAAAATAACTTTCATGTGAGGAGTGGCATATTTAGTATCAAAATGTTTTCCTACCCTGAATTAAATTTTTGCTCAAGAAACTCAAGTTATTGGTATACATTCTGGTATTATTAGTACAACTGTATATTTGATAAAGTATTTTATATTCAAATTTATATATATACATATGAATTTTTTCTTCACATGGAAAATCTTTTTTAAAAGTTTACTTGATTTGACTAAAAGACCAAAAGGAAGGGATGGTATGGGGAGGGAGGAGGGAGGAGGGTTCAGGATGGGGAACACATGTATACCTGTGGCGGATTCATTTTGATATTTGGCAAAACTAATACAATTATGTAAAGTTTAAAAATAAAATTAAATTAAAAAAAAAAGACAAAAAGGAATTAGTATATAGGTTTGCAGCTATGCCTTTTTTTTTTTTTTACAAGGTGGATAAACCATTTGATGCCACTTGGTCACTAAGCAATTGCCTAGAAAGTGTTCTTTTGTTCCAGTCAACAAACTCCTTTAATTAAATAGTAACATTTTGTAGGTGTCATGTATCATTGTCAGAGCAATTGGCTAGCTACATGGTTCAGAGCTCAAGGTGGTAAATCTTAGGTTTTGAGGACTTCATTTCATTATCCAAAAATAAATTAAGCAAATTTATAAATAAACACACAAAGTTTTACTATTGCCAACTCCAAATTATGGTTCTGACACTGAAGTGGCAGTCTGTGTCTTCTGGTATGGAATAGACAGAATTTATATGGATAATTTTTTCTTACAGTGATATGGATGACTTTTTTTTCAAGGTGTTCTTAAGTCAACCACTCATTCTGTAGTGAATTACTGAACTTAGGCACTGCAACAGAGACTGGGAATGTAAGGGTGAAAAAGTTTGATGAACATGTTACAAAATTTATTGGAAAATAGAGAAAAAAGAAAGAGCAAGATCATCTGTGGTCTCATAGTTCCCTAATCACTGTGATTTGCTATTTGGTATATTTCCTTATGATAGTAGTGGTTAGTGGTTTTCTTTTCTCTGTCTCTTTCTTTAATTAATAGGGATATAGTTTTTACCTTTTAAAATGAAAGCTTAAATAAACTAAACATTCAAATGTCACCTGACATTTGTTGTATAATCTTCACAACTTGTGTTCTTGAAGTATATGATGGAAGGCTACTGAAATACCATAATTTGTGTCATCATTTACCTATTGTAGAAAATTTTGATTGCTTAATTTTTTGCTCTTTAGATATAGGTTTAATTGTCTCTTTCCATTAATTTTCCAGAAGTGGGATTACTTTAGTCTGTTAACACATTTTTACTTCTTGATATATGGCTTTCCAAAAATGTCAGTTCGGTTGTTGATGAGTAAGTTGCATACTCACACGCCCATTTAACTGTGCCTCATTGACGATGGTCAAGCCTGTGTGAATAAATGATCACGTTTAGTGTTTGCACCCTCTTCAAAATACTGCTCCAGTACTCTTTTGAGAAATGTAAATGTGTGTGTGTGCTTAGTCACTCAGTCATGTCCCACTCTTCATGACCCCGTAGCCCACTAGGCTCCTCTATCTATGGTATTCTCCAGGCAAGAACACTGGAGTGGGGTTCCTTCTCCAGGGGCTCTTCCCAACCCAGAGAATGAACCCGGTTCTCCTGCATTTCAGGCGGATTCTTTACCATCTGAACCACCAGAAACGAAACAATGTAAATATAAATGATGTAATTTTAGGTAAGTATAACCCCTGGATTTGTGAGGGGGAATTATTTTTCACATTGTAGTGTTTCTCTAGGGGAGTCTATAGTATTTTGGACTGGAGGATTTTTCATTTTGTGGGACTATCCTATGAATTTCATGATCAAGTAATCTTGCTGCTGCTGCTGCTAAGTCGCTTCAGTCGTGTCCGACTCTGTGTGACCCCATAGACGGCAGCCCGCCAGGCTCCCCCATCCCTGGGATTCTCCAGGCAAGAACACTGGAGTGGGTTGCCATTTCCTTCTCCAATACATGAAAGTGAAAAGTGAAAGTGAAGTCGTGCAGTCGTGTACAACTCTTCGCGACCCCATGGACTGCAACCTACCAAGATCCTCTGTCCATGGGATTTTCCAGGCAAGAGTGCTGGAGTGGGGTGCCATTGCCTTCTCTGAAGTAATCTTGGCTCTAGCCAATTCAAAGCAAGTAACACTCCTCAATCATTAGAACAATTACTATTAGTGAAAAACCGCTGGGGGAGAATGAAGAAAGTTTTGTTTAGATAGATGTAAGTAATGATGATTTAAAAATACATAGTAAAAATAAATAAATATATATATATCATTAAAAAAGGGCTTTTTTGTTCAATTGCATTTTTTTCATTCTAAAATATTACTGCCTACTTATAGCTGTGAAATCATGGGTGTTTATTTCACACTTCTCAGGATTTTTTGTGTATGTGAAATTTTATAAGGGTGGGCAGTGGGACACAGCACACACTCTTTCCATAGCCTCAGTTCAGTTCAGTTCAGTTGTCAGTCGTGTCCGACTCTTTGCGACCCCATGAATCGCAGCACACCAGGCCTCCCTGTCCATCACCAACTCCCGGAGTCTACCCAAACCAATGTCCATTGAGTCGGTGATGCCATCCAACCATCTCATCCTCTGTCGTCCCCTGCTCCTCCTGCTCTCAATCTTTCCCAGCATCAGGGTCTTTTCTAATGAGTCAGCTCTTCACATCAGGTGGCCTAAGTATTGGAATTTCAGGTTCAACATCAGTCCTTCCAGTGAATATTCAGGACTGATTTCCTTTAGGATGGACTGGCTGGATCTCCTTGTGGTCCAAGGGACTCTCAAGAGTCTTCTCCAACACCACAGTTCAAAAGCATCAATTCTTCGGTGCTCAGCTTTCTTTATAGTCCAACTCTCACATCCATACATGACTACTGGAAAAACCACAGCCTTGACCTGAGGGACCCTTATTGGCAAAGTAATGTCTCTGCTTTTTAATATGCTATCTAGGTTGGTCATAACTTTCCTTCCAAGGAGTAAGCGTCTTTTTATTTCATGGCTGCAATCACTATCTGCAGTGATTTTGGAGCCCAGAAAAATAAAGTCAGCCACTGTTTCCACTGTTTCCCCATCCGTTTGCCATGAAGTGATGGGACTGGATGCCATGATCTTCGTTTTCTGAATGTTGAGCTTTAAGCCAACTTTTTCACTCTCCACTTTCACTTTCATCAAGAGGCTTTTTAGTTCCTCTTCACTTTCTGCCATAAGGGTGGTGTCATCTGCATATCTGAGGTTATTGATATTTCTCCCCACAATCTTGATTCCAGCTTGTGCTTCCTCCAGCCCACGTTTCTCAGGATGTACTCTGCATATAAGTTAAATAAGCATGATGACAACATACAGCCTTGATGTACTCCTTTCCTATCATATGTGTAATTTCCATGGAGATGATAATAGGTGACAACAACCTATTTTGATTGATACGTGGTCTAGATGCTGGCATAGGAACCTCATATTTAGCAGCATCCAAACTTTGTGATGTCTGAGCATTAACTTTATTTGACTAGTTTAAGCTTATGAGCCACCTGAATGATAGGATTTGAAGAAAACATCTATCATTAGATTGTTGGATTTAAAAGGATTTTAATATATTGAATAAAATTTTTTTACTTTCTCAATGCACAAATATGTCAACATAATTAAAATGGTGCTTTATCTGAAAAATGATTCATAGAATTTACTGACTACATAATTGATATGGGCAAATATCATGAGATAGTAGTCCAAAGAGTGAATCGAGAGGTATTCAGCTGCCTAAGGAATTCGTTAGGATTGGAAATCTGAGGTATCAGTGATAAGAGTGAATATCATGAAAGAACTATTAATCTTCTCATAAATATATTTGCATTACAGTTTATAAAATGTGACTGCATGAGAAACTTTGTTCCATATTATACATCAAAACACTTTCAACTGTTTAATTCATGTTTTTATATCTTAGGAGACAATGAGACGAATTATGTTGCCATTTATGTGATATCAAATGCCCCCTAGCAATGCTTTTATTATCTGTAACCTGCTTTCCATTTCTTATGGAAGGAAAGGCCATCTTCTGTTCATCAGTGTTATTTCAAATTTCTTGAAACAGTCAATACCATTAAATTATATTGTTATCCTTTTGAGGCATAATTTAAGATCATTTAAAACTGTCATAGGGTAGCTGATAAATAAAAGCTTGAGTTATTTTGTATATTGATGTTATTCCTCCTGCGTTTGTCGTTAATGTTCTTTTCCATTTACTTGAGCATTTAATAGGTGATGTGGAAGAAAATTAGACAAAATGAAGCATGAACTAGTAAAGTTTTCTTTTTAAACTATAACTGGGTCAAAATTTTAATAAGAGGAATGATAAAGGAGTAGAATAATATTGATTTGAATTGATCGTTCATTTAAGTAAACAAATGATAGCAAATAAATAACTCCAAGGCAAATATTCTAATTGTATTTTTATAGGAATTTAGACATAGAAAGGGAACATTGACTCTTGTAGCCATTTCCAGTAATAATTTTCATCCTCTATATTTTCATTTCCTTTAAAAAATAAATAGCAAGGAAAAAGCAATGTGGATAAATTATTGCCTCTTAAAAATAATTTTGACTGTTCTGAACATAGCTAGGAAATATCCTAGGAGAATTATTTTGCTAGCTTCCTACCAACTAGAATAAAGGTAGAGTTGTGACATCTCCCAGGAGTACGAATGAGTTCATAATCCATGTCTGTGATAGGCTGAAAATGATACCAAAAATCTAAGATCCTAATCTCTGGAACCCATGACTACTTTGAGCAAACTCTGGGAGATGGTGAAGGACAGGGAAGCCTGATGTGCTGCAGTCCAAAGAGTCGGACACAACTGAGCGACTGAACAACGACTATTACCGTATCTGGATAAACTGTCTTTGGGGGTGTGTTTAAGCAAAAGTCTTGAGATGGAGATAGTATTTTGTATTATTCATGTGGACTCTGCATGTGGATATAATCACAAATACCTTCCCTGGAGGCTCAGACGGTAATGAATCTGCCTGCAATGCAGGAGACCTGGGTTCGATTCCTGGGTCAGGAAGATTGCCTGGAGAAGGGAATGGCAACCCAATCCATTATTCTTGCCTGGGGAACCCCTTATAAGTAGAGGATTGGAGGGATTTGGCTACAGAGAGAAGAGGAAAAGGCAGTGTGAACTGTGAAATAGAGACTGGAGTAATGTAGCCACAAGCCACCGGATACCAGCTGCTAGGAGATACTAGAAAAGGCAAGGTACTGATTCTGCCCTAGAGCCTTTGGAGGAAGTATGTCCTGGTACCACCTTAATTCTGACCCAGTGATTCTGATTTGGAACACTTGGCTTCCAGAATCATGAGAGAATAAATTTCAGTTATTTTAAACCCACACTTTTGTGGTAATTTGTTACAACAGTCTTAAGAGACAAAGGCATTTTTATTGCCTGCTTCTATAATGAGAAGGCTTATCTCAAGATACTTTTTATCAAGCCTTCTCTGACAAGTAAACAAAACAATGTGGAAGGATATAGGATTGAGAGGTATTTAATGTATTTATTTGAAAGGACAAATGTAGAAGTGTCATTTGCTTTGATATTTACTTTGTTGAGTGACTTTTTCTGGCTTCATAGCTTCAACTTCTGATTTTGCATTTTATTAACTCAGTGTTGATAAGTGACATGTCTGTTTGTAAATAGCATTGTAATAGGAATAATTGAATGAGAATATTCTTTCATAATGAGTTACTTTGATTCCAAGACACTTTTAAAAATTATTTGAAATAAGAAAACAAATAAAGCAATTTGAATGTATAATTGCAATTTTATAATAGGTTTAACTCTAGAATAATGAATATAAGTCATTAATTGAAAGTTAATTGGTAACATCAGCAAAGTTCATCTTGTATTTTGGGGATTGCACGCTTCACTTGATACCTAGTGTACAATTGGGATTTATTCACACCGCACCTCTGGGTCTGATAGTGTATTAAGTTATGAAGAATATTAATATTGTTCTGCAGAACAATTACTTGTTCATTTGCTAACTGATTAAAATTCATGCATAATTTATTGAAATGAATAGAGATTTTATAAATAAGCCTCCTTGTTCTCAAGGGGCTAAACCCAAAATGCATATGCTAATATGAGGCAACTTTTTACCTCCAACATAAAATTTAATATGTATTGGTATATTAGTCTCATTAATGTTAGGTTTCACTTATAATCATGCTCTTAATCAGTGTATATGTTTTTAAGCCTCTCTGAATATTGCCACAGTTCCAAATTTGAGCTAGTGCTTTGATTACTGGACTGCCCTTTTCTTGACTTGACCATAGTAAGTGAGATGTAACACTGATCAGAGTGAATTATTGGCCTCTTTGGTCCAAGAACCTGATTACATCAAACTCAGTTCTTTATGTACACAAAACACTAGTGTTGAATATTAATTTTCAGGTTTAAAATTTATATACTCCTTGGCAGAAACAAAACAAAGCAAAACAGCGTCAAATATAGGGCTTGTTGACATGCCTTAGAAATGTAAAGTCTTTTAAAATTCTTAAAATTATGCCTAGTGTGCCAATGAGGAAATTATAATAATAACATGTGCAGGTCTACTCAGCTAATAGTGTATGCATTTTAAAAACTAGATCTCTTGACTTTAAATTTCATTTTCCTGAACATGTCATTTCTTTAAAGGTAGAAATGATAGAAGAAACATTATGCTTTACTTTTTCACTTGTTTCTAATATATGTTTTGTTGTAGCTTTCCTCTTCTTTTCTCCTCTTTTGTTTTCTCCTTTATTTCCATGACAATAATATGCAGAGTTGTGATGGTTGAGGTTTTATATTCAATGTACACTTATTAGGTCAGGTTTCACCCTACCCATAAATTTATAGATTAATCCCAATGTTTGTTATGTATGATTCATTTGGCAAATTATTCCATCATGTAAAATATCAGACCTCTGCACGTTATCGTTCAGCTGTGATATCAGTGAGGCATTGCTGCTCTGGGTTAGAATCCCAGCAAGCTGTGAATTTAGTATCATTTCCTACTTAAATTAGCCAGTACATGAGCCATCTGGAATGAAAACAAACATTACAGATATGAGGCAGCTCAGTTTATTCGCAAAATACAGACTGCTTCTTAAAATATGTGCAACATTTAGATAGTCTGGTAAGATATTTGCATTTTTTCTATTACATTCATTTCTCTATTCAGTTTCATTTTAGTTTAAGATTTAGAAAATATATCAACTCTCTCTTTGTCTACCAAAACTTTTATAAACTTGAAATATAAAAGTTGTTAGACTAGTTGCTGAAATTTCATGGTATGAATTGTCCAGCTTTATTTTGTTTAGCTGATACATGAAAATTCTAAACTATTTTGGTATTATTTAGACTTTTTCTTCTGTAGCTTCTCAATGAACTGTGAATTTGTAAATATTAGTTCACCCTATACCCAATTTTGAATATATGCTGTTGAAAAGAATTTTCAAACCATTAGAGATTTTGTACTTAAAATTTATAAATCAGGTGTTAAGCACTACCTTTCTATAAGAAATAGTAATAATTTTAAATGTAAGCAGTTTACAAAGCTCATGGTCCCAGGTGGCTCAGACGGTAAAGCATCTTCTTGCGAGGCAGGAGAGCCAGGTTCAATTCCTGGGTTGGGAAGATCCCCTGGAGAAGAGAATGGCAACCCGTTCCAGTATTCTTGCCTGGAAAATTCCATGGACAGAGGAGCCTGGCAGGCTACAGTCCATGGGATTGCAAAGAGTCAGACATGACTAAGTGACTACACTACAATACTAGTTTATATAGAATATAAATAATCTTAATCTGAGCTTTATTTTCACTTTAAACAGGAGCAGTAGTGAAGCACAAGTTTATATGATTTTACTTATAACTAGTTTGAAAGCTGTTGTGTAAATGATGATTCTTGATGTGATTGAATTTATATTCTTCAAGTCATTTGGGCAGAAAAAAAAAACTAGTGTTACTCACTAGGTACCTCTCCCTCCAACATCTGATATTTTTAATCTCAGTATCTATTTTCTACATAACTCTCAATTTAAAATGATGAATTTGCTGATTTATTATTTCTCCCTTGCCATGTTATATGAATACCCAATGTGTAGAATAGCTTTGCAGTTAGTAATTACTCAATAAATATTTGTCATATGAATTTTGGAGGAAGATTCTTGAAAATTAACCTGTATAGAGATTTAGTCCAGCTTGATTTATTCCTCATGTTAGGGATGTTTTTAAGACAAGGGTTCATAAAGTGGAAACTACACATTGGAGTTTAAAAGCAAATTCTGGGCTACAACTGGAAATCTGTACCAGAAGTATACGTTTTTATTTTTTTTATTTTTTTTTTCCCAGTGTTGTATTATAAGCATTCATTGCCATTAAAATAGGAAATCCAGTTTAAAAAAATATCAGCTGTATTTTCTTGTTTCTATCTGCGTCTTCTCCTTGAGATGAAGGGGTGGACTCCAAGAGGATTGTGTGGTTGCATTTAATAGCTTTTCTTCATATAATTTGCTTTAACTTTTAAAAAAAAACACATTTGAAACAATAGATCAACACTTTCCCTTAAAGTCTTTTGGATCTCCAAGAAAAGTTCTTTCTGAGACTTAAAGAAGCTTCCACCTGATTGCAGTGTACTAATTAGAATTCATATGGACAGAGCTAAAGCTATGGGATCTTTCATAAAGTTCAGTATCAAATTTCACCTGTATTGTTGTTCAGGGGAAATAGTTCCCTAATTCATTATTTATTATATTCATAAGTTCAACAATTGATACATTGTTTCCCAAAGTTTCTTTCTAAGGTATTCAAGATTAAATTGCAGTGTACCTTTGACATTTGAGTTTAATATTTGATGCATTGCTTTATCACATGCTCCTCCCAAAGGCCAGTGATATGTAATGATTTGTGATTTTGCCTCACTGTCAATTTCAGTTTATTATATTGAGAGATAGATATATGGAAACAAGTCATCACTTGGCACCAGCTCCTGAGTTCAACGTTGCTATGCCTTCTTTTCATTTCATCTGCAAGAAGTCTGCAGAAGTTAAAGAAAAAAAAACAACAAAAAACAGCAGGAACAAAAACATGACTTGGACATATTTTATGAACAAAATAATTAGTTATAGCAGTATTCATTAATTTGGAGATTTGTCAAGATCCTAGTTCCTCAAGAATGTTAATGTGTACTGTGTTTAGTAGTTAATCAGAGCTATCTATCTCTAAATATTTTCTTTTTATTTCCCTTGGTTACTGTGTCTTAACAAATTTATCTCCTGGAGAGGCATGTTTTTAATTAAAAAAAAAAAAAACGTGGTAAAAGGGTCATATCCCATCTTGAAAGTATTTGCTCTTTAAAAGTAAAGTTTCCAGACCACTCATTCCCAGTTTTCTTTTAAATATTTATTATGAACTCCTAAATAGAATAGTCCTTAAACCTTTAGAATTCAAGAGATATAAGTATATCCATGCATTATAGTCTTTTGGGTTTTTAGCTAATAAGATTGTTCATCCGTCTCTCCTAGAACCACCGAGACCCATTGCTCCTCCCCAGCTACTAGGCGTTGGGCCTACATACTTGCTGATTCAGCTAAATGCCAACTCCATCATTGGCGATGGTCCTATTATTCTGAAAGAAGTGGAGTACCGAATGACATCAGGTTCCTGGACAGAAACCCATGCAGTCAATGCGCCAACTTATAAATTATGGCATTTGGATCCAGATACCGAATATGAGATCCGTGTTCTACTTACAAGACCAGGTGAAGGTGGAACGGGGCTTCCAGGACCTCCACTAATCACCAGAACCAAATGTGCAGGTAAGACTGAAGAGCAGGCTACTCGGCCTAGTGAAGGAATCTAGCATAAGACATAATATTCTTCCAATATTAAAAATTCTAATTATTTGTTACATAATTAGTCATATTATTCTAAGATTTCCAGAGTATTGGTAAATTGTAGCCTTAATTATGTCATAAATTTGACTGATTTAAGGGCAGTGTGAATGTTTCTTTATTATTACTGTTATGAATCTACAGTCTTTTCTTGCATGGTAATTTTGCTCAGCTTTCTTGTATTTAGCCCAAAATCTCTGACTGATGCCAGTGAATGCATTATTGAGAAAGAAAACCTTCACAGTTTAAGCAAGTATTGAGTACCTTTCTACTATGTGCAAATTGTCTTTCTTGATAATTTTGTTATGGTCAGTGCAGAGGCTGTATCTGATAATACGCATAAGAAAAGTTACTTTGAGTCAATCCTGAATAAAGTCTATTCAGAAAATTTTGTTGGGGATTAACGCAGCAGCTTGAAACCCAGCTGTAAAATACAGGGGCTTTTCTTAAGTCTTTAAAGCTTGTATTGTCTTCCTCATGCCTAAAACAGAGTGGCGAAAATAATAGCATATGGAGAAAACACTAAGAAATAATGAAAAGTGAAATAAAAAGTACTGTATAAACATGCATCCTGTTCCTTATTGCAACGTATTATTATAATGAGAAAAATCATTAGCTATTTATTAAATCCACTGGAAAGTTTTATTGTCTAATTTATTGACTGCACTTTTATTATACTATTTATTTTATTGTTTTATTGTTGAAAATAGTTTAATTTTTTAATTTAGTTGAAAGAGATTTTTTTTATGTTAATCATTATATTGAAACACCTGCAGAGTTAATTCATAGGTCTGTATGTCTTGAACATTTAAAGATTTAGATTCTGAAAATTGAAAACTAAGACCATAGGGATCTATGAAAATGTAAATGCCTGTAATGTGTCTTTTGTTTCTTTGACATCTGTTTAACAGTTACAATATTCTGAGGCTACCCACCAAGAGTACTGATCTAACATTAAAGTAAAATTCATGCAATTACCTAATGTATTGCCATCCCTAAAAATATTTTATTCTGACTCATTTTATATATTCATATTTACATATTTCCTATATAAATATTTAAAGATGCTCACTAGTAGGAAGCTTCACTGCTGAATTTTTAGTCTCAGATTTAGACAATAGAGAGTTTTCTAATTTGCTGATTGTGTCATATGTTTATCCTGTGGTTGGAAAATAGTTTAATCCTGAAGACATTAGGTAAGTCTCTGAGGCTCAGCCTAAATCACACAATTTGCTTTTCACATTTTCAGTACAGCTAACTCTTTTCATTTTAAGTAATGTGACAAATTATTCTTATTGTAGTAGATGAATTTCCTGTGGGGAAAAGCAAGTTGACTCTACAACCTCAACTAGTCAGAGAAATAATTTAAAAAGGAAGCAATATGGAAACTGAGAAGTGACTCACTCTTCCAAAATTAATATCAAGTGGTAACATAAAATGAGGAATGGTGGGGTCTGTTTTATTGGAGAAATTATCCACACATATTTTCTGATAAAATTACCTTTCTCTCCCTTTACATTTAATCCTTACAAGGTATATACAAACAAAAGTAATAAATGTTAATTTACTATTCAAGTGAGCTTCCTCTTGATTTCTGGGCCCAGACTTCTTTCTTTTAAATATCTCATCTGCCTTATTTTTTACCAAAATAGATCCTTAAAAATTAGCAGTACCACACAATGGATTGTTAATATAATGTAATTTTTAAACTAGAAATTATTTGAAATTGGTCATTGGTCTGAAGGCCAATGGAAATTGAAAATAAATGAAATTGTGTTTTGGGGCTAGTTATGCTGTATTAAGTGGATGGAAACAACATTTTGAGTAACATTGATTTATCCCTGTTAAATGCTTATGTTCAGAATGCCTATTGAGCTGAAATAAGTAAAAATATGACTGTAAAGTGCTTTGAGGTATTTTACTTTGAGAATAACCTTATCTCTGTGGGAGGGGACAGAGTAAAAATAACTTACGCTCATAGCTGCTTTCAAATTTATAAATGTCTTGACATTTTTAAATTATATTGGTCTATTTTTGATATGTGAAAAACATTTAATTTGTGGGTTCTGTGGCATAAAATGGTATGAAGCTCATTCATTTGCAGTTTTACTTCCAACCATAAAAAAGTTTGTTTTTGAAACTATCTTTCACATGTGGTGAGTCTTTGTCACATATCTTTATTAATTTACTAATGTTCTCATAGGTGTGTTTGATGTAGGTTTTATGGTAAAAAATCTTATAGACTAGATTTTCAAGTACATTGTAGACTGGAGAGAAACTATGGTTACTGTTTTATAGGAATGTCTACTAATCATGCTCTCTTATTAGCAAAAGAGGGAAAACTTATGGAATTAGATGTTCTATTAGCTTTTAAATCTCTGAAAAGCAGAAGTTGGGTATAACTGATGAACATCACATATCTAAATACAGTCAGTATAGGTTAAAATTATGATGTCCATCTACTTCCCCTCTTCAAGAGTTCTTTCCCCAAGTTTAAGAGCCTTCAGACCCTACCAGCATGAGTATCATCACTGGCCTCAGTCTGGTGTTTTGTAGCAACAGAACAGAACACAACTTATGCTGACTATGATATTCTCTGATATTTAGTACAAAATTCGTCATAATCTGGGAAAATAATCCCTTTGAGATGACAAAGATAACTTTTGGAGAGGTTCTCATCTAATTCCATTAAATTGTGTAAACTCTGAATATTGTTTCTGTAAACCATTCCATTTTAAGAAATACTAGTCGAATGCCATGTTGTAGGGTAATGTTTTACCATTAGTATCATCTGGTTGCATACTTTTGTTTTGAAATAGCTATTTTAATGCATTCTACCTGTTAGACCACCAAGAAGCCTTGAAGATAAGTATAAATTTTTTTAGCTCTATGTGTGTGTCTTATATCAATTTCACATGAATTTTTTATAAGTAACAAATAGGGTGATGATGACTTCCTGCCTCTCAGAAATTCTTATTTTTTTACTTTGGTTTATCACAGAGGAACAATCCTTGACTACTAGATACCTATCAGAGAGTAATTAGTTTATATTTACTATCTTAAAAACTCCATTTTAATGTAGTGAAGCCTTTTAAATTTTACTTCTGGCAATAGTAATTTTTTTTTTCTTGGCAGAAATCTGTCAATAAATTATTTTACAGCAAGTTAATGAGTTGGTTTTATTTATGAAGTGTAGATTTTCATAATTCAGTATTGACTGATGTTGCCTTATAATTACTTGGATATTATTATCCCAGTTTTGTAGCTGGTGAATGTAAGACTTAGGAAAAACAAAGTAAAAAGCAATGATTTGTCTAACCTTCAGCCAACTGGGCAACCAGGGCTCATACCTATTTTCTGGTACTTGAAAAACTGAATTCTTTCCCCTCTTGCTCCTACTATGGGCATTTTTCCCCCCTTCAGAAGAATGTAGCATGGATATATGAAAGTATGGTATCTGGGAGGGATGTACATTTTTATAAAATAGAATCTGCATGGCTGAATTATTCCTTGAGAAAACATAGCTTAATATCTGCAATTTCAGTTTTATTGAAAGCACAATTGATTAGTGTGCTTAACACTCAAGTATACACTCTTTGAAATATTTTACACAGGTAAAGAAGTGTAAAATATGTTTTACTCTATCCTTTTCTGAAAATGTTCTGCCTAGTTGCCAAAGCATTTCTTTGTTTTCCTTCTGAAGTACGTTAAAATCATTTGGTAAGTACGATTACCTGCTTCAGGGTCACTCAAGTTAGGAGAGGTGGTAATTACAGCCTCTGGTGGCTTAGCCAGCTCTGCTTACCTCATGCTTCTCTTTGTGCCTGAGGGTATGATTACTTCACTGTTAGCTTACAGCCTGACCCATGTTATTATTCACATAATGCTTTTTCAAGCATTTTATACATTTTAAAAAATGTATAAATGTGAAGTTGTCTTAAATGGGAAGTAATTCAAAAACTCCATTGAACAATCAAAGAAAGCACACTTGTTTTTTCAGTGTGTCTATTTCCCCTGGGTATGCCATCTGGTATAGAAGCTGAGAAAATACAGTTTTCTCTTTCTCTTATTAAATGGAAATAAAATATGCCATCATCAGAAATTGTCTGCATTGCATGTTTTGGCAATTGCATGTTAAAATTGCTCTTTTAAATTGCCTTCTGCTTCTGGGTAACCTATTGTGGCACTGCTTTATGATTAACTGACATTTTAGAAGCATCTCCTTTATAGGGAAGGTCAAGAGTTCAGGGTGTCCATAACGTAATATATTTACACAGTTGGGAAAGCTACTCTCTACTCTTATATTGAAGTTCAGTGCTCTTGGCAGTTTTCTTTGAAACATGTAGATCTATGAAGCAGTGAAAAAAGAGTGTGTCGTATTTTAAATGTAAGCATTTACTCAAACTGCTTTTTCTCTCCTAAGTCCAAAATGGAAGAAAACAAAACAATACTCAGGCATACACCAGAAACAGCAAAGTATGGAATTAAATTTTGGCCTTTTGGCTGTGGTATCATCAGCAAAATGGAACCATATGTTGATTTTTATTGTGGTCAAAGATAGTTACCAGTCACAGCTATTCATCACTGAACCTCAGCCTTGCAGTTAAACAAAAACTAAATTAAATAAACAACTCTGTAAAAATTGGTATGGTTTATCAGTGTAAGGATGCCATACTATTTTATTTCAATTAAAGATTTTTATCAGGGTTTGTTTTAAAATTTTTTGAAATTTATTGATTTCTTATATATGATCTTTATATGAATTCTTTATTATTTTTGAATTTTAAAAGGTTATTATTGAAGTCAAATAATACAAAGATAAAAAGCCATAAGAAAAGTAATAGAAAACAACATTTCTTCCATTTGTTTAAAAATCTAAAAGGGTAAAACCCTTAAAAAATTTTTTTTTTCTCTCTTAGTGAGTAATAAGTGATACTGGTTTTCAGATTCTATAGGGAATATTTGTTTGAAAGACATTTATCTATTCAGAGAAAATTCTGTTGGCTTTTTTGTTTGTTAACAACACTGGGTTATATACTAAGTCTTCTAAGCTATACAAGCAGTTCCTTGCACTTCAGTTCCTAGTAGTCACAAGGGACAGCCTCATAAACAAAGAGTAAAATGCAAAGTGAAAGGAGTTTAGAGGAAGAATTTCTTCTTCCTTTTCAAGAAAGTGTTTTAGAGAAGCTGTCACCAGGAAAGGATGGCTTTTAAGCTGGATCTTAAAATTGACTATGAGTTTTTAAAGCAGAAACAACAGAAAATAGACCAAAAAAATGGGGGAATCACATGTTTATCCCAGTTATAAACATTGCTGAGTTTTGGGGGGTTCTGAAAATAGATGGAGCATTGGCTGACTCTGAGCTGTGGTAGAATTGAAGCTCTGGGTGGGATGTGGCCAGGGTTAACATAACCCAGACTGCTCTTCTGTTGTTTTTAAGAAGCAGACTGACACGACTGGATTTGCTTTTAGAAAGATCTTTTCATCTCTGTGGAAGAGGAGTTAGAGCTTAGGAAAGACTGGGAGTAGAAACAGCAATGAACACATGCTTATAATTTTAATTATACTGACTGTAATCTGCTCTGCAGCATGTCTCTCTTATTTTAGATCAGAAATGAAAAATCTATAAACTCCTAGAAAATATTGTCATTTCTAATAATCAAGAAAGTTCTTTTCATTAAAGGGATTTTAAAAACTAGCTTACTTTAATTGTTTGATTTAAATTTCAAGTATGCGGGCCAACCACTCCAGTACTCTTGCCTAGAAAATCCCATGGGCAGAGGAGCCTGGTAGGTTACAGTCTGTGGGATCACAAAGAGTCGGACACAACTGAGCGACCTCACTTTCACTTTTCACTTTCATGCATTGGAGAAGGAAATAGCAACCCACTCCAGTGTTCTTGCCTGGAGAATCCCAGGGACGGGGGAGCCTGGTGGGCTGCCGTCTATGGGCTCACACAGAGTCAGACATGATTGAAGTTACTTAGCAGCAGAAGCTGGAGAAGGCAGTGGCAACCCAGTCCAGTACTCTTGCCTGGAAAATCCCATGGACAGAGGAGCCTGGTAGGCTGCAGTCCATGGGGTCACTAAGAGTCTGGCACGACTGAGCGACTTCACTTTTACTTTTCACTTTCATGCTTTGGAGAAGGAAATGGCAACCCACTCCAGTGTTCTTGCCTGGAGTTCCTCTTCACTTTCTGCCATAAGGGTGGTGTCATCTGCATATCTGAGGTTATTGATATTTTTCCCAGCAATCTTGATTCCAGCTTGTGCTTCTTCCAGCCCAGGGTTTCTCATGATGTACTCTGCATATAAGTTAAATAAACAGGGTGACAATATACAGCCTTGACGAACTCCTTTTCCTATTTGGAACCAGTCTGTTGTTCCATGTCCAGTTCTAACTGTTGCTTCCTGACCTGCATACAAATTTCTCAAGAGGCAGATCAGGTGGTCTGGTATTCCCATCTCTTGAAGAATTTTCTACAGTTTATTGTGATCCACACAGTCAAAGGCTTTGGCATAGTCAATAAAACAGAAATAGATGCTTTTCTGGAACTCTCTTGCTTTTTCCATGATCCAGCGGATGTTGGCAATTTGATCTCTGGTTCCTCTGCCTTTTCTAAAACCAGCTTGAACATCAGGAAGTTCACGGTTCACATATTGCTGAAGCCTGGCTTGGAGAGTTTTGAGCATTACTTTACTAGAGTGTGAGATGAGTGCAATTGTGCGGTAGTTTGAGCATTCTTTGGCATTGCCTTTCTTTGGGATTGGAATGAAAACTGACCTTTTCCAGTCCTGTGGCCACTGCTGAGTTTTCCAAATTTGCTGGCATATCGAGTGCAGCACTTTCACAGCATCATCTTTCAGGATTTGGAATAGCTCAACTGCAAGCATACTAAGTGATATAATAAAAATACAAATCACTTTGGAACTCCAGAGATGAGAAGATTAATCTTTGACCCCAAAACAATTGTTCTCAGGCAATAAGTTTGAAAACACTATCACTGTTTTCTAAACACAGCTGGATTAACACTTCTCTAAGCCTTATCCCTAATTCCTTAACTGTGAAATAATGCATAAAACAATGTTAGGCCAGTAATCACCATAAGGACAATATGCCTTCTCTTTTTCCTATTCTATTAACACATAGGAACTATATGCACAGATGGAGGTATTATATTGAAAATATAATTCACGTTCCTAATTCATGTTGTCAAAGTATTTGTTGTGTAGTTGCTTTTGATTCTCTGTGTTTCATGGATTATAGAAATGTTAAATTTCCAGGGAGAGAGAGATTAACATAATATCATCACCTTCTGTTAACTCTGCTAATGGTCTATAATGCTGGGAACCCCCAGCCTAAAACTGATGAAAGTTGAACAAATATGAAATGCTCTTTTCCACTGCCCATCTTGGTTTTTCTCAGGCATGGGATCTACCATTAACTATACATACACTTCATGGCACATTTTCTTCTAGCTGTGTCATTAACTAAATAGAGTTGGGTTGCTTGCAGCTTGAAATTGTCTTCTTTTGACTTATTTGGCTGCTAGAAAGCATTTGGTAACCAGTAAAAATGACCTCTTTTAGTTTATCCACAGTACTTTACTACATGCTGAGTCTGTCAACAGTGTCATTGAGTACTCTTTATTGACTTCATTTGTTTTTATTGAATTATGCAATAAACCTGACAAGTGGAAATGATTTGAGTAACAGCATCAGTTCTATTAAATATCCTGGATATCCCCTCTGGTCCTAGGTCTTTTAGTTGATATTAGGAAGTAGAAATAGAAATAAAAATGTATTAATAGTGTCAAATGATAATAAGGTAAGAACGTCTGAAGAAGAAACCCGTGCAGGTAGAGTTAAGAAACTGTGGATCATGTTGGTCTTCAGTGGTGCCAGTGTGGTTACACTGGTGTGTAGAATGGTTCTTGATTTTATTCCTTTTTAACTTGATTTTCTTTCTCTGTCTTCAGTTGTCACTGTCTGTTTAATTCCTCCTTTGAATTATACTTTTTTTTCCCTTTGGAATAAAAAGTAAAATTTTTAAAATCAGGATTTGGCAAAAAATATTGCAGCCCCATTTTCCTTGGGAACGTTTGATGGGGAGGAGTACAGATTATTGTTTTGGGAATTCACTTATTTTGAATCATTCTAGTTTTAATTACCATTTTTGAAGAGTGTTGGTCATTCTATATAATATCACAAATGGAAAAAATTACTTTGTAAAGGTGTATCTCATTATTTTCTTAATTTAACTTTACTCTTAAGAAAATCTGAAGATGATATTATCATCTTAGAATTTCACATTTTGATCTTAAATGTCTTCATACAAGATACGACCTTATAGCTAATAATTGCTATAAGGGTGATTTTTTCCATCCTTTTCTATTTCCACCAACCTGTGTATAAACCACAGGCTTCCCCAGTGGTCAGCAGTAAAGAATCTGCCTGTAATACAGGAGACTCAGGAGAAGCAGATTCGATCCCTGGGTTGGGAAAATCCCATGGAGGTTCTTGCCTAGAGAATCCCATGGACTGAGGAGTCTGGTGGGCTACAATCCATAGGGTCACAAAGAGATGGACAGGACTGAAGTGACTGAACACACAGACATGCATGCATACAGAGGAGAAAAAAAGCATAATAAAAGGAAAGATAATGAGTGAATTTTAATCTCAAATATTGTACGTAACATTATACTATGTGAATCCAATAAAAAATGAACTTCAAAGGGCAGAAATTCATGCCTTTCATGTCATCCTAAGCAAGATATGTGCAAATTCAGCTGTCACTGCATATGATATGGCCTAGAAATCATTGAGTGATGTCCATTTTAATTGTCTCAGCCAAATAATATGAGCCAAGTTTGAATTTAAATAGCTTATCTTTTATTCTCTGGCTTTGTTACTCTTTCCCACCACTATGTAGTCGTTCATGAGTAAAGAATAATAATCAAGCAAAAAAAGTTTATTTTACCTGATACTTTATTTTTAAGAAGGTACTGTTAAAATATATGAACATCATATTTTTGTACTAATGTTACATGTGATTCTATAATACTTTTGTATTTATAATACAAAACACATAGCTTTATTTTAACACACACAGACACACAGACACACAGACACACACACACACACACATAAAATAGACTCCTCTTTTAAAAGTAAATATAGAGGAAAGTGAAATAACTAGTGTGCCAATTATTAAGGATTTCTTAATAGCACCGTATGCGTAGATGCTTGCTCAAAATTCAGGTAACATTTATTGGAAGTCATATCGTTTTGCTAGACTTTTTTCTTCCCTAAGATATATCTTACAGGTAAATAGAGGTATGGATATCTAGTTTTGTAGTATACATGGCAGTAATCTTTGCAAAGTTTGTTTATATGCTTTTATGAATTTGCAACTCTATTTGCCATCCAGTAAATTATAACACTAAAAGAAGTTTAAGAATATATTTTAGATGTTTAATTTCTCCAATACTAACCAATATAATTCTAAAGTATTATTCATTTTATCACCTTTATATGTGGCATTTTAAAGCATTTGGAAAAACTTAATGTAACTTAAAAACAAATTGGCATATTGATGAATTTGTGAACTTTGGACAGATATTGGAGCTCTATCTAGTAGTTAAAGAACTACAATATGAAAATAGCAATAGCTGTTCCCTCACCATGCATTATCATGAAATTATATCGCTGTAGGCCATGATATTTTTATACACAAATTAATATACATCAGATTATTAGCATAGATTCTCTGATGGTTTGGGCTAACAATTGTGTTTTCCTTGATTTAGTCATTAAATTTTGAACTCCTACCAACACTGTGAAAGAGCTGGGCTTAAAGTAGTGAAGAGATGGCAACTTTTCTCACCTATCTTACTTTTAAAAGAAAAATTAACAGGTAATTTAGTTGACTTCTTATAACAAGTGACAATGTAGAAACTGACTCATCATTCTATGTAATTTTCTTAAATAAATTTTTTCCTCTGTATTTCTACATCACATAAAATACATCAGTAGAATATAGAACTCTGCTTATTTTTAAAAGCAACAGGGAGAAAAGTTCTTCTCTGAATCTTTCTCTCTGGATCAGATTAATTCTTTAATTTCTGCCTCCTTTTTATTTCTGGTTTACTGTTCACCAAAGGAGAAACTCATTTTTGTAAGGCTAAGCTCCAGCAATGAAGCAGTTACTTTTACAAAAGGTCAGCTCATTGAATTAAATTAATACTTGATTTTCTCAGCTGAAAGGAACCAGTTTAGATTTTCTTTTAACATTTTTACAGTCAATTTCAACAATTTGGGTGCCATCTTTAGAAATTATATAACTAAGTGATACTAAAAAGCAGAATTATTGTTCCCAAGTTCCCTTTTGTGTTTCTCCATTCTCTCCTCTGGTGAGTTCTGCATCATAGGTATGTGTGTACACTCTGCACGTGTCTGCTCTCTAATATAACCAACTTTGCTCTGCTTAGAAGCAGAAAATGTGACAAGGGAGCACTAACTATCCCTAAGCTTAAGATTTTTGGAGGTTCTTTACTAACGTCCCAGATTTTGTGAAGACTTCATTAGAATTTACCCACTAAAATAGTTTTTATAAATTATACATAAGAAAGCATTCCACTAAATTTCACAAATAGAATTTTCTTTAAAAGCACTCTTTTTCTTATTTATTGCTATTGAAGTATAGTTATTTTACAATGTTGTTAACTCTTGTTGCGTTAAACACCAAAGTGTTTCAGTTATACATTATACATGTGTACATTCTAAGTCGCTTCAGTAGTGTCCAGCTCTTTGCAACCCCATGGACTGTAGCCTGCCAGGCTCCTCTGTCCATGGAATTCTTCAGGCAAGAATACTGGAGTGGGTTGCCATGCCCTCCTCCAGGGAATCTTCCTGACCAGGGATGGAACCCACGTCTCTTGTGTGTTCTGCATTTGCAGGCAGGTTCTTTACCTCTAGCTCCACCTGGGAAGCCCATACTTTATGTATACATTCTTTTTAAAATTTTCTTTTCCATTATGGTTTATCATAGCATTTTTTAAATTGGAGGATAATTGCTTTCAATGTTGTTTTGGTTTCTGGTGTACGACACTGTGAATCACCTATAAGTATACATATATCCCTTTTTGAGGCCACAGTGTTTATACATTTTTGTCATTTTTGTCAATACAGTATTACTTTTCTCTATGCTCATGCTTTTTCTTTAAGATATAAATGTTAAGATATATACAATTTATTTTACATTCTGTTTATATTTTATTTACCATGACATTAACTGATTTCCTTGTTTCTACAGGACATTCTAACCATCATCTTTAATGATTGCTTAATATTCTATTGGATATATGTGCTAGAATATATTTAACCATCCTATTAGTGAAAGAAAGCTTAGGCTGACACCAGTGATTGGCTATTGTGAATGTTACAATGAGGATTATGCATTTGCTTTTTTCTATATGATTGAAAAGTTCTTGACACATACTCTTCAATTTCTCTGTAAGTACTGTATTAATGCACTTTACTGGATCAGCAAGGGCATGCATGCCATTTTAGCACAAGAAATTACTTATAATTAATCAAGCCCATGTCCCCCATTTATCACTGTTCTGGGCACTGGGACTCAGTGAGGTGATCTGACCAATATTTTACTATTATTAGATAAGAAAACCAAGACTCTCATTCAGATTGCATTTCTTGTCTTCATTTGCATGAGTGTCTCCTACAGGTCGAACAATACCTTAACTGCTGGTCATTCTAAAATGAAAATTCTGCTCTGTAGCCACTCAAAATCTGGGGAATCATGTTCATAGTAATTCCCATGCATTGAGTACTTACTATGCATGATGCACTAGTGTGAAGTCTTAGATTCAGATCCCGGCTGCCTTGAATGCATTTCTTTGCTGAGCTGCCTAGAGAGGTTATCAGATTGGCTTATGGGTATATAATTAGACAAATAAGTGGCATGGGAGATATGCTTTTAGTCTATGGAAGCATAAAGGAGCCTTGAAGTAGGAGTAGAATTTCATGAGGCAGCAGATCATGAGAATTAGCAAATATCAATTGAGATTTGTGAGTCAGTAAAATCTAGATTGAATGCTGGCTCTAATATTTACTGATGGGCAAGTAATAGTCTCTCCAATATTGCATATTGTCATGTATAAAAATAATGATGTATAATTGTACCTGCCCAACTTGTCATTTGTGAGATAATCAACCAAGTGTTAAAATTGAGAAATGATTGTTAAATTTTCAGGAATTTTGCCAGTGGTTTTAAAATTATTATTAAAAAATAAATCATACAAACTTTTACAGATATATCAATTATCCTTTAAATAAAAGTAATACATACTCAAAGCTTCCTAATTATTTTAACATGTTGAATTATTATCTGTATTCTTGAGAAATTGATGTCTATTTTATCTGTATGTTGGAGATATAATAACACACTAATGCTCCTCTCTTATGGTTCTGTGTTGAGAAGCTTAAAACTATAGTTGGAATATTTGAGCGTGGAGACTCACAAACGCCACAGATCAGGGCTTTGTCCCTCACCATCTCCTCTGCTTTCTAGAGAGCCAAAATCATGTTGAAAATGTTAGACATTTTCCAGCACACTGCTAGAGATAATGTGTGTAAAGTGTTTCCTTAGCACAGATGCAGCAGCCCACAGTAAATATTAGCCTTTTTTACTTAACAAGCCATTACATTAAAATACATTTTTTCTGAGATTTAAAATGCTTATAAACATGTAGACTATCTGAAAGAATTATGAACTGAATACCCATATATCCACCACTACGTTTTCTTTCATTGTATTTGCTATCTCACACATCTATTCACCTTTCCAACTTTTTCTTTGTCCATCTTAACCTTATAACATTATTTTAATATATTAGAATATTTTGCTCAAGGGAGTGATTTTAAAGATTGGTTAGTTTGAATGTTTTTATTAAAATGGAATGGTTTGGCTTTTAGAAATATTTCTCTAGTGGTAGTTTGGGAAAAGGATTGAAAGGAAATTTCAGGACATTTAGAGGTTTCAGAAGGAAATGGCAACCCACTCCAGTGTTCTTGCCTGGAGAATCCCAGGGACGGGGGAGCCTGGTGGGCTGCCGTCTATGGGGTCGCACAGAGTCGGACACAACTGAAGCGACTTAGCAGCAGCAGCAGCAATATCATTCTAGGCAAAAATTGATCAGTGCTTGAACTGAAACAGTACAAATAAGGATTCCAGTACTGAGGCAGAGTTGAAAGAGATTGAGGGATGCAATCTGTAGAATTTTGAGACATTGGAAGGAATTCTGGCTTGAAAAATTAAGGTATAGTGACAAGTTTTAACTTGATGAGGTAAAACTTTGGAAAAGTGTTAGAAGGGAGGTTGCTCTCTTTAGGTATAGTCATGGGTCCACAGTTCAGTAGAGAGGATAAAGAACAGGATTTATAGATTGGGCATCATCACCATTTCATTTCGTGATTTTGGAGTCATGGGTATGCTTTCCTTGAATTAAACATTCAAGTAAATTTTGTTCAACCATTTTTAAAAAACCATACTCTTTTTCAGGGAGTTGAATTATACTGGATAACTTAGTATCTTTTTGGATTACTGAAGCTGTTAAATGATTTTTATGTAGAACCAATAAAAACATATAAAGTGATTATTTTTTATTTACAAATGCATTAAACTTGATCAGTATATACTTTAAAAAGACTGGTTAGTTTGTCGAATTGTGAATTCCATAGTTGCTTTTTTAAGTGTTCCCCATAATGGTTAGCTTAGAGCATTATGCTAAAGACAGAATAAAAATGTGGTTTCATGTTGGTTTTTGTCGGCTGATCCTTGGTGAACTTGCCAAGGATCTGTTCTGTGCACTTTTGTCTCCTTTCTCATCTGCTCTCTTACCTCCTTTGATACCTCATCTCAAAGATTCATGATGCTTTTATGCAGAAGGTATGCCCATCAGGTATCTCCACATCTTGACAGGAGAGGGTCATGAATATATGTGGGAAGGATTAGTCTCAGAGGGTGCATGGTCATTCTTTGGGTTTCTAGTATGGCTAAATAGTTATGTAAACACTGATACTCTATTAGAACTTTGAGCTATAACAACTTAACTTTTTTCAATTTTGTATCGAAGTCTGTGCCTGAGTGCTTTGAGAATCAACTAAAATAATTATTCTGATTCTTTAAAAACTCAGTTCAGAAACCTCTGTAGTACAGATTTAAATAACTAGACTTTTCAAGGATTTCACCAGAACAGATGAAATAAAGTACCTATTTATTTCAGCAAAGAGCAGAAAGTAAGTGTTTCTTTGTCAGATTTTAGTGGAATGTTCTTATAATCTAAAAAGTAGGTCAGCAAGACTGAGATTGTATTATAAAACAGCAGTACAAATATCTTCTTAAGGAAATGACTTTACAGTTACCTATTATTAAGACAAAAATGTAGAATTTTTAGTGATTTATCCCTTAAACTGTTCCTTAGTCTTTGAATATAATGCTAATTATATGGGCTAAGTTAATTGGATTTCTACTTTTTTTTTTTAAGCTGATCACTTTTTCTCTGTTACAATATTTTATAATTTTGTGAATAATCAGTAAGCCTTTCTTAAAGCTCTGTTTGCTCTAATTATTTATGTGAAAGGATTTCACATGAATTACAATTTCAGTGAAAGGATTCTCAAAATACATTCTAAAGTTGATTAATAATTCTTTTATTATCTTTTAAGAAGATAAGTTGGTATCACCTCTACTATGAAATTGACTCTGAGAAAAAGTTTCAAAGTTGGAAATCTATTAAACTTCTAGAAATATATTTTGACAGAAACATATATACATATACTTGTAACAATAAAATTAGAAAGTGGGTAATATTACTACTATTTTAAATTTAGAATCAAGAATTGATCTGATGAAACATTTGGGAGTTAGAAATATTCTTTTTCTTAATACAGTATAATCACAGCCTTTTAGTATACCTGTCATCAAAAGCCTGGATAATAGAGAAATGAATACAAGCCTGCATGCAGCAGAACAGTGGAACAGACACGATGCTCCCATATTACAAACAGTACACAGTATTTTCGTTTTCATGGGACTAGTAAGGCACTTATTGTATTAAGGTTTTTAGCAGTGAATAGTGCATATGTGTTCAGTTAAAAATAGATCCTCACTAGTGCACTAGCCCCAAGCATCCAGTATCGTGCATCGAACCTGGACTGGCAACTCGTTTCATACATGATATTTTACATGTGCACTGGGACGACCCAGAGGGATGGTATGGGGAGGGAGGAGGGATGAGGGTTCAGGATGGGGAACACATGTATACCTGTGGCGGATTCATTATGATATTTGGCATAACTAATACAATTTTGTAAAGTTTAAAAATAAAATTAAAAAAAAAAATAGATCCTCAGCTTGGACAGGTGATATTTAAGGAGTTGGAGTGAGAAACGGTTTGGCAGTGTAACAAGGCATGTACCTACCTTGAAAGGAAAGAAGAAGAGATAGACATTTCCCATTACTACCTACTGTTAAGGTGCTCACATTATCCCCTAAACAACCTCATGCTTGTGGCAATAATCATGCACTGTCATTCCTTGTACTAATATAAAAGTGCTGTTCAATCTTTTTGACAAATACTGCATCACCTCTAGCTTGGAAAATTTTCATCACTCAGGCCCAGTTGATGTATATATAGGTTGTGACAGTCTGCCTAAAGTGACTTTGGACTAACTGTATTGAGGAAAGTAAAATTTAAGTAAAAGTATTACTTTTTTATTCTGTTTCCCTTTGCTTCTCTCCCCACTGCAGCCTACCCTCACTATTGCCCAGAGTTCAAATTCATTCTACTTCCTTGTTCCTTTGTAAGCTATATCATTATATCCAGAAAGCATCATAGTGAAATTGAAGGAAACTCTTCATGGCTATATGTTGTTCAGTTCCTAAGTCCTATCCAACTCTTTTAGACCTCATGAGCTGCAGTACACCAGGCTTCCCTGTCTTTCATTATCTCCCATGTTTGCTCAGACTTACATCCACAGAGTCAGTAATGCCATCCGACCATCTTATCCTCTGTTGTTCCCTTCTTCTCCTGCCCTCAATCTTTCCCAGCATCAGGGTCTTTTCCAATAAGTTGTCTCTTCATATCAGGTGGCAAAGTATTGGAGCTTCAGCTTCAGCATGAGTCCTGCCAAAGAAAATTCAGGGTTGATTTCGTTTAGGATTGACTGGTTTGATCTCCTTGTTGTCAAAGGGACTCTCAAGAGTCTTCTCCAGTGTCACAGTTCAAAAGCATCAATTCTTCAGCACTCAGCCTTCTTTATGGTCCAACTCTCATATCCATACATGACTACTGGAAAAACCATAACTTTGACTATATGGATCTTTGTTGGCAAAGTGATATTTCTGCTTTTTAATATGCTGTCTAGATTTGTCATAGCTTTTCTTCCAAGGAGCAAGCATCTTTTAATATCATGGCTGCAGTCACCGTCTGCAGTGATTTTGGACCCAAGAAAATAAAATCTGTCACAGCTTTCACTTTCCCCCTTCTATTTGCCTTGACTTGATGGGACTGGATGTTGCTTTTTTAGTTTTGTGAATGTTGAATGAATGTGTGTAATTTGCTTCTTTGTTTATATATTTTGTCCATTGTGTGTGTACATCTGTGTCCACATGCAACTGTATACAATCAAAGGGATTCACAGAAGTTTTGCTTTCTTACTACGGCTCTATATCTAAAAAGACCTATTGTATAGCTTCTATAACCTTAGCCTCTTAGAGTCCTTTATGGTCTTTGAGTGGGTGTGATGTATGTACAAAAAACAAAGCCTTTTTGCTTTGATGATTTTATATTACAAGTTTTATACTCCTAAAATGTCCTTTGCAATCATGCCTGGTTTAGAAATAGTTTTCTTACTTTTTTTCTTCTTTAGTTGCCTCATCTGTATCTCTCACAGAGAGAAAATGAAAGGTTTATTACATTATTACTTTAAAAAATGACACACGAATTCTCAGTGCTAACTCCCAAAATGGCACTCCTGAAAAAGAGGTCATTGCTCTGGTTACTTAATATACCAGGTAAGATATGTTTGCATTTTAAATAAAGTACTGAGTTAGGAAAGTTTAAACATATTACCTTTCAAAATGTTGACTAAAATCAATAGTTTTTCTAAACTATTTTAGAAACATACAAAATTGCAAAGGAAATATCCTTGTCTTTAGTCTCCTTGTCATTCTTTCACAGTGAGGTAGCCTATATTGACTAAATGCATAACAAGAATAACAATTAGAAAAATAATTTTATATGTGATTTTTATGTAATTTAGAAATTAATGATCACACTCTTTTTTCATAGTAAAGTGAAAGCGAAGTCACTCAGTTGTGTCCAACTCTTTGTGACCCATAATTAAGTTTTGGGGAAAAATTTTTGGTATTGTTCTAAATTTAAACTTCTGTGTTTAAGATTTATTTAATTTGATGGAGTGCTTGCTATCAAAAACTATATTAATGTAATGCAAAGTCAAGTGGGCCTTAGGAAGCATCACTACGAACAAAGCTAGTGGAGGTGATGGAATTCCAGTTGAGTTACTTCAAATCCTAAAAGATGATGCTGTGAAAGTGCTGCACTCAATCTGCCAGCAACTTTGGAAAACTCAGCAGTGGCCACAAGACTGGAAAAGGTCAGTTTTCATTTCAAACCCAAAGAAAAGCAATGCCAAAGAATGCTCAAACTACCACTAATTGCACTCATCTCACATGCTAGCAAAGTAATGCTCATAATTCTCCAAGCCAGGCTTCAACAGTATGTGAACCATACGTGAACAGTATGTGAAATTCCAGATGTTCAAGCTGGTTTTAGAAAAGGCAGAGGAACCAAAGATCAAGTTACCAACATCTTGTTGGATCATCAAAAAAGCAAGAGAGTTCCAGAAAAACATCTACTTCTACTTTATTGAAAATGCCAAAGCCTTTGACTGTGTGGACCACAACAAACTCTGGAAAATTCTTAAAGAAATGGGAATACCAGACCACCTGACCTGCCTATTGAGAAACCTGTATTCAGGTCAGCAAGCAATCGTTAGGACTGGACACAGAACAACAGACTGGTTCCAAATCGGTAAAGGAGAACGTCAAGGCTGTATATTGTCACCCTGCTTATTTAACTTATATGCAGTCATGGGAAACCCTGGGCTGGAAGAAGCACAGCTGGAATCAAGATTGCTGGGAGAAATATCAATAACCTCAGATATGCAGATGACACCATGCTTATGGCAGAAGCGAAGAACTAAAGAGCCTCTTGAAAGTGAAAGAGGAGCACAAAAAAGTTGGCTTAAAACTCAACTTTCAGAAGACTAAGATCATGGCATCTGGTCCCATCACTTCTTGGGAAATAGATGGTGAAACAGTGGAAACAGTGACAGATTTTATTTTGGGGGACTTCAAAATCACCGCAAATGGTGACTGCAGCCATGAAATTAAAAGACGCTTACTTCTTGGAAGAACAGTTATGACCAACCTAGACAGCATATTAAAAAGCAGAGACATTACTTTGTCAGCAAAGGTCCGCCTAGTCAAGGCTATGGTTTTTCCAGTAGTCATGTATGGGTGTGAGAGTTGGACTATAAAGAAAGCTTAGCACCAAAGAATTGATGGTTTTGAACTGTGGTGTTGGACAAGACTCTTGAGAGTCCCTTGGACTGCAAGGAGATCCAACCAGACCATCCTAAAGGAAATCAGTCCTGAATATTCATTGGAAGGACTGATGTTGAAGCTGAAACTCCAATACTTTGGCCACTTGATGGAAAGAACTGACTCATTAGAAGAGATCCTGATACTGGGAAAGATTCAGGGTGGGAGGAGAAGGGGATGACAGAGGATGAGATGGTTGGATGACATCACTGACTCAATGGACGTGAGTTTGAGTCAACTCTGGGAATTGGTGACAGACAGGGAGGCTTGGTGTGCTGCAATCTGTGGGGTCGTAGAGTCAGACATGACTGAGTGACTGAACTTAACTGAAGTATAAAAATTGAATTTTTTTTCCTTCCTTTGTACTTAATTCTGTCATTTTGCTTTCTCACAAATTGTGTTGTGATGAAGTTTGAACAGATATTCATTTATAAAGTTTGAACTTATATTTATTAATAAATACATATATATATTACTTATATTATTATGTGTAATATTATGCTTGTAGTGTTATACACAGAGCACAGGCTGTATGTCTCATGGTAAACACTAGACTGATTTTAGAGTATATAAAACATTATTGAAAGAGTATTTTATTATTTATATATCTACATATGATTATATGTGTTATTTATATCCTTCTTATCTTCAAAAACAATATGAGATGGTTTACTGGAACATACAAGATTGAATAGAACAACAAAAATTGATAAGTAACTTGGGGGATAAAGGATACTAGGGGAGAAGAACAGAAAGATTTAGGGGGTAATAAAAGTAAATAAACATTATGTCATAGAATCTGGTGTTATTAGGGAGGCCATATTTGGTTCTGAATTTATTAGTAGTAAAAGTAAAGTCAACTATGGTATTATTTATAATAAAAATCCCATTTATCAATCACTTATAACATTCTAAGAACTGTTCTCAGTATTTGACTCATAATTGTGTTATTTAATTATTGCAGTACACTACAAAGTGGTGGTTTGTTAAGTTTTACCTTTGCCAGAAAGGAGTCTCAGAGAATTTAAGAGTTTTGTCTCAGGTCACACAGCTATTAATTTGTTGAGTTGGAATGCGAATCTGGATACTTCCAACTCCAGGATAACATAGTCTTATCCATAGAAGTCATAGGTTTCATAAGATAAAATAAGTTAGTTGCTTCAGAAAAATATACCTTGTCTTAATTTTGAAGATAAGAAAAAAAAAATTAGCTTCTCAGGAGCTCAGCCTTGATTTAAGGATAAAATGGAATCTGTCTAGAGGACTGTCTTTAATGCATATCCTGCAGGCAATCCTTTTGAGTATCTCTTTCCTCTTGTTGCTACCAAATTATTTTGTCTTGAGGCTATGAGTAAATTGATTTTCTAAAAGCTATGTCTCCTATGAGCAGTTGATATTAAAGCCACAGGAAAACTTGCCGGTCAGAATTTTAGTAACTTTCTCCTCATCACAGTATAGAAAAAATACTCATATAATGGAGAACTAACTTAGAAATTCATCTGTCACACAGAATTTTGATAAATATCCAATGCTATATTAAATAGTTTTAAACCATTTTCTCATAGGTGTTTTGCTTTTCTATCATCTGTTACCTCTTAAAGTATAATTGTTCTATTTCACAAACTTTTACAAAGATGATAAATTAGGTTTTAGTTTCATTAATTTTTAATACTTGAATATTTATTCATATAGTACCATATGAGTTTATAATAAATTTTATTGCTTATTTTATGAAACTGGAGATATTTTTGAGAGTTTGTCTTAGTGAAAGCAATGCAAAAAAATGTAAAAATCATCTAACTAGTAGTTCTGAGTCTCAGTTATTTACTTGCCTAGTCGTGTGTGCATTTTGGGTCTGCTTTGTATTAATTTATATAGATATTTAAAAAATAAGGTTAGTATTTCCTAGTTTATTTTTCTATTGAATTTCTATCATAGTTTGAAAGGTTGAAATCATGTGCAAAAAAAAAAAGAAAACAAAATCACCTAAATGTTATGTTATGTAGGAAAAAGATATCAATTATTAACTTTTGGTGAATTTCATTTTATGCATCACTTTCTATGTGCATGTGTGTGTATGTATGTATATTTGTGTAAAGAGGAAAAAGATAGAGGAAGGCTTAATGGTTGGATAAAATAATTTGTAAAGTGTGTTCCATATGTACTAGTTCTTAACAATAAATAGTTAATTATATATATTAAAATAGGAAACTAGGCAAAACTAAAATAATGACTGACAGCTAGGTAAAATTTTCCCATCACAAGTGTTTATTTCTTTCTGTTCTTTCTTTGACTTTTTTCTTCATGTAAGGTTTGTTTAATGTAATGCACCAAAAAGTCCTGGGTCATTTTATCTATAGCAGTTCTAAAAATAAGCTTGCACACATAGAATTTACACGATATCCATGAAAACATGTAGAACCACACCTGTGAGATTTGAATGAGTGTTATGTTTGTTATTATGTGGGGAAAACAAATCTAGTCAATGAGGTCAAGTATGTTTTAAAGATCCAGAAAGTAAGAAAATGGATTACAGTAAATATTAAGTCATCAGAATCGTTTTTGGAAATTCAGTATTGGATGGCAACTTGACTTTTTGCTATAAACATGAATATCCGAGCTTACTGGCACTAATTAATAATAACATCTTATAAACATTGTTATTTTACTTTGTGATATTATGCAACGTTTGTATTGCATTTTGTAGTCATAATTCTTACTGCTCTTTCATACTACTTCCACATCTAAGTGTTTAAAACCAGTCATTTTACCATGAGTTATCTACTCCTTTTTCATTTGATATATCACTTTTGAGTGGAATTTTCCCAGTAGATTGTTTTGGAGAATGTGGTATTTTAAGGGTTTTTTTTTGCATATATTAATTATATGAACAAATATATAAAATCATCTTTTGTCTTAGTTTCTCTTAAGTTTTTATTATTATCCATAGAGCCCAGGTGGCAGAGTAGTAAAGAACCTGCCTACCAATACAGGAGGCACTGGAGACACAGGTTCGAACCCTGGGTTGGAAGATCCTGTGAGTAAGGAAATGGCAACCCCTGCCAGTATTCTTGCCTGGAAAATTCCATTGGCAGCAGAACCTAGTGGCCTACAATCCAGGGGGTCGCAATGCGTGGACATGACTGGGTGACTGACAGGCGCCTGCAGAGTCACATTAATCCAATTTAGTAGCTCATGGCTGAAAAATTATTCCACTCTGTGATTTGTCATTTAGTATCATTCTTCCACAGATGATCATTTAAATTATTTCCGGGTTCTTTTCAATTATAAGCAATGCTGTAATGGATATTTTTTGTATATGTCATCTTTAAGAATATAGAAGTTTTCCTATAGTATATTACTAAAATTGGAATGCTAATGTCATATGGTATGTCCATATTCGCTTTTATAAGAAATTGTGAAATTGCATTCCAAAGTACTATATTTGGTAATGCTTTCACTGTCAATTAAGTCCCAGCTTCTATGTATCTTCTCTAGTATTTGATATCATCAGGCTTTAACTTTTGGCAGCCTGAGTGGAAAACAGAAATTTAAGTTTTTTATTTATATTTACATATTTTGATTAATTACCTAATTACCCCAAGCTTGAACTTCTTCTTACTTGGTCATTTGTATTTCCTTCTTGGTGAATTGTGGCAACTTAATTTTCACCTCCTTTTCTTTTATAGCCCCTTCTTTGAACTTTAAATATTTACAATTAGAACATTTTTATTCTCCAAAGTATTTTTGAAAATATGGAAAACACTTGAATGTTTTCCTGTTTCTCATCAGCTAATTTCATTTTTATGTATATTGTCTGCCTTTTTTCAGATGTTCATTTTTTCTGGCCTTTCTCCCACCTTCAGTGATTTGCTAAATGTTGTTAGTCTTCTACCATTCCCAACTTTATCAGTATTTTATGCTTTTTTAAACTAGTATCTATTAAATGCACATCAGCAAACTAGTTCATTCCAGCTAATGATTAGAATGCAGAAATTAACATATCTAGTTCTGTATCTAATAACTTTGTAGGATACAGATATTAACTATATTAATGGTTTCAAAGCTGACTCATATTTTTATCATAAATTAGAGGTGCTGGAGATTTGTAGTTTCACCAGAATAAACCATAATATACTAGTCAGCCAATTTCATGTAATATCATATATAAAACTCAGTTAAACTTTAAAGCTATTAATAATCCATTACAACCAGTGGGTAAAGATTTTCTTTTGTGGAGAAAGCAACTGAGAGATAAACATAGGGTCATAACTGGTAATGACTAAGATTATAGGATCATGCTTTATTCTAGAACAGATGCCATAGTTTGTTCATGATGAGAGCTATACCTCTGAATTTAAACAGTTGTCTCAGAGCATTACCTCTGTTTCTGATCATCATTAATGCTCTTTTTCAAATATCTGGATATCTATATATTGGGTTTCCCAGGTGGTGCTAGAGATACAGAACTCACCTGCCCAGACAGGAGACATAAGAGGCGTGAATTCAATTGCTGGGCCGGGAACATCCCCTACAGGAGGGCAACCCAATCCAGTATTCTTAATATTCTTGCCTGGAGTGTCCCATGAACAGAGGGTCCTGGCGGGCTATAGTCCATAAAGTCACAAAGAGTTGGATGTGTCTGAAGTGACTTAGCACGCACGCATGCACGTCTATATATTTAGGTATCAGATGTGCCATGAAGTAGCTTCAGTGATGGCCACTACTGGGAGGTGTATAGAGTTGGTCATGGAGTGTCCTCTAAAGATAATGGTTGGAGATATTGATGAAGGATTTGTGTGTCTGATGAGAGGGGGCTGTAAGGGAAGATGATGGAGGAGACTGGAAAGTTTCCCTTTGAAACAGGGGTTCTTAACCTTATTATTTTAGATTTGAACTCACCATGGGAGAATTTATACATGAAAAAAAATTACATCTTATTTCCTCTAATTTTCAACTCTAATTGAGTATTTCCTTTACTTGTGAATAAACACTATAACCTGTGATCATATTAGTAACATTGATGACTTTGTTTCTAACAGACTTCACAGGTATTTTTATATCACTGTTACAGATGTTGTAGATAGCTTAAAATATCACTTACTCTTACCACTACTTTTAAATTACAGTATTTTATAGGCCTGTCTCTATTTAAAGCATTACTAAATAAACATATTTACTACTATATTGCATGTTTAAAAGATAATGTGATACCTGTTATTCATTCTAACTCATTTCCAGTGCAACTCTGTATTTTATGCATTTGTTAAACAACTTCTTATAAGAAGACTGGACTTTAGTAGGCTGCCAAAGGGAGTCATGGCATAAAAATTGTGTAAGAACCTTTGCTAAAAGTCGTTAGCTAGCTCAGTTTGCTTTCAACCTTTTTTCTTTTTTTGGACATATGACAGCATCTCTTCTTTTTCTCTTCCATCAAGCATAAAGTTCTAAGGGAAAGTGAGAAATATTTTTTTTATCAAGCTGTTTGTCACATTGTTTTATTTTTATGGCATAAATCCACCCCCAGTTAATAGGGAAAAGACAAATTGGTAACTTATTTATGTTTGTTCCAGCCCAAAGAAATTTTAAACATCACAGTGGAGAAAAAGCATGATGATAACTGTACTTTAAAAATTTCTTGTTAAAAGGATTTAGCTTTAATAAGTGATGGCATAGAAACATCATGGGTCTGTTCCTTAATAGTCTTATATTTTATTTTGATGTTTAAAATGATTCTAAGAATTACTGATACAGTGATAAAGTAATAAGAACATCTAAAGGTGTGCTAGTCACATAGAAAAGAAGCCAGAAAGGCATGTCATTCCTGATGTCCACATAATATTTTTTTTGAGGTCTTGATCACCATATCTGAGGACACCGTGCAGATCTTGTTAATATTTGCAGCTTTCTGTAAGTTGTTTCACTGCTCAATTTTGAAAATTAATGGACCTCACTCAGATAGAGTTAACTGGCAGGAAAGACTTTCTTTGACTTACTGAATATATACTAACGTATTTGGCTTATTTTTAATTGAAATGTAGCCTTCACTCAGGATTTGACAATTAATTATTTCTAAATATAATTGGATCTGTTGCTTTTACCTCAGACTCTTTATATGTAACAAGTTTAAGACAGTTTTAGTGAGTGTGTTAGCTGTGCCCACATTCCAATTTTTCTACCACAGATAGACTTGGTAAAGCTTAAGTAGATCTAGACCATTATCTTTTCTCCCTTTTCTCTCTTTTACAAACTCACAAACATACTGAAGATAAAATGAGTAAAATTAGAAACAAACAAAGTTGAGATTCATTTGATTGGTAATTGTGTTATATATCATACATTTTTATTCACATGTAAAATCTGTGTTTTAAATAATATTAAATTTTAGTGAAAAGGCTTATGAAACATCAAAGTCGTACAATCCTGCATAACAGATAAACAGCAAACCTAATATCTCCATTATGTTGTAAAATAGAATATTTTCACTTACTGTTATTTAAATGTCATCCCCATTTCCTTTTTGTAGTGCTGATGTTAACCTTGTGAGCTCTAAATTGTCTGGAAGTTAATGGTCTGTTATATAATAGTTCTTAGTGAAAGAATATTGGATTATATGATGCAATTTGAAATGCAACTTGATCTCTATCTTGTAATGGTAAATAATGACAGTCTTGCTTGAAATTAGCGACATTTGTTTTTTTCTGCTGATGCTGTACTTAGTATAAATGAAGGATTTTTTTTTTTAATCTTGATAAACATTTATTTGCCCATCATCACACCTTGGTTCAGGGCAAAAAATAAGAGAATGAAAATGAGCGTACTACTAAAGGGTAAAGAGTTCTTTGTGAAAATAAAAATTTGAAGATTATTATGTTAAAGTTAGTAAATTTAGAAGCATTATGTTCTGTCAGGTCTCATATATGCCCTTGTCAAGCTTTTTGAGAGTTTTATTTTTTTAATTTTGTAAGAGTTAAATTTGAATTGAAGCTAATGTAACTGACAAGAGGGAAATAGAAGCAATTGGCTTGCACTAAACAAGTTTGAATGGTTGTTAATGTGAATGACTTTCAGGCAGTGAATGTCAGAGAACAGTAGATTACTTTCTTTACCTCAGGCATTTTAAGCCATCTCCTGTGGTAGACTGACATAATTTCTCTTCCTCTCTCTTGAATCTAGGAAGCAAAGTAATTGGACTCTGGTAATTTTGGCCTATGGCTGATGAAGATAAATCATAACGAGCTATGGAATATACACTGACAATTCACATAGGGCTACTAGAACATGAACTTTCAGTAATGCACTAATCAAATATTGTTTTCTTCTGTTGTATACTCAAGAAATCCCTGGAATTGTTAATTATGAATGCAATCATCATTTGTTACTTTTGACAGAATTTTATAGACAAAACAAATTGTCAAAACATAAGCTACTGTGTTTTTTAGAACATGGGCTAGAGTTTTGTCCTACCCATTGTATCCATTATATATAGCTTTAAAGTAGCATGTGTAACACAAACTATTTGAGGCCTGAAAATAATAGATGTGGAAGAGAATTCAAGACCATCTGGTCTAGCCCCTTTGCTTAAGGCTCATGAATGTATAAATCATCTTGAGCAGATGGAGGTGTAGTTACCTAAAATTTTTTAGAAATAGAGGTTCTAAAGCTTCCTTCAATAACTCATTTCTGCATTTGATCACTCTGCTGAGGGACTATTTTATATTCAAACTATTTTCTTTTAAAACCATCTTCTTATGTCATTTTCTAGGCTTTTGGAGACTAATAAATCACCTCAGTGTTTCACGTGGTCAATATAAATTTGTTAAACTATGTATTTATTAATATTTAAAAGTGTCATATTGATTCTTTTCAGTGCATTAGACACTGTGCTAAGTATTCATTTACATTATTGCGTTCTGTTCAACAAAGGGTAACAATGTGAGCAAGACACAGCCTCTAATGAAAACTTGATCTATAACTTTAATCCAGAGTTTTCTTACTCAACTTTTTCCTCAGTATGAGAGCCCACACTTCTTCCCACTTTGAGTCAGATTTCTGTGGATTTGTGATTCCTGCACTTTATATCGTGTTACTGACTCCTTTCCTTAGTTACTGGGGGAATAATCAATGTTGCCCAACAACTTTCTCATTGTGACCTACTCCACTTAGAGCCATTTCATAATTCCGCAAATACACTGTATACCTGTTTATGTACTGTATAAATATGTATCTTATATATATATATATATATATTTATATCTAAATATATCTTTTTTATCTGCTCCAAGAATCAGTTTTCACCCACTTGGAGGTGAGTTTCTGCTCTTCAAAATGAAGGCAATGTATCTCTATTACTCTACCTTTTGGATTGTATAAGTGTACAATTCTTTTACTCAAAAGTTATGACATGTTTATTTGTTGAATAATGAGTAATAATAAATTGGCAGTAATCCTTGTGCGTGTGTTAGTTGCTGAGTCATTTCTGACTCTTTGCAACTCTACAGACTATAGCCCACCAGGCTCCTCTGTCCGTGGTATTCTCCAGGTAAGAATACTAGAGTAGGTTGCCATTCCCTTCTTCAGGGAATTTTCCCAACCCAGTGATGGCCCTGGGTCTCCTGCACAGCAGGAGGATTCTTTGCCATCTGAGCCACTAGGGAAAACCTTTAGTAATCCTTATGTTTTTCAGTTTAAATGAGCTTTTCAGTGTCTTGAAGTAAGAATAATAATTTAAATAATTGTATAAACATCAGAGCATAAGTGAAACGTGATACTTAACAATATATAATTTGTGCTACTGGGGAAAAAAAAAAACAAGATATAAGTAAATGCAATCTGGCTGGTTTTGTCTATTCTGTAGACCTTACTCCAAATTTTGTGCTTATCTACAGATATCCCATTCTTACTATAAATCTGTATTTTTCCTTGTTTTGACATCACAATCTATTCCCATAGAAATGATTAATACCTTACATTTATTTTTCTGTCTTCACAACAGGTTCATAAGGAGATTGTCAGGGGGGAAAAATAGACTTTATTGGCACCAACAAACTTTTAAAGATGATGAACATCATTTTATGTTCATCTTCATTTTCCTTTAAATTCAAGAGTTATAAATTGGTGCATTAGAAAGTGTATATGTGAACTTTGCTTTTCATTGTGATTTCTTTCAGAAACCATATTGGAGTATGATTGTTTTATAAAGAATTCAAATAATGGGTTTTACACAATTTTAGTTTTATACCTTAAATATAAAATTAGCTCACACCACTGGCTAAGGAAGTGTACTAACTGAACACAGCCAGCTTTATCATGTTCTGCAGGAATATAGCAGTTAGGAGTAAGCCTCTCTGGTAGCTTATTATACTGGGCAAGGAAGTGGAAGAGGATGGAAGTTATTTGGATCTTCCAAATGTAGTCTGTGAAAGTCTGTATTCAGGGACTTTGGTCTACCTCATTGGATCAAAAAAGTGAAAAGTTGAATCCTGAAACATTTTCATACCTTTTTGGAGGTAAAGTCTATATGCAATTATTCACATAGATGAAAATTTAGGCTTAAAAATCTCTTCCTTTTATGATAGTATCAATTTCTTTTTTTTATGAAAGATTTTTGTTCGATACTGAATTTTACAACCCTTCAGATCCATGGGGGCCATTTCAGTAGTGTTATCTGTCACCTAAAAAGTAAGTTTGACCTCATTGATGTTTAGAAATTGAAAAGAATGCCATATAATACACTGAGAGCTGTACATTTGGCCCTGGAAATGATTTTCATGTATTAATATACATGAGAATAAAATCCTGAGAAGTTCAAAGAAACTTCAGAAATTATCACCTGGGAGGGGAGACTTTTGCCAACCATGACATTTTCCAGCTACACATAGAAAAGAAGGATAGTATATATCTAAGTGAATGAAATAGAAGAATTAAACAGGTTTCCAGTCCAGATTGAGAGAAAGGGGGAAAAAAACCTAAGATTAATGACTGTTTGATAAAGGTCTTAGAAGAAGAGAGAGAAATATGAAGTGTCCACTGCAGATATGTTTTGAGTTACTTAAAAAGTCAGGTAATTGTGGCTGATTTTTGTTGATGACAGACGAGCCTGGTGAGCTACAGTCCATGGGATCGCAAGAGTTGGACATAACTTAGCAACTAAACCACCACCACCACCATAGCAGAAACCAGCACAATATTGTAAAGCAATTATCTTCCAATAATTCTTTTTAAAGTCAGTTATTTGAGAGCACTAGTGCTTGATGTGGATTTAGATGAAGAATAAGAGTGAAAAATGGGAATCTGAAACTGGGAAGTTTATGTAGACGTCTGTAATTTAACTCCTGGTGATTTATGTTGAAATGTCAGTGTGTTGTGGATAAAGCACTCAGGCTTCCCTCAGTAGCCTTGTCTCTCTACAGTTAAATGTGTTCACGTCCCAAGGTGAACTCAGCTCAGTCAATAAGAGCTAAAGGGAGAGGCCATTCACTGAAGTGTTTTCATTTTACCATGGATGCTTTAAATTTTATTTTCCTTGGGTATTTATATTTAATGCCTTTGGATGAGAAAATTAGGTATTTAAGTGATTGTGGAATGTTTTTGACCATTCACGAATTGCATAACAATCTGAAATCTAGTCACTGATATTAGAAAAGTATTATGATTTGTAGTGCTTTTTCATTTAGTCAACTGTGATGTACTTTGTACATTTATTTTACATATGTGCTGTGTGCTCAGTCAGTCATGTCTGACTCTGCAACCCTATGGACTGTAGACTGCCAGTCTTCCCTGTCCATGGGGTTTCCACCAATTAATATAATAAATATATATATCAAAAATGATAATAAAGAATATACTATAAAAAAGAACATAATTTGTGTGTTTTAAGAAGTGAGATAATCCTGAAACACCTTAAAGTACCTTTCCCATTTAAAAAGAAAAAATGATCGATGGTGTCGCAAGGACGCGATAATGTACAAAGGGTTTAAGGAGACTGAAAATCCATAGTCTATGCTCAGACATGAAAGCATAGTAACTCTCCAGTGGGCACTAGAGCAACATTCTGTGATCACACACATTAATACCACTGCAGAAAAATCAAGGGGGATGATCAAAAAACTATAAATTGTTTCATCATAGTTCAGAGTTTGGGTTAACAATTACAGGCCTATGTTAACTCATGTAAATTCTCACAATATCAGGGTGAGGTATTATTCCCATTTTAAAGGCAAATAAACTAAAACAAAGAAGAAGTAGTTGAGTTCTTTTTAGTCACACAGTTATTAAAAGAAGGAACTAGAATTTAAACCATGGCAGACTGGCTCCAACAGTTCTTTGTAACAATGATGCTATAGTGCTTCTCTGATATATGTACATGCATAGGTGCATGCATGTGTACAGACAGGGACGCTTGCACATAAGCAAACAATTATTTAAGAACAGTTTAGAGGTGGGTCCTAAAAATTCTAATCATTTGTATCCTTGAAATGATAACTATTTTTTGTTGTATTTAATTTTGTTGCTAATGGATATTAACTAAGTTTTTAATACTCTGTTTTAATAAATATTAAAACATATTAATAAATATGACTTAGTTTACTTTTCTTGCAATTCCACATTTGGTGTTTCATTTTCCTTTAAAATTCATAATATATGAGTTTATGCTAGGCCTTGCAATTTTGTGACAGCTTACAAAAAATACTTAGATGACCAAACACTGAACAAGATTTGAATACATCAACTAATAATTATTGAAGCCAGGGACATGACAGCTTGTTACATTATTCTACTTTGCCATATGTTTGAAATTTTTCATAATAAACAAAAATGAAATGTAACTTCTGGCATCTAATTTTATTTTCATCTTGTATCACTACCCAAGTAACAAGTTATGCAAATTTATAGTGCCTGGAAATTGGGTTATCATTTTCATTATTTTTGAAATTACTCTAATTGCATTTTTATTTCCTCTTTGATGAAGTAATTCCTTAGGTGAATCATTTTTTCAAATATCCAGTTAGTTTTAATTAGGTGTACTACATTGTGGTCAGACAATTAGATGGTGTAATTTATGCCTTTTCAGAATTTATTAAGCTTCTTTTCATTAACCAAGTAAATTATCACTTTTTTGCATAGATACATGTATTGTTAAATGTAGGCATTCTTTTTAAAAATGTGTTATTTCACTATAGTCTTATTATATTATTAAGGTCAGTTATGTCACTTATGGATACAGGAATCTTTTAGACATGCTAATAATAGAATGATCAATAAAATAAGTTTTGATTGTTTTATCCTTTTTATAACTAATATTTTTTCTGTTAATATTCTAATACCATAGTCTTAAATACATACATTTTTGCAATTTAACAGTCATTTATTATGAATTATGTGTGTCATTATACAGTACCTCAATTAAATTATTTGTTATTCATATATTGGTTATTTAGTAGCAAATGCTTATAAAAGATATGGCATGTAAATGGAATCACTAAATTATACAGAACAGTTGTGACTCATTTGTTCAATCTAAGCAGATAATCCTGTTTTAGCTTTTTCTCTTTCCTTCTTATGGAATTTTTCTGTCATACTCATGGCCCGTTACAGTCATAAATCACTTCTTAGCTAAAGAATACATGCTTCCAAATTCCTAATCTTCCATCATCATTATTGATAGTATTTATGGTGTTTTACTTTTTTTCCAGGGACCAGGGAAAGTGAAGGTTATTTTGATAAATTGAGGCCCTAACTACCCCTTTATATTGGTTGTCATAAACCCTTTATGGCTATTTTAATATTTAGAAGAAAAGGCCATTTTTTTCCATAGGAATATTGAATGAATACATTTCCATCAAATGAAATGATTAACAAGGTCTTGCTGAATTTTGTATTTTTCACTTAGTGGGCATGGCAGATAGAATGTTGTCATTGTCTGTCAGAAAACTGATGTAATGCCTTTATCTTAAATTCCTTCTAAACTGGCTGATTCTTAAAGGGGAGTGCAGTGTTTTTACTTACATAGTCATTGTCGCCTGAAAGATGGATTTCAATCTATAGAACTGTGGTAAAAATGTAATGCTAGTTGTAGTTTGAGTGCTTCAGTCACCTTCTGGTAATACAGTGTTACACCCAAGTAATTTAAATCAAATTCTGGAAAAAACATTTTCTTTCTTCTGATAGTAAATATATAATATGCTCTAACAAATAGGAAAACCCACATGCTAGAGAAAGATGAACATGATTAAATAGATGTAATTACTTTTCTTATACTGTGTACTAATAGCTTTCTCAACCATGTCTCAGCAGCACAGCACATTGTGCTGTGTACCTTACTGAGAAAATTGTCCCATTTTATTGGTCTTCACCATCTTGCCTTTTTTCACTTTTGCCATTTTAACTCAATGCAGTTATGTTTTTCTCATGTCTATGATCTTCTTTTGATTTGATTTCAATTGTGTTTTTCTCATGTCTATGATCTTCTTTTCATTTGATTTCACATATAATATGCACCAGTTATTTATGTTCTGTTTTGTTAATCAACTAATTTCTTACTGAATTTTATTTTATTATTCCCAAAACACATTCTGTGCTCCTTGAAGGAAAAACTGTCCTATTTCTGTGCCATATTTCGTATTGTATTCAGTTTTAGAGAGGTGGAAGCCACGTGACCAATTCTAGCTTGAGTTGTTTAATTTTAACAAGAGCAGTTGGTGTTCTGAGGGTCAATATTCAGATGTGTTTGAGTCCTGGCCTGTCTCAGGTAGTTTACTAAGTTCTTCCCCTCAGACTCAGGTGATGCCTGATAATTCTATCACCTTCTCTCTTTCATGACTTGCTCGCTCTATGTACATCACAACTTATAAATGCTACTCTCTTCTGTCATGATCCTCCAGCTCTCAGCAGGCCTTTTTGTTTTTGATCACCACTTTGCCATCTAGGTCATGCTTTCTCCATATTTCATTCTACCACCCCATAGGTGCCTTAATAAGGTAGGTAACTCATTTCTTATTTTCTTTTTAAATGAATCCATGCTTGCATTTCTCAGTTCAGTTCAGTTCACTTGCTCAGTCGTGTCCAACCCTTTGCAACCCCATGGACTGCAGCACCCCAGGCTTTCCTATCTAAAACCAACTCCCGGAGCTTGCTCAAACTCATGTCCATTGAGTCGGTGATGCCATCCAACCATCTCATCCTCTGTCATCCCCTTCTCCTTCTGCTTTCAATCTTCCCCAGTATCAGGGTCTTTTCCAAGGAGTCAGTTCTTCTCATCAGGTGGCCAAAGTATTGAAGTTTCAGCTTCAGCATCAGTCCTTCCAATGAATATTGAGGACTGATTTCTTTAAGGATGGATTGGTTGGATCTCCTTGCACACTAAGGGACTATCAAGAATTTTCTCCAACCCTGCAGTTCAAAAACATCAATTCTATGGTGCTCAGCTTTCTTTATAGTCCAACTCTCATATCCATACATGAATAATGGAAAAACCATAGCTTTGACTAGACCGACCTTTGTCAGCAAAGTAATGTCTCTGCTTTTTAATATGATGTCTAGGTTGGTCATAGCTTTTCTTCCAAGGAGCAACTTTTAATTTCATAGCCGCAGTCACCATCTTGCATTTCTCAGACCCTTTGATTTCTAGCATTATACTTAAACCTATTCAACGTCTTCGTCTGCACTGCTCTCATTCTATTTTTTTCTAGTCTCATTATAAACTCCAATTCCTCATTCTCTCTCAGCTCATTCACAACCTGCCCCGCCTCCACCCCAAACACAAACACACCCCTCAGATTCTGTTCCTTATTTATTTTACCACTTTACTCACCCTGGGCTAGGTTGAGTAACGTTCATGGCTCCCCCTTCATGGTGCCAGGTGATGAGATGTCTTTTCACTGTACTGACTGGTTTTAGTACTCGCCCAGTTTACCATCAGTACTTTCATTCGTCTCTATTCAACTCATTTCTGAAAGCAGTTGCTGACCCTAATAATGTCTCTTTCTTTCAAACACCTAACTACTCTTAACTCTCATTTGAAAATCTTACCTTCAGTTTTAGTGAGAAAAATCAAAGCCATCAGCTCTTGACTCTACAATTTTTTAAAATTTTTTTATTTGTTTTAAAATTTTTTTTAAAGTATGATAACACATTTATGGGAGACTTGGAAAATGCAGAGTTGATTATTCTTTCTTCCTCTTCTTTTCTGAACACAACCAGTTTTCCAGAATTTGCTACTTCCTGCCTTCCTCCCAATCTGATGGCAAGTTCATCCTATGTCTTTTTCAAGTATGATAACCCTTTTCCAAGTGCACTTAATCTTAGCTTGTTGTATCTTTCCAGAAACTCTTTCCTTCAAGTACTTTGTCTTATGTCTTTCTCTTCATTCGTTACTTTGATTCTTTCAAACAGCCTACAAATATTCATATTCTTAAGGGTCTTTTTTTTTTTCTTTTTTTTACTTTACAAATTTGTATTGGTTTTGCTATACATCAACATGCATCTGCCACGGGTTTACATGTGTTCCCCATCCTGAACCCCCCTCCCACCTCCCTCCCTATACCATCCCTCTGGGTCATCCCAGTGCACCAGCCCCAAGCTTCCTGTATCCCGCATCGAACCTGGACTGGCGATTCATTTCTTATATGATATTATACATGTTTTAATGCCATTCTCCCAAATCATCCCACCCTCCCTCTCCCACAGAGTCCAAAAGACTGTTCTATACATCTGTGTCTGTTTTGCTGTCTTGCATACAGGGTTGTCGTTACCATCTTTCTAAATTCCATATATATGCAGAAGTATACTGTATTGGTGTTTTTCTTTCTGGCTTACTTCGCTCTGTATAATAGGCTCCAGTTTCATCCACCTCATTAGAACTGATTCAAATGTATTCTTTTTAATGGCTGAGTAATACTCCATTGTGTATATGTACCACAGCTTTCTTATCCATTCATCTGCTGATGGACATCTAGGTTGCTTCCATGTCCTGGCTATTATATACAGTGCTGCGATGAACACTGGGGTACATGTGTCTCTTTCAATTCTGGTTTCCTCAGTGTGTATGCCCAGCAGTGGGATTGCTGGGTCGTATGGCAGTTCTATTTCCAGTTTTTTAAGGAATCTCCACACTCTTCTCCATAGTGGCTGTATTAGTTTGCATTCCCACCAACAGTGTAAGAAGGTTCCCTTTTCTCCACATCTTCTCCAGCATTTATTGCTTGTAGACTTTTGGATCGCAGCCATTCTGACTGGTGTGAAATGGTACCTCATAGTGGTTTTGATTGGCATTTCTCTGATAATGAGTGATGTTGAGCATCTTTTCAAGAGTTTGTTAGCCATCTGTATGTCTTCTTTGGAGAAATGTCTGTTTAGTTCTTTGGCCCATTTTTTGATTGGGTCGTTTATTTTTCTGGAATTGAGCTTCAGGAGTTGCTTGTATATTTTTGAGATTAGTTGTTTGTTGCTTCATTTGCTATTATTTTCTCCCATTCTGAAGGCTGTCTTTTCACCTTGCTTATAGTTTCTTTTGTTGTGCAGAAGCTTTTAATTTTAATTAGATCCCACTTGTTTATTTTTGCTTTTATTTCCAATATTCTGGGAGGTGGGTCATAGAGGATCCTGCTGTGATGTATGTCGGAGAGTGTTTTGCCTATGTTTTCCTCTAAGAGTTTTATAGTTTCTGGTATTACGTTTAGATCTTTAATCCATTTTGAGTTTATTTTTGTGTATGGTGTTAGAAAGTGTTCTAGTTTCATTCTTTTACAAGTGGTTGACCAGTTTTCCCAGCACCACCTGTTAAAGAGATTCTCTTTTCTCCATTGTATATTCTTGCCTCCTTTGTCAAAGATAAGGTGTCCATAGGTGCGTGGGTTTATCTCTGGGCTTTCTATTTTATTCCATTGATCTATGTTTCTCTCTTTGTGCCAGTACCATACTTCTTGATGACTGTGGCTTTGTAGTAGAGCCTGAAGTCAGGCAGATTGATTCCTCCAGTTCCATTCTTCTTTCTCAAGATTGCTTTGGCTGTTCAATTAAGTGTCTTTATCAAAGAAAAGACACTGTTAAGATCCCCTGGAGAAGGGAAAGGCTACCCACTCCAGTATTCTGGCGTGGAGAATTCCATGGGCTCTATAGTCCATGGGGTTGCAAAGAGTTGGACACGACTGAGTGACTTTCACTTTCACTTTTCATTTTGACCTAGTGGTCTCTTTTCCCTTCACTAATAAAGTTCTCAAAAGAATATTATACTTTCTGTCCCTATAGTATTTACTCACACATTAATCGTCTGTTATTTAGTTTATTTGAATATTCTATTGAAGCTTCTCTTTTAAAAGTTTGTAATAACTTTCTAATAGCAAACAAGTCAATCCACTTATATAATGTGTACAGAAAAAAATTTTGTGTAAAATATAAGCATAAACTTATAGAATATGCATATCACTTGCATACATTTTTGCTACATCTGAATATATACATATTTTAAAATTTGATTTACATTTCCTCTATGAGGAACTTACTGTCTTTTCTACTACTTGTTCGAGATTAGCTTATTAGATGAGTGTTGATCTCTCTCTGGGTTCTTTAACCATTTATGCTTCCTTCTCATAGCTAATATAACAAAATAACCTATTAAAGTGATGCCTATAGCTAAAGATTAGAATGAAACACTTTCTTTAAAAATGCCTTAATTTGTTGTCTCATCCCTTTCCTCTGTTGCTATTTTTTTCCATAAAATGAAATAGTCGAGTAAGCATATCAGATATTCTTGAATTGTTATCGTCAGAATACCAGGCAAATGTACAGAAATAAAACTGAAATTCATAAGACTGGGAAAAAATATCTTCCTCCCTATTTTAGCTTTTCAAAATTTTATCTGTCCTTTAGTTCCCAGCTCAATTTCCAACAGATCATGAAATTCAAGTCAATATAACAAATATTTATTGAACTCCTAAATGATATGCTTCATACTTCTCATATCTTAATCAAAATTACTTTTTTTACCTTGTATTACTTTAGCATTTTGTTTTTCTACTACCAAAACACTTGTCACATGATATTCTTTATTTGAGCTATTGACAATATAATAATAACAGACATTTTAACGTACTTCTTTCTCCCAAATACTGTGCTAATCACATGACCTACCTTATATCTCATCTCCAGTGAAAACCTGAAAAGTTGATGTTATTGTTCTCATGTAGTAATGAATAAACAGGAAGTTTGTCTTTTCTCCCAGATCATATAGACACAGTCTGGGCTTGACATTGAATTTGCCCCCTTTTTAAAATAGCCTGTATTTCCTTTCTCCAATATTTGTATGTTTATAAACTTGTGACTCCTCAGTAAAACTGTGAGATCAAGGAAGGAAGAAAGTGACACATAAACAGATGTTTATGTTATATGATAACGGGGCACATTTTCAAAGCTTTGATAGCAGTCAACTGTTTGAAAGTTCCAGGGAAAGCTAACAGAAGGAGTGACAGTTGGGATGCCTCTGGAAAAATGAGCAAGGCTTCAGGGGTCAGAGGGGGTGTCACATTCCCCGAGAAAGGGATTGGGGAGTGCGAAGTACAGCCGTTTCCCAGTCCAGTGAACCTAGAATATAGGGCATATACCAATTCAATTGTTTTGGGTTGTTTGCTTCACAAACACTGAATGGTTTACTAGCTCCTTGCTCACATCCAGAGACCAGAGACTGAGTGTTTTCTGTTGAACACTCAGTTTGTTTGGCCTATTGCCTGGTATGTATTTGTGTAAGTCAAAAGAATAAATTCAGAAATGCTTTTATATGATATTAAAAACTTTAAAAAGCAGTGCCAGGCTTAGTACAGTAATTATAGATCTGTTACCTCATTTTCATCCCAACCCTAGGGGCTTTATTTTTTGGCTTGCTGTCACAGTGATGGTAGCAAAAATTACAGCCAAATGCAGTGAACTTTCTGGCATGCCCTGTAACCTAAATGTAAACAACTAATGAATGTTGTAAGACTACATCTTGCTTCTAGCACAGGAGCATGCTTTCTGGCTCTTTCACCTAGTGGAATGATAAGAATCACTTAAGGTTGTGGTTACTGAGGAAGATCCTGTAATTTTTATGAAATCCTGGCATGTCATAACTCCCAGACACCATTTCATAAAGCAAACATCTACAATTACCTGAAAGTGATCTGTTTTAAAAGCATTTAGCAATGAGTATTTCTTCTCTTACCTGTCATTTATTTGCACACAAATCCAAAGCTGATTTAGTTTTGCCAGAATGAAGGAGAGAGAGAGGAATGATGAGCATAATAAAAATGGGCTTCAATATCACAAAATAGGAAGTTAGTTATGCTCCCAACACTGTATAATCTTCTATTTACTGAGATTTTGCCCCTCTCCTCCTTATTGAGATTTACAAAGTGCTAGAATTTTCACCAGATATCTGCATGCTCTATTTTAATTCTCACAGCTACCAAGGACGTACATATCCTTAACTCCACTTAAAATAAGTGAAGCTGTAACCTTGGATTAGGCAAATGTCACACAGCGGATCCTAGATTGAGACTGAACTTCATGCTCTTAATGTTCCAAAACTATCTGCTGCATGTGTACAACACTGTATTGTTACTGCAATATAAACACTATTAAAAATTTAAAACATTGTTCTTAAGTCAGATAAATCTTTAACATCATTATAGCACATTTCTTATATTTATTCTATTTTCATGTTAGTATTGTCATCAGTGTATTATTATTTTATTAGCTATGCTATGTCATAAAGATTGTGTTTGATATTCAGTGACAGCCTACACCATAATATGAAGCAGGCTGATTCAATTTGTGGTTCCCTTTGATTAAAATGCATCAGTCATTTATGTAAGATATGGTAGACAAATTCCTCTTGGAATCATGGAAACAGGTAATTAAATTCTGTCATTTCCCCAAACTTTGGCTTTGTTCTTTTTCTGGAAAGACATTATATAATCTTAGAGTAAACCAGGTCTCGTTCCCCTAAAGTTAATTAACATGCAAATAAATTTCTTACACACTAGTGATTGTTCTAAGTAAATCAGTGTAGCTAAAACACTTTTAATCAAAACTTTAAAGCATTTTTTTCATAACTAAAATGTTTTGGAAGTTTTGCAAAGATAGGAAATGGAAAGCTAATGCACTTTTTTTTCCATAATCTGTCAATTCTTGGTTTTTACTCTGATGGGTACACTGAAGAAGTGATAATAATATATTGAAAACCTGTTAAGGAATATCAGGTCTTCTCAGGAAATGAATAACAAAATGCTAATGGTTATCATTAAACATTTGATCCAGAACAGATCATAGAGGAACATTTGTGTATATATATATTCTCCCTACTAAGGGAGTGTAGCCACCTGTATTATCCAACACAGGAATTACCAGTACCTTCTAGATCATTTCTGGAGTAGAAATTCTTTGAAGGAAGAATTTTTTTGTTATTGTTATTAACTTTAATTCCATATGCCTTGCATAATCTTTTGTATAGTATAGCTATACATAATAATATATGGTAATGAAATTTCTGAATGAATATTTTTAAATTATCAGGATTTTCTACCTCACAAAGCACCCTTTTATTTTTAGACAGTACCTACCTACTTAAGAAAATGTGTTCTCATTCACCCTTCTGGCACTCACAACACCCTAAATTATTCTTCCATTATGTTCTGCAGATGTTTGAACAAGTTGCTCGAAGTCCTCCTTAAAATAGACACTGGTGGGGTTGTCCCAGTGCACTAGCTTTGAGTGCCCTGTTTCATGCATCAAACTTGGACAGGTGATCTATTTCACATATGATAATATACATGTTTCAATGCTGTTCTCTCAAATCACCCCACCCTCGCCTTCTCCCACAGAGTCCAAAAGTCTGTTCTTTATATCTGTGTCTCTTTTGCTGTCTCACATATAGGTTCATTCTTACCAATTTCTAAATTCCATATATATGTGTTAATATACTGTATTGGTGTTTCTCTTTCTGTATATATATTGGTGTTTCTCTTACTTCACTCAGTATAATAGGCTCCAGTTTCATCCACCTCATTAGAACTGACTCAAATGTGTTCCTTTTAATAGCTGAGTAACATTGCATTGTGTATGTGTACCACAACTTTCTTATCCATTCATCTGCCGATGGACATCTAGGTTGCTTCCATGTCCTAGCTATTGTAAACAGCGCTGTGATGAACATTGAAGTACACGTGTCTCTTTCAATTCTGGTTTCCTCAGTGTGTATGCCCAGCAGTGGGATTGCTGGGTCGTACGGCCATTCTATTTCCAGTTTTTTAAGGAATCTGCACACTGTTCTGCATAGTGGCTGTACTAGTTTGCATTCCCCCAACAGTGTAAGAGGGTTCCCTGTTCTCCACACCCTTTCCAGCATTTATTGTTTGTAGACTTCTGGATAGCAGCCATTCTAACCAGCATGAGATGGTACCTCATTGTGCTTTTGATTTGCATTTTTCTGATAATGAGTGATATTGAGCATTTTTCTGATAATGAGTGATATTGAGCATCTTTTCAAGAGTTTGTTAGCCATCTGTATGTCTTCTTTGGAGAAATGTCTGTTTAGTTCTTTGGCCCATTTTTTGATTGGGTCGATTATTTTTTCTGGAATTGAGCTGCATGAGCTGCATGGGCTGCTTGTATATTTTTGAGATTAATTCTTTGTCAGTTGCTTCGTTTGCTATTATTTTCTCCCATTCTGAAGGTTGTCTTTTCACCTTGCTTATAGTTTCCTTTGTTGTGCAAAAGCTTTTAAGTTTAATTATGTCCCATTTGTTTATTATTGCTTTTCTTTCCATTACCCTGGGAGTTGGGTCATAGAGGATCCTGCTGTGATTTGTGTCAGAGAGTATTTTGCCTATGTTTTCCTCTAGGAGTTTTATAGTTTCTGGTCTTACATTTAGATCTTTAATCCATTTTGAGTTTATTTTTGTGTATGGTGTTAGAAAGTGTTCTAGTTTCATTGTTTTACAGGTGGTTGACTGGTTTTCCCAGCACCACTTGTTATAGAGACTGTCTTTTCTCCATTGTATATTTTGACTCCTTTGTCAAAGGTAAGGTGTCCATAGGTGTGTGGGTTTATCTCTGGGCTTTCTGTTTTGCTTCTTTGATCTATATTTCTGTCTTTCATCAAGACAGTAGCTTTGTAATATAGTCTGAAATCAGGTAGGTTTATTCCTCCAGTTCCTTTCTTCTTTCTCAAGTTTGCTTTGGATATTCGAGGTTTTTTGTATTTCCATACAAATTGTGAAATTATTTGTTTTAGTTCTGTGAAAAATACCATTGGTAGCTTGATAGGAATTGCATTGAATCTATAGATTGCTTTGGGTTGTATACTCATTTTCACTATATTTATTCTTCCAATCCATGAACATGGTATATTTCTCCATCTATTTCTGTCATCTTTGACATTTTAGTTTTCTATATATAGGTTTTTTGTTTCTTTAGGTAGATTTATTCCTAAGTATTTTATTCTTTTCTTCGCAGTGGTGAATGGGATTGTTTCCTTAATTTCTCTCTCTGTTTTTTCATCGTTAATATATAGGAATGCAAGAGATTTCTGTGTATTAATTTTATATCCTGAAACTTTACTATATTAATTGATTAGCTGTAGTAATTTTCCAGTGGTGTCTTTAGGGTTTTCTATGTAGAAGATCATGTCATTTGCACACAGTGAGAGTTTTACTTCTTTTCCAATCTGGATTCCTTTTATTTCTTTTTCTTCTCTGATTGCTGTGCCTAAAACTTCCAAAACTATCTTGAGTAGTTTTGGAAAGTGGGCACCCTTATCTTGTTCCTGACTTGAGGGGAAAGCTCTCAATTTTTCGTCATTGAGGATAATGTTTGCTGTGGGTTTATCATATATGGCTTTTATTATGTTGAGGTATGTTCCTTCTATGCCTGCTTTCTGGAGGGTTTTTATCATAAATGGGTGTTGAATTTTGTCAAAGGCTTTCTCTGCATTTATTGAGATAATCATATGGGTTTTATCTTTCACTTTGTTAATATGGTGTATCACATTGATTGAATTGAAAATATTGAAGAATCCTTGCATCCCTGGGATAAAGGCAACTTGGTCATGATATATGATCTTTTTAATATGTTGTTCGATTCTGATTGCTAGAATTTTGTTAAGGATTTTTGCATCTATGTTCATCAATGATATTGGCCTGTAGGTTTTTTTTTTTGATGGCATCTTTGTCTGATTTGGTATTAGGGTGATGGTAGCCTCATAGATGTGTTTGGGAATTTACCTTCCTCTGCAATTTTCTGGAAGAGTTTGAGTAGGACAGGTGTTATCTCTTCTCTAAATTTTTGGTGGAATTCACTTGTGAAGCCATCTTGTCCAGGGCTTTTGTTTGTTGGAAGATTTTTTATTACAGTTTTGATTTCCATGCTTGTGATGGGTCTGTAAAGATTTTCTGTTTCTTCCTGATTCAGTTTTGGAAGGTTATACTTTTCTAAGAATTCATCCATTTCTTCCAAGTTGTCCATTTCATTGGCATATCATTGCTGATAATAGTCTCTTATGATCCTTTGTATTTTTGTGTTGTCTGTTGTGATCTCTCCATTTTAATTTCTAATTTTGTTGATTTGACTCTTCTCCCTTTTTATCTTGATGAGTTTGACTAATGGTTTGTCTATTTTATTTATCTTCTCAAAGAACCAGCTTTTAGTTTTGTTGATTTTTGTTATAGTCCCCTTGTTTCTTTTTCAATTATTTCTCCTCTGATTTTTATGATTTCTTTCCTTCTACTAACCCTGGGGTTCTTCATTTCTTCTTTTCAAGTTCTTTTAGGTGTAAAATTAGATTATTTATTTGATTTTTGTCTTGTTTCTTGAGGTAAGTTAGTATTGCTATGAACCTTCCCCTTAGCACTGCTTTTTACTGAATCCCATAGATTTTGCATTATTGTGTTTTCATTTTCATTCATTTCTATGCATATTTTGATTTCCTTTTTATTTCTTCTGTGATTTGTTGGTTATTCAGAAATGTGTTGTTTGGCCTCCATATGTTTGTATTTTAAATAGTTTTTTTTTTTCCTGCAGTTGACATCTAATCTTATCGCATTGTGATCAGAAAAGATTTCAATTTTTTTGAATATACCAAGGCTATATTTATGGCCCAGGATGTAATCTATCTTGGAGAGTGTTCCATGTGCACTTGAGAAAAAGATGAAATTCTTTGTTTTGGGGTGAAATGTCCTATCTATATCAATTAGGTCTAACTGGTCGATTGTATCATTTAAAGTTTGTGTTTCCTTGCTAATTTTCTGTTTGGTTGATCTATCCAAAGGTGTGAGTGGGGTATTAAAGTCTCCCACTATTACTGTGTTACTGTTAATTTCCCCATTCATACTTGTTAGCATTTGCCTTATATATTGAGGTGCTCCTATGTTGGGTGCATATATATTTATAATTTTTATATCTTCTTATTGGATTGATCCTTTGATCATTATTTAGTGTCATTCTTTGTCTCTTTTCACAGCCTTTATTCAAAGTCTATTTTATCTGATGTGAGTATTGCTACTCCTGCTTTCTTTTGGTCTCCATTTGCATGAAATATCTTTTTGTAGCCCTTCACTTTCAGTCTGTATGTGTCCCTTGGTTTGAGGTGGGTCTCTTGTAGACAAAATGTAAGGGGTCTTGTTTTTGTATCCTTTCATCCAGTCTTTGTCTTTTGGTTGGGGCATTCAACCCATTTACATTTAAGGTAATTATTGATAAGTATGATCCTGTTGCCATTTATTTTGTTGTTTTGGGTTTGAGTTTCTAAACCTTTTCTGTGTTTCCTTTCTAGAGAAGATCCTTTGGCATGTGTTAAAGAGCTGGTTTGGTGGTACTGAATTCTCCCAGGTTTTTCTTGTCTGTAAAGCTTCTGATTTCTTCTTCATATTTGAATGAGATCCTTGCTCTTATAGTAATCTCGGCTGTACATTTTTTCTCTTTCATCACTGTAAGTATGTTCTGCCATTCCCTTCTGGCCTGAAGAGTTTTTATTGAAAGATCAACTGTTATCCTTATGGGGATCCCCTTGTGTGGTATTTGTTACTTTTCCTTGCTGCTTTTAATATTTGCTCTTTGTGTTTGATCTTTGTTAATTTGATTAATGTGTGTCTTGAGGTGTTTCACCTTGGGTTTATCCTGTTTGGGACTCTCTGGGTTTCTTGGACTTGGGTGGCTATTTCCTTCCACATTTTAGGGAAGTTTTCAGCCATCATCTCCTCAAGTATTTTCTCATGGCCTTTCTTTTCGTCTTCTTCTTCTGGGACTCCTGTGATTTGAATGTTGGGGTGTTTAACATTGTCCCAGAGGTCTCTGATGTTGTCCTCATTTCTTTTAATTCTTTTCTCTTTTTTCCTCTCTTCTTCATTTGTTTTCACCATTCTATCTTACACCTCACTTATCCTATCTTCTGCCTCAGTTCTTCTACTGTTGGTTCCCTCCAGAGTATTTTTGATCTCAGTTATTGCATTATTCATTATTGATTGACTCTTCTTGATTTATTCCAGGTCCTTGTTAAACATTCTTGAATCTTCTGAATCCTTGTCTGTAGTCTATTTATCTGTAACTCCATTTTGTTTTCAAGATTTTGGATCATCTTTACTATCATTATTCTGAATTTTTTTCATGTAGACTCCATATCTCTTCCTCTTTTGTTTGGTTGGGTTGTTATTTATCTTGTTCCTTTACCTGCTGAATATTTCTCTGCCTTTTCATTGTGTTTAGATTGCTGTGTTTGGGGTGCCCTTTCTGTAGCCTTGAAGTTTGTGGTTCCTCTTTATTAGGGAGCCTGCTCCCTGTGGGTGGGGTTGGACTAGAGGCTTGTCAAGGTTTCCTTATTAGGGGAGCTTGTGTCTATGTTGTGGTTATTGGTGCTGAATCTCTTCTCTCTGAAGTGCAATGAAGTTTCCAGTAGTGAGTTGTGGGGTGTCTATGGGTTTGGGCAGCCTGTCTTTTAATGTTCAGAGCTGTGTTCCTGCTTTGCTGGAGAGTTAGCCTGATGGTCTTGCTCTGGAACTTGTTGGCTCTTGGGTGGAGCTTAGTTTCAGTGTAGGTATGGAGGCTTTTGGATGAGCTCTTGTCTATTAATGTTCCCTGGAATCAGGAGTTCTCTGATGTTCTCAAGTTCTGGAATTAAGCCTCCTGCATCTGGTTTTCAGTCTGATTCTTACAGTAGCCTCAAGACTTCTCCATCCACACAGCATGAATGATGAAACATCTAGGTTAATGGTGAAACAATTCTCCACAGCAAGGGACATCCAGAGAGGTTCACAGAGTTACATGGAGAAGAGAAGAGGGAGGAGGGAGATTGAGATTGACCAGGAGGAGAATATGGGAGTCAAAATGGGAGAGACCAATCTAGCCAGTATATCAGTTCCCTAAGTGTTTTCCACAGCCCAGAACACCCAGAGAGATTCACAAATTTAAATAGAGAAGAGAAGGGCAGAGGGAGGAGATAGAGGTGACCTGGGGGAGAGAATGGAGAGTCAAAGAAGGAGAGAGTGATCAAGCCAGTAATCACACCCTTAAGTGAAAATGGGTACTGAAGATTAGATCCTTAAAGGTACAAAACTGATAACAAATACCAAAAAGCAAAGATTAAAAATCTAGAGTAGAGGTTAGACTGTCACAAATACAATATTAAAAATATAAAACAAAATCACAAAATTATAAATATATATATGAAATTTGCTTTAAAAATAGGGTCTTTTTTGCAAGGTAATAGTAGGTTATAAAAATGAAACTTAAAGGAGTAATAACTTAAATTTTAAAATTTAAAAAGTGGTAATAGTAAAAATATATCTTGGAATGTCTCTGGAACTGTTGTGGGCAGTGTGGGGTCAGTTCAGTTTCAGATAGTTCCTTGTTCCAGCTTGTACTTGTTCTCAAGGTCTATAAGCCCCCTTGAATGCTTAGTCAGTGTTAACTACAGAGTTTTAATCTGTTGCACCTGTCACTTCCAGAGCGTTTCCCTCTTCTTTATTTTGGCTTCCTCTGTTTGCAAGTATCTTTGGTATCTAATTTCTGCCCTGACACAAGGGGGCGAAGCTAGTCACTTATTTAGGCTCACTTGTTCAGTTGTGTTGTGGGGAGGGAGGAACACTGCAAACAAATGTCACTGGCGTATGTGGGGAGTGCTCGCAGTGTACGGACCAAGCTGGGTTTGCTCCAGCTCGTGGTGTGTGCCTTCTGGCTCCAGGGTGCTCTGCAGGAGCACCATCCAAAGTGGGGTCTGTGTTTCGTGCACTTCCCAGGTCTAAGCCACTCAGGTTCAGCTCATGTGTTTTGTGCCTTTCCCAGGTCCAAGCAGCTCAATTGACCAGGTGCTTGGCAAGCGCACTGTCCCAGGTGGGCCATGTGTCTTAATCACCTCCCCAGTCCCAGCTGCTCAGTTTCTCAGGTGTGCCGTGAGAGCACCATCTCAGCTGTCCCGTGTGTCTCCTCTGGGGAGCTGATCTCAGGCTGCGACCCCCCTGGAAGATGTCAACCGTCCAGGATCCCAGGAAGACGTGGTTAGCAACTGGGAGCCTGCTCACAGTTTGGTGGAGGATGCCTGTTTCTGGGGCTGAGATTGTGCCTTGCCTTCCGGCTCTGGCTGTCACATGCCTGCCTCTCTGCCTCCGGTGGGGTGGAGGGGCCTGTATGCAGCCAGCTAGCTCTCCTTTGGTATTCACTCAGTCCTTTGTTTTGTGAGTGGGCCAGGCTGCACATTAGAGCCTTCCGCGGGAAAGTTCTCTGTTTTTTGTCTCTCTCTGGCAATCCCACAGTTTGGGTTCCTACCTCCTGTTAGCTCCCTCAGATTGTCCTTAGGGCATTCAGGCCTGATCCTTCTAAGCACCAGCGATGCAGTCCGCGCCTCCCTGTCCAGCTTCCACTTGCTCGTGGCAGCCGTGATCATCTCAACTACTTCTCTGCTGGCAGTTGTGGTTAGGAGCATATCCTGTGGTTTTTATTTTTCTTTTTTTCTCCCAGTTATGTTGCCCTCTCAGATTCCAAAACTCCCCATAGACCTGCCTGTGAGAGGGTTTCCTATTGTTCGGAAATTTCTCCTTCAGGACTCCCTCACCAGGACAGGTTTCCATCCCTAACTCTTTTGTCTCTCTTTTTGTCTTTTATGTTTTGTCCTACCTTCTTTTGAAGAGAATGGGCTGCCTTTCTGGGTGCCTGGTGTCCTCCGCCAGCATTCAGAAGTTGTTTTGTAGAAGTTGCTCAGCATTCAGATGATCTTTTGATGAATAAGTGGGGGAGAAAGTGGTCTCCCAGTCCTATTCCTCCGCCATCTTTAAACATGCCTCCTGCAATGAGCTTTTCTCTTCCTTTTTCTGGTCACAGAGATTACATTGCAATGCTTGGCAGACTGATGAGCAATCAATTCAAATTCCTATGTGTTTTTTTTCTTGTTTCTCTCCATCATATAATTATTAGATCAATGACCTTTAACCTTCTCCATCACAAGGAAAACTTCATACACTGTAGGAGCAGTGAATTGGGGATAAATTGAGCAGGCCAAACAGTCTTCACCTGAGTGGATGTAGGGAGGAAGGACAACTATAAACTTACATTCTTCGTTTTGGTCCATCATATATTTTCTTATGCGGAACACTGTCTCATTTCTCAGGTTTTAGTTTGTTTTTTATCTTATATTATTTTCATATGAACTGTTGTTGAACCAGGGCATACACTCATTCATTTGTATGAGACAGGCTTTAAAACAACACTGTAGTGCTCTGTGTTGAACCCTCACCGCCAATGAAGATTTCTCTGTTTGAACATCAAAAACTATTGACTTTTATTTTGTGCATCCATTTTCTTTTTAAGGTTTGGTGTTTATCTCTAATGATATTATGTTTTTGTCAAATGTACAGTCTTAAGAATCTACGAAATGTATAGGCACTTGGAAATAGCTCTCTCCTGGAAGAGAGGAACTAGTATACCCGCTTGAATGATGAACATCTGAAAGACTATCCTGGAAAAAGAATTAAGGCTTTGCTGTTCAGTGCCAGAAGGATGAGTGGTTTCTCTGAAAACAAAGCGCCCCTGGTTTCTTATAATTTTAAGTACAAAAACTATAGAAAAGTGTTAGCTGTTTTGCCTTAAGTAGATTATTACTTTACTAGAAGGTTTAAGTATTTCTAAATGTTGTCGTTTGTATTAATAAATGTTTCCTATATCTATTTGCATAAATCATGTGTGAATGTTCTATACAGCATAGTTTTATATTAATAAATGTGGTGAAAACCAGTATATTTGCTACTTAAACAAATAGTTAAATAGAAGCAATAGTCTTTTTATATGAAGCAATACCTCAGAAGATAACAGGAGAGCAGACTGAGGTAGAAGAATGAGCTAATTATATTGGAATAGGAGAAATGTTCCCGCTTTAGTTCTCAATTGCCTATTTTTTCAAGCTATTCATTTGTATTAAAACATGTTCCAAATTAAAGTGATTATATGATGCTTATAGATTGTGTAAATGAGGTATACAATTGTCGAGCATTATACACTGTTCCACAGAATGATATTAAAGTATTAATTTTAATACCTTGTCATGGCCTTTTATATCGTATTTGTAGGATAGGCTGCAGAAAAAATATCATTTTGCTGACTTGGTCTGTATATTAAAACCACATGGTAGAACAGACTCCAACAAACAAATTATGTAAAGCAGTACTTTGGAATTTTAAAATTTTAAATCAAGTTAATTGAGGTACAATTTAAATAGATTAAAATTTACCCTTCCAACACACAGGCGTGTGAGATATCAGAAACCACATAATCAAGTTATAAAACATTTCCATTACTCCTAAAATTTTCTTCATGTCCCCTTTGCAGTCACATTTCAGTGTCAGTAGTTTTACCGTCTCCATTCTCATAGACCCACAAACAGAAAGCGAGTCAGCCTCTAACCTCTTTCTTAGTGGAAGTAGCTGAACTAGGGGGCCACCCTTGCATCCATAACTATGTGTGGAAGGGTCAAGGTACCACACCTGACCCAGCTGCAGCCAAGGCTGGGTTTATGAGAAGATGGAACACTCATCAAACCAAATCAGTGAAAGCATTTCCAAGAAAACTTGTCTTCCCAAAGGCACAGGCTTCCAGTGCTAGGAACATAACATATTGAGTCTCTATTTATAATACTTATTTGGTTAAAAAATAATTAACTTGTTACCAAAGAGTTACAATTAATTATTTTAAATAGGAAAGAATTTTAATTTGCTAACTATAAGATATCTAGATTGAAAGGTAATAGAATACATTATGTATCTAATGTTAAAGGAAATTTATACATGGTGCCAGTATAATCTGAAATAATTTATCTTTATTATTTTTTTAAAAAGGGTAATCTTTTGATCATGTTTAATGCTTTTAAATAAAATAGATTTTTAACTCTTGCTTCTTTACCTCCAAAATAAGAATTGTATGACTTTTAATTTCTGAAAATATTTCAAATCTCACCTAAGTATGTTTGTTATTCAGTGTCATGTGTGCACAGTAAAATCAGCTTTGAACCAAAGTCAGAGACACAGGTTCCTTCATAAGTAAAGGAGCAATAATCTGATGAATTGACTTCTAGTTTTCTTGAAAGTCAATGTGATTTAATTGCTCATGATTTCATTTCATTAGGTGATTCTTCTGTATAAAAGCTTGTTACAGGTGATTGCATTCCAAATATCTTAAAGTAATTGTAGACACTTGTTTTTGCATAGCTTTTGTGAAATAAATTTAAACAACATGTCTAACAGTTAAAACTTCATTACTGACACCACAGTACTGCCTTTTCTGAGAGATGGAGCTCACACCTTCTGTTTTTTCCCTAACTTCGGAACACATGATAAAGAAGCATTAAAAGTATAATTTGAAAAGATACATGCATCCCAGTGTTCATAGCAGCAATATTTATAATAGCCAAGATATGGAAGCAACCCAAGTGCCCATCAACAGAGGATAATTGGCTTAAGAAGATGTGGTCTGTGTGTGTGTGTGTGTGTGCACGCGCGCATGTGTATAATGGAATATAACTCAGACACAAAAAGAATGAAATGTTGCCATTTACATTACTTTTATATTTACATTATTTAGTGAATAAGTCAGACAAAGTAAAATATCTTACAATATCGCTTATATGTGGAATCTAAAAATAATACAAACAAGTCTATTAACAAAACAGAAACAGAGTTACAGACATACAAAACAATCTCATGGTTATCCAAAGGAGCAATGGAGGGACAATCTCAGGGTATAGCAGTAACAGGTACTAACTAAATATTATGCATAAATTAGAATAGTAGCAAGGATTTATTTTATACTATTGGGAGTTACTGGAGAAGGAAATGGCAAACCACTCTAGTATTCTTGCCTTGGAAATCCCATGGGCAGGGGAGCCTGGTGGGCTACAGTCCATGAGGTCACAAAGAGTCAGATATGACTGGGCAACTTTCACTTTCACCTAGCTTGGGAGTTATATTCAATATATTTTAATAACTTTTAATGGAATATAATCAGTAAAGCAAATAGCTGAATCAGTGTGCTGTACATCTGAAATTAACACAATATTGTAAATCAACTATACTTTATTTTGGTTAAAATGTATAATTGTGAGAGAAACTGCACATCTCTGTTTATAAAACCACAGAAACCTTCCACCATTATCCAAATACTTGTGAGAGTTCCATGCCAGTTATCTTGGTTATATATCTGGTAAAATGCATACATTAATTCAATGCCATTGAATACCTATTATGTGCCAGGTAGAATTTAAATGCTGGGAACTCAGAAAATAAAATCATAGACTTCGTGGAACTGAACTTGTATTGAGAGAAGAAACAATAAAAGAATAATCGTGTAGGAATGCTAAGTAAAATATAAAGGCTAGGGAGAAAAATAATGCAAGGGGATAGAAAGTGTTGGCAAGGTTTTATTTTGATAGATAACATGAAATGGTCAGGAAAGTTCTCTCAGAGATGGTGACATCAGAGCTAAAGTATATAAGATGAAGAGCAAGCCATGTGGCTTTCTGGGGAAGAATGTTTCAACAAGGGAAACAACCAGATCTAGGGCTCAAAAGGTTAGTGGTACTCAAAAGTGTGAACATGCGGCTGGTGCCTGAAATAAGCTATTTATCACCAATGTACAAGATAAGACAGAACTTGAGAGTAAACTTTTTTAGCAATTTGATATGGTAATTATGTGTGCTGAGTCTAGTATTTGGTATATGGTACATGTGTTTGCTTTTTTATTGCAGTGTTAGTCATTTATTTTATTGTATTTCATAGAAGTTTAGGTTCCCATTAGATTGGGGTATAGGGGCTGGTCCTACCTCTGAGATCATTTAAGAAGTACTGTGTTAGAGGCAAGAGAAAGGACCTTGATTTAAGGAGGGAGGACCTTGTATCACTGAACTTCTATAGGACAATGAAGAGATTCTCCTGAGTGAAAAAAACCAAGCTAGGCAGTTAAGAGTGAGAGTGGGGATAGAAAAGATGTGAGGAGAGAGATATGAAATAGTCCTCCCAGGGAGGTGAGTAAATTGGGAAATAGAATAGTTGGCTGGCTGTGCTGAGGACCCACCTCAGGTTTGTGGTCAAAAATTGCATGTGAAACCAGGCATCATGGTTATGCAGTTTGTTTGTTTGTTTTTAAATTTTATTCTTGAGCAAGTTTCAGCTACTTCATTAAAAGTGCAGAATAGGCAGAGAATGGAATTTAACTGTGACTTAGTATTTCTCCAGGAAAATATTAAGAGCAACAAAATAGTTGAGAATTTATGGAAGGATGTGATTATAATGATGTGATTGGAATCCAAGCTGAGCAAGGAGGGGCTAGAGGTCACAAGAGTATGATGATGGCTTGGACTGGAAGTCCTAGTAAAGTCAAAAAAATCCTGTAAGCAGGGTGTATTAGAGAGCATGACCTGAAAGCTGAGAATCGTTAGTCAGTGAGAGGGATGTCAAAACTGGTGTTTTGGAAATGTTGCAACTATTGGTAATAATTGAAGTGGAAAAGAGGTAACAGTGATTATGGTAATATGCTAAGATACTAATGGAGAAACTTATTTTTCAGTCTCATGTAGGACAACATAGCATTACACTACCATGGTTTACATGAAGTTGTCACTGTGAAAAAGAATATTGTTCTTGTTCCAATGACATTTGGAACAAGATTGTTCCATGGAACACATGTGTTCCAATTACATTCAGTGTTTCAAATCAAATCATTAAAAACGTTTTCAGCAAATGCTTCTTTTAATTCGGTGTATAGTTCCCTTCCATTTCTGTGTCTTGTGAGAGGTTAACTTAATTCTTTGGTATAAGTCGATATACTGAAAGAAAGGGAGAGAGGCTGAGGAGTTGAGTTATAATCTTTGTGTCTGCTATCATACAGTTTAATACCAACCTCTTGCTTTTTCCTTTAGCTTTGCTGTGTCTGGGAGCTGGAGAGGAGGCATTTATAGTGGAGGGATCTGCATGATAGGAGAGAAAGCGGGAGGGGGTGGTTAATACATTTTAGGACCAATCAACTTTGGAAAAATAATATTGAACGTTTTGAGTCATCATTAATGTGGATAGGTTTTGAAAAGCATGTAAGAATAAGTCAGTATTTTATTAGATCAGAGACTCTAAATATCTTGGAGAGTTATATTGCAATAATATAGAATTATATTTAAAAGCAATGTACCAAATTGTATTTTGCTGTGGCTTAATATATGATAATGCCAATGTCTTCATGTGTGTGAAATGTGCATTTATATGTATAATATCATGATACTTAGATGATGAGATATTGCATGAATAGAAGAGCATTTGTGCTTTATTAGACCTTATTATTTATTGAAAGTTAAGATTTACTGGTATTTTCTTCTTGAGTCCACTGCTCTAAAAAAAAATCTTCAACAGTTTTCTCTATGTTACCATCTCTATAAGAAATATACTTTTATTTAGAAGACATATGTCTGTGAAAGCAATATATTAATATATGTGTGGTGGTATTTATATTCATAACTTCCAATGGAATGTTATATTCATAACTTTCAATGTACTCCCCATGTTTGACTTGCCTGGATGAGAGTTGTGGAGGATTTGTTCACCTTAGATGATATTTACTCCTTTTACTTCATTACACATAATCCACCTGTGCAAGATCTTAAGGCCCATGGTAGACTTTATACTCTACTAGACAGCTTATCAGCTTCTCTGCAGGCTCTCAATTTGAATTTTAAAGTAAAATGAATGAATTTATGTTGCTTGTTGAGCCTGTGTTCTGAGCTTTGTCAGCTCTCTGGTTCTGGAATGATAACTAAAGAATCGAAAACAAGTTCATTATTCTCATTTACAGTGATTCTATTATATCTATATGGTTTTATATATATATATATATATTTGCACACATATATACATTTGTATATATATACACACTTATATGTTTATATACACACAGTAATGCATAACTATATGCACACATATATGGTAGTATTTCTTTGGGGTATTTAAGGAGAAGAGCTGGTTATTTGCTATCAGAAAGAATTTGATTCTTGGAAGAAGAAATTGACCTCAATTTGGATGTACAGTATATTGTACCTTCTACTTAAAAAATGAGCAGTCTTATAAAAGTAAAGGTAAAGCTGGAAAACACTGAAATGTTTTCCTTCTGGCTTCTGTATGAATTAAGGTTTAAACAAATCCAAGTACATAAAAAAAGGCCAAAGTATCAAAAACCCAAGGCCAAGGTTGGTGGTAACAATTTTATAATCAAAGCAAATATAAAATTTTTTGCAGCCAAAGTTGAATTAATACTGTTGTTTTAGTACATAAGGAAGCTTTTTAAAAGGTAGTAGTAGTAGTAGTGAAGTCGCTCAGTCGTGTCCAACTCTTTGCAATCCCATGGACTGTAGCCTACCAGGCTCCTCAGTCCATGGAATTTTCCAGGCAAGAGTACTGGAGTGGGTTGCCATTTCCTTCTCCAGGGGATCTTACCAACCCAAGGATCGAACCCAGGTCTTCTGCACTGCAGGCAGATGCTTTACTGCCTGAGCCACCTGGGAAACCTTTTTTTAAAAAGCTTTTTTAAAAGGTAGTCAAAGGCTGTTCCTTAGGTTTGTACTCATATCAGTATCTTTCTCATATTGCTTTTAGCTATTCCAAGAGTCCATATTTCAAAACTCCATGGGATTTTAGTAGAGGAGTTTTTTTTGTTTGTTTGTTTTAGGCATGCTTTTATTTTTCTGAAGTATATGTTAAGCACTAAAAGTATTTTAGAATCATCTCACATTATTTTATTTTAGGAGAGCTTATTATTTAATATGCTCTTTGGAATTTTTCTGGTAGTAGTTGAATATTAAGAATCTGTCCAATGTTTTTTCAATATATACCTTTTTATCAACATATATAGAAGAATATTATTTTATCTTTAGAGATATGGCAATATTAGTCAATAGTATACATGGGAAGTTTAAGTTTCTTTCTCAAGGTTGCTCCCTTGAACCATAAACAAATTTGTACTACTGTAACAGAGTAAAGTGTTAATTATATATTTTCAAAGTTCCTTTATGGTACAATAAACTGACATGCTATTTAATAAAATATTGCATGAAATAAAATAATATAGCTCTTTCTTTGCAGTTTAATTTCATCAAGAACCAAGCATTCATGTGATTAAATTTTCTCACCAATCAAGAAGTCAAGTTATGTTTGATAGGTGATCAAAATGCATTGAGAGTGAAAATGCAAGTTAACAGGCTTACTGGAAAAAAGTGACAGACACCAAAACAGGCTTCAAGCCATGGGAACAATTCTCTTTTATGATCCTTGCTTCTGAATGCAGTCTTCTGCTATGTGGTAAAAACAAAATGCTGTGTCTTTTTTATATAACTAATCTTCATATTTAAGGAGTATAGATCGTTTCTGCAAATACAAAATTATTTTGTTTAAAATGAAAACTGAGCTTTTGGGTGAATTTTAATGTACTTTGAAATGCAGAAGCCAAGAAAAAATTAAACCTGTAAGACTAATTATATATATCTACCTACTTCATTTGTATCTGTTTTTTCCTTTTGAAAATGTTTACCTGTAAAATGAACATCCTAAATTCTAGTCATAGTACTTCTTGAGAGTATATTCAGTACCTCAAATAATCAATTTAGTTGTTTTGGAAAAAAAATCATTTTTCCCCACAAATCACTGAAAAATTACTTGTATAAGACACAGTAGTCAGTGTATTCAAATGATGCTTATTGTAAGCATCATGAAGCCAAAAGACGCCATAGCCACAATTCAGGCTGGGGATGGGACTGGTAAATTAGGGATTTCATAGGCAAGCTCTTGACATTTATACCTTGAGTTATTTATTTTAAAGTTAGTATTTAAAATTAAAGGTAAATATGCTTATATATATTTTTTTTAATTTGCCAATTTCAGAGGCCTCTTGTACAAATTATATGTCATCCCTCTAGCATTATAATTCTCCTTATTTTGTTTGTCTGGTTCTAAATGATGTCTTATATTTAGGGTTCTTCTTCAGAGTGGTGTGAACAATATTTTAGCTGTTAGAGATGTTACTCATATACGTCCAGATTACCAGGTATGCAATGAATTTACATACTGCCAGTGTTGAAGAGCCAGGAAGCAACGTGTGCATTTGGATGGAAGAAAAGGGTACAATAGCATTTTGAATATGAAATGAGAGAATGTTTTCCTTCACTGCAGAAAAGGAGATGGTAGGATGATGGTGTCTGAGTAGTCAGGTTGTTTACAGCATTTGTTGGAGTTCTGCTTTCTCTTCTCTCAATCTTAATTTTAATTACTCAGTTATTTATTGGAGCTTAAAGAAAAAGCAAAATCACTGTGTCCTAAAGTGTGGAATTAAAACTAAGAGATTGGTATCTGACATCAGTTGAATTTGGAGAACTAAAGCAGTTTACTAATTCTTTAGTACTCTGTAGTTGACCCAGAGGTCCTGGATGTTGATTCTGAACTCCAGAAACTGTCAGTGAAGAATGACCTTCAAAAGCAGAGACATTACTTTGCCAACAAAGGTTCATCTAGTCAAGGCTATGGTTTTTCCTGTGGTCATGTATGGATGTGAGAGTTGGACTGTGAAGAAGGCTGAGCACCGAAGAATTGATGCTTTTGATCTGTGGTGTTGGAGAAGACTCTTGAGCGTCCCTTGGACTGCAAGGAGATCCAACCAGTCCATTCTAAAGGAGATCAGCCCTGGGTGTTCTTTGGAAGGAATGATGCTAAAGCTGAAACTCCAGTACTTTGGGCACCTCATGCGAAGAGTTGACTCATTGGAAAAGACTCTGATGCTGGGAGGGATTGGGGGCAAGAGGAGAAGGGGACAACAGAGGATGAGATGGCTGGATGGCATCACTGACTCGATGGACGTGAGTCTGAGTGAACTCCGGGAGATGGTGATGGCCATCAGGGAGGCCTGGTGTGCTGCGATTCATGGGGTCGCAGAGAGTCGGACACGACTGAGCGACTGATCTGATCTGATCTGATCTGATATTAGGAGCAATGCTAAAACAAGAGAAACAGAGCAGAAATGGATAGGAGAAGAGAGAGATTTATTGACTGCATTAAGTTTGTGTTCAAAAGGAATCCTAATAATCATTCAGAAAGACTCCCCCAAAGTATTAGTGTAAAAACCCATTTTCCTAACTGCAATGCTCTCAATAGAGACCTTTGAGAGCAAAAAGAAGATAGGAGCTCTTTAAACCATAGTTTCATGAAATTCCAATTTTCGCATGTTAGTGATATGTCTTTTTTGTGACATTTTATTGATAAAATATCTGTGATAACTATAAAGGTATTTGAGCTGTCATGACTTCACATGGGGATCAGGGTAGCTGCTTCCAAGATGAACTATCTTTACCCAGGCTTTCCTATTCAATCTATTCTATACACCAACAGATTTTTTTTCTTACACTTTTTTTTTAATTGTCATACTTGATTTCCATGCTCTCAACTTGCAAAGGCTTAGCACTCTTTGCAGGAAGTCCAAATTCTTCACCCAGTATTTAAGATTCTCAATAATGTGTCTGTTCTCCATGTAATTTTACCTCCCACGGGTCCCTGACCAGAGCCTAAATTCCCACTGGATACATTTTCTTCCTTCTGCCCTGTCCTCTGACCACAAGGTTGGTTCATGCTGTTTTCTCCAGGCTGTTCCAGCTCACGTGACTCTCCCTTTCTTGGAACTTTCACTGGTAAATATCCCTGCATGTGTTCCATTTGATTGAAGTCTCTTGGGGAGACAAAAACCCTGTCATTTCTTTTGTATTTCCCACATCGCTGCTGTGATGAGGAAGACTGTCTGCAGAGAAAGCACTCAGGTGATTATAGAATATGTCCATTAAGTCTCCCTTGTGCAAGACCCTTACTTTATCTCCCATTATGCTTCCACGCTGAAAACTAAACAGAGGATCTGAAAAGCTCAGGATCGCAGGTGCTGCAAGGACAGAGTGTCTAATTTCCTGAACTCCTGAATAATGGGTGGGGAGAATTATTGTTTCAGTATAAAAATGAAATTGATTAGCAAATAAAATGATAATAAAGAAAAATGAGGATGATTTCTCTTAATTGAAAGAAAGGTAAAAATAATCAAAACTAGTACTTTCAAATAAAAAAAGTCAAAATGGCAAAAGCATCAAAAAGAATTTAAGAAGTTTTAGATAAGTCAGTTGGGCAATTGTCTCTAAGATATAGAGAAAGCATCTAATCATTTTGAATATGAAGTGAAATTATGGAAACATACAAGAAAATGAGGTTTCATGTGGTTTCTTCATCCTTGCTGATCACTGCTCAGGCATCTGTCTGCAGTGCAAGAGATCCAAGTTCAATCTCTCAGTCGGGAAGATCCTTTGAAGAAGGAAATGGCAACCCACTCCTGTATTCTTGCCTGGAGAACTCCAGGGACAGAGGATCTTGGTGGGCTACAGTCCATGGGGTCACAAAGAGTCGGATATGACTGAGTGACTAACACACACACACACACACACACATATACACACATGGTTTGCATACCTATTTTATATTCATCTGAATTTGGGCAAAAAACAATCTCTAGTGGGCAGGATAAAATTATTCTAACCAGTCTGGTATTTATGAGGATAGTACATACTAAACATCTCTTTCATATTTCCTAACATCTAAAAATCAAAATGTAGGTGATTTCCATTTTTAATTTGAGGACTGAGTATATATTAGCTGTTTCAAAGAAAAGTAATTTGGCCCAGATCCAGAAAGACATCTGCCCTTGATAATAATAAGCCTTTGTTTTTATAAAGCTATATATGTTGAAAATGAAATACTTGTTGCTTAATGAATTTGTAGCAGGTGTTTATGTTTCAACTGGGCAAGAAAAAGCTGAAGGGGGAGATACCAATTCTGTGAGATGATCCTCCTTTGTTTTTCTTGATTAATACTTGATATTTTTAGAAATAATTCACAAGAGATATATAATCTTTGCATTCACTGCTTGGAAACTTTCATATGACCTACTAAATATTGCATTGCTATATTATTTTAGCTTCTGGGGACATTTAGCATAATTGCTTTGGCTGTTCTTCATTAGATTGTGAGCCTCCCTTTGCTTCAAAAAGAATATCTTGGATACTGTTTGGGTTCAGCAAATAGATATTTGTTACTCTTAAGAGATATTGAGATTTCTATGTTAAATGGTGTTTGGCTACCAACCCTGGACATAACAACTCTAAACTTCCCACCAAGTTGACTATAAGGACCCAGAGAAAGGTGACAGTTCACAATATAGAAAACAGACTGAAGGCCAACTTGCTTCTGGAATTTGGGAGGAATTCTGGATTTTTTCCCTGTATTTAGTTTCAGACAACTTCAAAAATACAGCAGCTGAAGTAATATTATAGTGAATACCTGTGTACTAACCACCTCCATTGTGTTACTACCATGTTACTCTACTTGCTTTGTCATACACTTATCCATAGCTCTGTTGTTGGAACTATATTTTTAAATGTAGCCAATGGGTTGCATGTGCTATTCTTCTGAATAAAGCTAAGTAAGCTTCCTTGAAGCAGAAAGTAAAAACTATATTGAATCTGACTTAAAAGTTTTTCTCAATGTGAAAAGCTGGTCAACTAGTCCTATATTGTAGAAATTTTGCCTTTCAAAGTAATCCCCATCTTCAAGTATCCCCACTTATTGGTTTAAAAATCCATGCAAGAAAGTAACTGAGAGTATCAAAGAGAAATAGAGCAGAGAGAATATGTGATTACATTTCGCACCTTGCAGAGTACAGTGCCTGCAAGTTGGACACTAAAAGTGAAAGAGAACAATCTTAGGTAACAGTTTGTGCTGGAGCTTCTCATTTTTGGGTTATTCCAGTTATTCTGAATGTTAGACTTCTGGGAATGGGAGAAGAATAAGATCCAGCTCAGGGATGTGGAGCTTTGCCAGAGATAGTCTGCTAGATTCTAGAACTTGAAAAGGAACCATGTACATCAATTAGTCGTGGGATCAGCTGTCACAATGCAGCAAAGAGCAAAGGATGCATTGTTTTTTTTGTTTTTTGTTTTTTTTGTTTTTTATTTTTGAACTTTACAATATTGTATTAGTTTTGCCAAATATCGAAATGAATCCACCACAGGTATATCTGTGTTCCCCATCCTGAACCCTCCTCCCTCCTCCCTCCCCATACCCTCCCTCTGGGCCGTCCCAGTGCACCAGGCCCAAGCATCCAGTATCGTGCATCGAACGTGGACTGGCAACTCGTTTCATACATGATATTATACATGTTTCAATGCCATTCTCCCAATTCTCCCTACCCTCTCCCTCTCCAAGGATGCATTGTTTTTGTTAGTTATCATCCCAAGTTCAGTCTAGCTCCAGGCTTGTCCAAAAATACACCAACAAAAAAGTAGCATAGGAACTTCATTTTTAATAAAAACACTACAGAATTGGGTATTTAGAAGTAAATACCTGAAGAAAATACAACCGTATTTAGTGGTTTGAGGAAAAGTAGTGAGTCAAGAATTTTATAGCAGTCCAATTAACATTCATATGAGAAGGACACAAAAAGACATTTTTTATTAAACAGAAGTTTAGAAAATACACCCTCATGCAACTTGCATGAATAAAGAGCTTGAAGGGACCATGATATTCAATTAGTTTGACATTTCAGTTTTTGCACATTTCAAAGAAAATTTAGTTTTCCTTTGCACATTTGGATCCCAGATCTGAGGAACTTGGGGTGCATGTTTGATAGGTAAAGCCAAGAAGAACTGGAAGTGCTATCTGTAATGCCTTTCTCCGGTGTTCTACTATTTCCTCATTTCCTGATGCCATATGTATGTGTCTGCCAAGGCTGCCATAACAAAATACCAGAGACTTCGTGTTTTAGACAACATAAACTTACCTTCTTACAGTTCTGTAGGCTAGAAATTTGAAGATCAAGGTGTGAGTGAGTTATTCTTCCCAAGGCCTCTCTCGTTGGCTTCAGATGGCAGCCTTCTAGCTGTGTCCTTACATGGTCTTTCCTTTGTGCACTTGCATCCCTGATGTCTCTCTGTGTGTCCAAATTTCCTTTCCTTATTAAACCCAGGGCTCACCGTTAGAGACTCATTCTTAACATGGTCACCTCTTTAAGGCCATTTCTCCAAATACCATCACATTCTGAAATACTGTGGTTTAAATACAAGTTTGAGGGGAAGGAGGGGAAATTCAGCCCATAACTCCATGTTTATTCAGGTATCTGATTACCTCTCAAAACTCTACCAGATGCTATTCTTTCTTGAGCGCTCAGTAACAGTGGCCAACTTCTTTATGTGAGAGTACCACTCAGGGGCAGACACAGAGCACATCGATAGACTTGATTTCACTACTGCAATACACAGGCACTTGAAAATTAGCAGAACAGAAAGACTCTGGAATCACAGCAATATCCTAGATGCAAAGTTCACTAAAAAGGCCTTGCTCCTAAAAGAAAGTGGCTGGTGCAGAGCCTCGTGTGATTCCACTAGTGTCCACTTTGAAAGTGTATTAGGATTGTAGCAGTCAGATGGGCATCACATCATTCAGAGTCACTTCCTAGGCAGAATCTCAACAGCACTGAAAAACAGTTCTGAGAAACCCTGGCTTCACATGACCGTGTAATACAAAGAGTCAACAGGGCCTTTTTGTTATGGAGCAGCGGGTAGCTAAGCCATAGCAATGGCTTCCACCTAGGGAAGCCTAAGCCATAGTGAAAGGTAGACCCTAGCATGTGCCTTCACGAAACCAAGAACTCCAACTCTTCATCAATAGCCCTCCAACTTGTTAAGAAACAGAGTTCAACAGTAGTTTCCACAAACAGTGAGGGTGAGAAGAGGAGACTGCATGGGCTTTGTGAATACATATCAATCATGGTTAGACCTTGCTCCTCATCTTGAAGGCTAAATAAAGAAGAAAATTAAAAAACGTGGTGATATTTTAGTCAGGGTTCCCTAGAGAAACAGAACAATTTGAGTTAGTGAAGAGGAGTGGATAGAAAGAAAAGAGATTTTTTTAAAGGAGTTGACTCATGGAGCTATTGAAGGCTTGTAAGTGCAGAATTCACAGGACAGACTTAAAGGCTAAAAGAGTGGCAGGAGACAATGTTGCCGTGTTGAGTCCAGAGGCTGTCTGGGAGCAGAATTGTTTGGAAGTTAGTTGTCATTTCTCTTAGGGTCTTCAGCTGATTGGATGGCACCCACCCATATAATGAAGGTTAATCTGCTTTGCCCAAAGTCTACTGATTAAATGTTAATTGCATCTAAACATCTTCCTTTACAGCAACATCAAGAGTGGTGTTTGCTACACAACATTGCACCAGGGCAGTATAGCTAGGTTGATACTTAACATTAACCAGCACAGGTGACTAGGAAAGGTTCGCAGATTTGATGAATGAAGAATACCACACTTATACTGGAGGAAGAGAGCATAATGTTGATAATATTGTAAAAAAAAAAAAACAAAAAAAACTTCAGAACATATATATTGTATTCTTAGTACAACTTTTAAAAAGTAAGACCTCTGAGATGAGAGCAACTAGAACTCAAGAATATTTTTCACGTTATACATGCATATTGACATCAGTCAATGTCATGTCCAACTCTGTGACCCCGTGTACTGCAGCATGCCAGGCTTCTCTGCCCTTCACTGTCTCCTTTAGTTTGCTCAAACTCATATTCATTGAGTCAGTGATGCCATTCAACCATATCATCCTTTGTCACCCCCTTTCTCCTCCTACCTTAGGTCTTTCCAAGCATCAGGGTCTTTTCCATTGAGTCAGCTCTTCACATCAGGTGGCTACAGTATTTTCAGTTTCAGCATCAGTCCCTCCAATGAATATTCAGGATTGATCTCCTTTAAGATTGACTGGTTGATCTCCATGTGGTCCAAGGGACTCTCATGAGTCTTCTCAAGCACCAGTTTGAAAACATCCATTCTTTAGTGCTCAACATTCTTTATGGCTTCCTTATTCTTCCAACTCTCACATCTGTACATGACTACTACAAAAACCATACCTTTGACTATACGGACCTTAGTTGGCAAAATGATGTCTCTGCTTTTTAATATGCTGTTTGGTTTTGTCATAGCTTTTCTTTTAAGGAGCAAGTGCTTTTAATTTCATGGCTACAATCAGTGTCCACAGTAATTTTGGAGACCAAGAAAATAAAATCTGCCATTGTTTCCACTTTTACCCCTTCTACTAGCTATAAAGTGATTGAACCACATGCCATGATCTTACCATTTTGAATATTGAATTTTAAGTCAGCTTTTTCACTGTCTCTTTCAACCTAATCAAGAGGCTCTTCAGTTCCTCTTCACTTAGAGAAGCTATAAATATGTATGTATGTTTGTTTTGGCATCTTAGAGATGCATTTGGCTGCAGGAATGGAAATATCTGCATAACCACAAATACAGTTTACTCTGCTAATCAGTAGTAAATAGATTTACTAATGAGTATTGTGATAATATTGTAATTGGAACCATTCACAGTTTAAAAAAAATTACAACTCATGGTTTGCTAAACCTTTTTCCAATTTGGTTGCAGGGGGCAGTGTTTGAATCTTAAAACATTTGGAATTTTATACAATTCTAGTGATTTATACTTAGAAAAGCTAGAATATTTTGCATTGGGACCATTCTGGAAAATAGAGAACATAGAGTTTACTATAAGTGTTTGAGATCCACAGCAGCCAATGTATTATTTTTTACTTTGAAGATTTTCCTTTAGTCATTATTCTGTACAGATGGTGATGAAAGTATTACTGTTTTATCCTTGCTTGCGGCATTGCCCTTTAACAGCATACTCATTAAGATATCCAATTTGAGTTTTTACATTGTGATATGCATTTCCTCAAAGTATAAACTCTTATCTTTTTTATCCTCCAAAAGAAGTTTACAAATGTTATCTCAGATAAAATTTTTTCATCAGTTGTGTATATATATATATATATAATCATACAGAATCCCTTCAAAAGGATATTTCAAAGTAAAAAATAAAAGTCCAAAGTCATGCCATGTTTTGTTTTTAAAATTTTGTCCAGGCAAATGAGAAATATCAAGATTCCTAATATTCTTAAGTTTAGTCATCATCTGTGTGTGTCATATACAAAAATATGTTTTGGTTCTGATATCTTTGTTAGATCTCAGAATGATACAAATTTTAAAGTGGAAGAGTTCTCAGAGATGGATTGTCAGGGTCATATTTTAAAAATCACATAGTTCTAGTCATATTGTCCAAAGGAAAGTTATTATATAGAGCAAGGGGTATCAAACTAGTTTGTAAATTACATGCTAATTTCTAAATGTTCATTTCAAACATTTGATATTAAGTAGCTGGTTTTAGGGTTTCCCCAGTGGCTCAGTGGTCAAGAATCCACCTGTAGTGCAGGAGATGCGGAGATCCAGGTTCAGTCCTTAGATTGGGAAGATGCCCTGGAGGAGGAAATGGCAGCCCACTCCAGTAAACTTGCCCGGAAGATTCAATAGACAGAGGAGCCTGGTGGGCTACAGTCCATGGGGTTGCAAAAGAATCAGACACAACTGAGCAACTAAACAACAAAAAGCTGTTTTTAATCTGTTCCTACATAAGTAATCTGAGCTAAAATCTTCAGCATATTCCTCTCTTCCTTAAGATTGAATTTTTGACCGTTGAAACCTTGTTAGATAGGTTTCTGTTCTACTTCATTTTGTAACTGATATGATAATGTGAGTCAATCTCTGACAGTTTCAGTAGCTTTTGAGTGTCTCTCTGTAGAGTTGATCCCTTAACTGGAATGAAAGATGTTGACATCCAGCTGTTCAGATCTGGCTCATGGGAAAATCATTATTCTCTAGTTTATGTGTCATCAGGCTTTACAAAATGATGTGAAAATAGCTGCAATAGCTATTAGTATTTGCTAGTTCATCAGTTAGACTTGCAGCAGCATAGGGAGAACCTAGGTTGTATGTGGTGGGAACATTTTTGTGGAAGATAGAATGAATATGATAGCCATATAAAAATGAAAAGCAAATGTGCTATGATCTTAACTCATGTCACTGTCCATGTAGTAATTGCCTCATCTGTTGTGATTCTGGAAAAATCTATGGTAAAGATTGATACTAGTGATTTTCTCCAGAATCAGGGAAGTAACTATAACTGATGACACTGGTTCTTGTTTTAATTGTACAACCTGTAGCAATTTCTATTTTTGATCTTTTATCTTATATTTCTAGTGTGTGCTTCGTCTCATTGCTTCAGTTGTAGATGTAGAACATTTTGTAGTATGTGTGTGCATGTGTGCTAAGTCGCTTCAATTGTGTTTGACCCTTTGCGACCCTAAGGATTGTAGCCCACCAGGCTCCTCTGTCCATGGAATTCTCCAGGCAAGAATACTGACATGGGTAGCCATTTCCTTCTCCAGGGGATCTTCCTCACCCAGGGATTGAACACACGTCTTCTGTCTCCTGCATTGGCAGGTGGGTTCTTTACCATTAGCACCACCAGAGAAGCCCATTTTGTAGCACGATGGTTTATAGATACTTGTCTGAAAAATACTTGTAGCACGATGGTTTATAGATACTTGTTTATAGATACTTGTCCTTTGAGGACAACTGTGGGAATAATTATTTAAATATTTTGTATGCAGATTATTAACCAGTATCATATTTTTCTTCAGTGTAGATATCAGAGCTAATTTTTTTTAAAAAAGCTAATGACAATTTACAAATTTTGAATCACATTATCATAGCATTAGTTGTTTATAACTTAACATTATTAAATAAAAATAGTGAAAAAAATTCTAGAAGAGTTAGTCATGCTTTCTTATAAACTGTGAGATGGTAGTTTAGAGATATCCCTTTTAAAACTTAGTCTCATTAAAAGACAAAAAGAAGGACCATTATAAAACTTCACTTGACCTGAAGGAGGGCATTTTATTCGGCAGATGTCCTAATTTTACTTCTGGCTCGAGGGGCACTGGAAGGTTTTCAGCCCAAACAGCAGTGAAATTGGATATCTCTTCTGTACTGAGATGCTGAGATGCCTGGGAACAGAGAAGAGCTAATTTTACTGTTGAGCAGTAGTTAATAGTCTACCCGTGTCCAAATGCACACCTGTCATCCTCTCACAAGCAGATGCAGACTAGAGTGTGCTTAGTGGTGGTCTCTCACCTGACGTGGCTCCCCATAGATTTTTATTAGGTCATGTGTCCTCTCTTCAGTCCCCACCTGATCACCCATGTTTTGCCACCAAGAAGCAGTTTTTCAAGCAACACACAACTGAGATTTGGAAGACTGCCAAAGTCACAATTGCTGCTCTATCTTCCAGTGACTTTGAAAGAAAACCACTGCATGAATTGAATGCTCAAAACTCTGTCCCTGCACAATCTATAGTATGTTATTTCAGTTATACTTTTTACTGCCTCTTAGGGAATTGATTTTTCTTTTCAGTGTTATACCCTCCCCTCAATTGTCTTCTCTTAAAGAAAGAATGAAAAAAAAAAAAAAACTTAGTGCACAAGGTGTTTGGAAAGAGGAGCAGACAATAGGCATTTATATTCCCATGAGAATATGAATTGGATTGAAATTATAAACAGAAAACAATAATTGCTCTTTCATGCAACAGCAGATTACATAATTCTGGAGTAGAAGACTCACCCCAGAACCTTGTAGCTTTCAAACCAGCTTCCTTAAAATGTAATTCAATTATTCACTTGTTTGTGTTTCATATGGATTGTTTCCTTATTAGTTAGTCTGTTTCCAGAATCTTGAGTTTCTAAATTAGAGGTGAAATCTCCCCTTTTTCATGTATTTTGCATACCAATGCCATCCTTTTGTTTGTGGATATACAGTTTAGTCTTCAAACAGTCCCCAAGCATTTAATCGCCAAATGAATTTTCATAATTTTGACGTAGTAAGTTAAAATGACAGTAAACATGTTCAGTGCTCAACAAGATTTACAGTAAATAACCGATTTAATTTGTTTAACCTAGCATTTCTTTTTTTTTTTTTATTTTATTTTAAACTTTACATAACTGTTTCATGGGATAAAAGTTTTTAAAATGTGTTTTCTAATTTAAGAAATGCTAAATATCAAAATGGATTCATTTTGATATTTAGCATTTCTTAAATTAGAAAACACATTTTAAAAACTTTTATCCCATGATGCCTGTTTTTTCCTCACTATCTGGATTAATGTGTAGATAAGAGAATTGCGCAGATTCAAAAGACAGAAAAGAATAGCCAGGACTTGAAGAGGCAGGGATAGGCAGATAAGGTGAGCCAGGTTTTTAGGTCTCCCACTGGTAACTAGTGGAGAATGGTGCACCTCACTGAGATGGGACACCAGCGTATGTCACGACGTTCAAATGTGTCCTGGCAAGAAAGTGGGCCCCTTGTTTTTGTTCTATTGTTCTTGTTTTGAAAGCATGTCAGTCAGTGCATTGCAAGATTTACTGTTGAGAGCACATCCTTGGAAATAATGTAATTTTTGCAGAAAATAAATATGGTATTCTAGCTCTGTGAGGAAATCGAATTTAAATGAGTGAGTTAGAAAACTACAGCGAAAATAAATAGAACAAATTGTATTCCACATTAAGTTGCCTTAATCTTTTGATCCAAGCAGTTATTTAATTTCTGCATTATTGTCATCAAAAAATATTCCATGATTTTGACAAAATATACCATATCATAACTCTTTCTTTATTCTCTTAAATCTTCTCACTCAACAATAGAAGCCGAGTTGTGCATTCTGAGCTGGCAAGATGATTGTCTGAATGTGACATTATCTGATGACACTCAGAAAGCCTTTAAACATAAAAGATATAGAGAGATGCTTCATTGCTTTCCTTGGGTGGAATTTTTCTTTCCTTTAAGCCTAAGCAAGATTAATGTTCGCAACTGACATGACGACACATCTAGTCATGAAATGACAATAAAATGTATACAAAATGGGAGTAGGGACATGCCTAATAAAATGCACTACCTTAATTTTTTCTAAATACTATTAGTTTGAGATTGTTCTGAAGGTAATGATGTTCAACTTGTAAATGGGTTGAATATGCCATTATGTTTTTACATTTATGTGCATGCACTGATTTTGTTAGCTGCGATAGATCACCTCACTTCTGCCTTGACTCTTGTGCCTCAGAAGAGTGATGGCATTTCTTATTCCCTTCAGTTCAATTTAGCAAACATTTATTGAGTAATTTCTCTATTTAAGGTACTGTGAAACTGCCTCTTGTATGAGTATCACAGAAAGGAAGAGAAGAATCTGAGAGCATCAACTTCATTTAGACAAACACTTAATTCCTGGTGATTAAAACTAATCAGTGATTGAATGAAAAAAAGTAACTAGCAGTATTACATTGAAGCAGTGGATTCTAGTTTGATTAGAAAAGCTTTTTTAGTTTTTTGTACAAGCCAATTTATTACTGAAAACATGTATGTATAATACTGGTGAATATTATATCTTGAATATCTATGATAAAAAGGATTACTCTGACAGGTATGGAGAAATTATTTGTGGAGACATTGAGCAAGGTGTGGAATAATCAGAATTACAAGAAATAAATAGATGTAGGAAAAGTCATAAGCCAACTTAAACAGGTAAAGGATAAATCAAGTTAAGGCAAATTGTATATTTTCAAAGCAAGAATGAAGACCTGTATTCAGTCAATATCTTTGGCTCTACAAATCATAAATCTATGCAGCTAGTGGGAGTATTTCCTGCTAGAATCAGTTCACTTTTACCTCACTTTTCAAAATGGACACTAGTTACACCTTTGATAGAAAGAACTCTTGTTGCAGTACTTGGATGGAGTATTGAAGTATTAAGTTTGTGTCATTTCTGTGGCTTATTTAGTTTTCATTTCTCATGCATTCCAAGAACATCTTTTTGGTACTTTACATTAGCTTGCAGATGTACAAAAGTAATTCAGTCATCCTACTTTTCCATCGAAGAACTCTGGCATTAAAGGCGGTCAGTGAACCACAACTTCTGGAAAAACCTGACTCCTTCATCTCCGATAGGACAATTCCCTTGAAAGTTTTGACTGTCCTTTAAAAATTCATGTGAATTTTCTATTTTTCTTCTAGCATTTTAGCATAATTTCTTCCCTAAGTTTTTGGAATCCAGGGAATGTTGGCCATTGTTAACTTGTGGTTTCTCCTATCTCTTATGTACACATACACCTTCATTTGAGATACAGTATCATACAGATGCTTTTAAGGACTTTACCATGAGGATGTGAAACATTTGTTCCAGGTGCTATGAGAGTTCTAGGAAAGGAAATGATGGCTAGGCCTGTGTCTGTTGAGAAGGGAACTTTTCAGCAGGGCCTTGAACGATAGGAGTGCTTTTGGTAACTTGAGAACTTGAGAAAAAGAAAAGGGGAAGACCCTCCAATTTGAAAGAAGGTGCCAGCACTTGCATAAGCTGTGTGCCTGGACAATGGAGTGAGTGTCTAAAGATGAAGACAGAAGAATGAAGAGATCACCTTTTTGGCTTACTTTGAAAACTAAGGATTTTGGTCCACAGATAGTAAGTTCCTCTTTATCAGTTCAGTTCAGTTCAGTCACTCAGTTGTGTCCAACTCTTTGTGACCCCATAGACTGCAGCACACCAGGCCTTCCTGTCCATTGCCAACTCCTGGAGTTTACTCAAACTCATGTCCATTGAGTCAGTGATGCCATCCAACCATCTCATCCTGTCATCCCCTTCTCCTCCTGCCTTCAGTCTTGCCCAGCATCAGGGTCTTTTCAGATGAGTCAGTTCTTCGCATCAGGTGGCCAAAGTATTGGAGTTTCAGCTTCAGCATCAGTCCTTCCAATGAATATTCAGGACTGATTTCCTTTCAGATGGACTGGTTGGATTTCCTTGCAGTCCAAGGGACTCAAAACTAATACAGTTATGTAAAATTTAAAAATAATATAAAACAAAACAAAACAAAACAAAACAAAGAGTCTTCTCCAACACCACAGTTCAAAAGCATCAATCCTCTTTATCACTGAAAGTCATTAAAAAAATTAAATCAATGTAAAAGCCCAACAGATACTTGTGTAAATATATATTTATTTCAAAATGTATAAATTTATAAACCAAGAATATTTTGATAAAAACAAAAATTGAACTCTGTTGTTTTAAGATGAGATCTGCTGTCTTACTGGCCTCAACATCTAGTTGATTTCTGCACTTTGTTTTGGTTTCATGGTGTCAGGAATATCTCAGTTCATGTGGATAATTCACATAACTGAAAAAAAAGTGCATTTTAGTAGTTTGCTTTGAATCTCAGGATAATCTCTTATAAAGTTGAACCAGAGACTTAAAAGAATAATTGGAGGTTGTTATTTTAGTGCAAAGTCACTAGCATTCAACTGCTGTTCACAGTGTTCAGCAAAGAGTTCAGTTTGGGTGAAGCAAACTGAAATGCTGTGGAGTACTATTTAAAAACAGTCTCAGTTACATCAAGGTCCTACTGAATCAGATATTCAGTACAAGTTTGCAAAGTCATTTTTATCTTACTTTGTATGTTGAGTCTGAACAGCAAGTTTTAGTTTCATCAAAGACATATTCCATGCAGGTAGCATTTTGACCCTGCATCAAGAAAGTGAGTTTGTTCAGCTGAATAAAATCCTAAGCCAAAACATTGCCTCTATATCCTAGTTGAGATATTTATCTAAAAAGATCTCCTCAGCAGCAAAAATTAAAAAGTAATTATTCCTCTCATTTCCAGTTGTTGATTAACAACATGCCTCTTGACCAACAGTGAGCTTTGGTTTCTTTGGTAACAAGAAATTCTGAAAGTCCCTGCTGTAATTTATTTAAACTCCATTCATGAATATGAAATACAAGTTTTAGGCCATTATCTCACAGTGTTTGGAAAGAAGCTATCCTTACTAAATAGCATGCTCTTAGCAGGACAGCACATCAGGGCTGCCTATATGTAGTTCAACCTTCACTTTTGTTCTAGCTGCCACTGTGCTTGCTCTCACCAATCCCATAGCATTCTCCAAGGTGCTGGAGAATGTGGCCCTGGACAAATGAGTAGACCTCTCTATACCTCAGTTCCTTTATTGAAAATATCGTGTTCCTAGTACTATTTCATAATCCTAAGGCGATTTTGGGGAAGGAAATGTCAACCCACTCCAGTATTCTTGCCTGGAGAATTCCATGGACAGAGGAACCTGGTGGGCTAAAGTCCTTGGGGTCACAAAGACTCATACACGACTGAGAGACTAATACACACACAGTGCTGTTTTATCATAATAGTCGTGAGAAAAGAACTAATATCTGTTAAATCATTAGCCTTTTGCTTGGCAGATAGTAGGTTATAAAGGGTTCAATTGTGTCCCTTCATAAGATAGGTTGAAGTCCTAATTCCTATTACCAGTGACTGTGACCTTATTTGGAAATAGTATCTTTGAATATTAATTAAGATGAGGTCATGCTGAATTAAAGTAGAGCCTCAATCCAATCACTGATATACGTGTAGGAGGAGAGCAGAAACAGGCAAGAAGGCCATGTGAAAGTAGAGACAGAGATTGGCATTATGCTGGCACAAACCGAGGTAAACTCACCAAGGATTGCTGGCAGCTGCCAGAAATTAAGAGAAAGGCACAGAACAGTTTCATTTTCAGAGGCTTTAGAAGAAACCAACTCGGACACTTTGATTTCAGATTTCTAGCCATTACTACAAAAATGTACATTTCTGTTCTTTTAAGCTATCCATTTAGTGGTAATTTGTTATAACAGTCCTAGAAATTAATACAGTAAGTAATCAATGTATTGTCACTCATTCGTGTCCGACTCTTTGTGACCCCATGGACTGTAGCCTACGAGGCTCCTCCGTCCATGGGATTTTCCAGGCAAAAGTACTGGAATGGGTTGCCATTTCCTTCTCCCAGGTATCTTCCTGACCCAGGGATTGAACCCGGGTCTCCTGCATTGCAGGCAGACACTTTACCCTCTAAGCCACCAGGGAAGGAGCCACTGTTTTTAAAACTAAGTACATGTTTAATGTCAGACATAAATTCTCTTGGTTTTTTGTAACATGGCATTATAGAATATATGCTAAAACAAACTCAGAGCTTTGTTTTGTCCCATGGTAATGATGTAATTTTATTTCTCCATGAAATAGTTTTGCAGATTTCACTGCATTCTACACACTGAAGTGTCATATGCTTGTTATTGCCACAAGTAGTGAAACCAGATGACAGGAAATTATCGTACAATTTTCCATGTTAGATGAACTTCTGCTTCTGAGTGATAATTTTGGAAATACTGCTTTTATACATCATCATCTTTTAGGATTTGAAATAGCTCAGCTGGAATTCCATCACCTCCCCTAGCTTTGTTTGTAGTGGTGCTTCCTAAGGCCCACTTGACTTCACACTCATCTGGCTCTAGGTGAGTGATATTATCATCATGGTTATCCGGGTCACTAAGATCTTTTTTGTATAGGTCTTCTGTGTATTCTTGACACCTGTTCCTAATATCTTCTGATTCTGTTAGGTCCATACCATTTCTGTCTTTTATTGTGCCCATATTACATGAAATGTTCCCTTGGTATCTCTAATTTTCTTGAAGAGATCTCTAGTGTTTCCCATTCTATTGTTTTCCTCTATTTCTTTGCATTGATCACTGAGGAAGGTTTTTTTTTTTTTTTTTTTTTTAATCTCTCTTTGGTATTCTTTGGAACTGTGCATTCAGATGAGTATATCTTTTCTCCTTTGCCTTTAGCTTCTCTTCTTTTGTCAGCTATTGTAAGCCCTCCTCAAACAACCATTTTGCGTTTTTGCATTTCTTTTTCTAGGGGATGGTTTTGATCACCACCTCCTGTACAGTGTTGTAAACCTTTGTCCATAGTTCTTCAGGCACTCTATCAAATCTAATACCTTGAATCTGTCACTTCCACTGTATAATTTTAAGGGATTTGATTTATTTCATACCTGAATGTACTAGTGGTTTCCCCTACTTTCTTCAATTTGAGTCTGAATTTGGCAATAAGGAGTTTATGATCTGAGCCACAGTCAGCTCCCTGTCTTGTTTTTATTGACTTTATAGACCTTCTCCATCTTTGGCTGCAAAGAATATGATCTATATGATTTCGTGTATTGACCATCTGGTGATGTCCATGTGTAGAGTTGTCTCTTGTATTGTTGGAAGAGGGTGCTTGCCATGAACAGTGCGTTCTCAGCAAAACTCTGGTAGCCTTTGCCTTGCTTTTACTTTGTACCCCAAGGCCAAACTTGCCTTGAAGATACTCCAGGTATCTCTTGACTTCCTACTTTTGCATTCCTGTCACCTATGATGAAAATAACATATTTGAGGGTGTTAGTTCTAGAAGGTCTTGTGCGTCTTCATATAACCCTTCAACTTCAGCTTCTTCAGCATTATTGATTGGGGCATAGACTTGGATTGCTGTGATATTGAATGGATTACCTTAGAAAGAAACTGAAATCATTCTGTTGTTTTTGAGACTGCACCCAAGTACTGCATTTTGAACTCTTTTGTTGACTGTGAGGGCTACTCCATTTCTTCTAAGGGATTCCTGCCCAGTAGTAGATATAATGGTGATCTGAATTCAGTTTGCCATTCCAGTCCATTTTAATTCACTGATTTCTAAAATGTTGATGTTCACTCTTGCCATCTCCTGTTTGACCACTTCCAATTTATCTTGATTCATAGACCTAACATTTCCAGGTTCCTATTCAATATTGATCTTTACAGTATTGGGCTTTACTACAGATGTGGGGAGTTCATCTGTCTGTGTCATATGGTCTTGCCTTTTTATACTCTTCATGGGGTTCTCAATGCAAGAATGCTGAAGTGGTTTTCCATTCCTTTCTCCAGTGGACCACATTTTGTCAGAAGTCTCCACCATGACCTGTCTCTCTTGGGTGGCCCTACATGGCATGGCTTATAGTTTCATTGAGTTAGACAAGGCTGTGATTCATGTGATCAGTTTGGTTAGTTTTCTGTGACTGTGGATTTCATTGTCTCCCCTCTGATGGATGAGGATAAGAGGCTTGTGGAAGCGTCCTGATGGCAGGGACTGGTTCTGAGTAATGGAGGAATGCTGTACTAGAGGTCCTAGTTATTGCAGTAAAGCAAGAAAATGTGAAAACCTATAAGCAGATTTTAAAGGAAGAAAGAACACTGTGCTTACTCAAAGATAATATAATTGTTTGTGTCTGAAAGCCTAAATAACCTACTAAAAATCTCATGAAGATAATAGCAAGCATAAAATTTCATGTGATACAAAGTGAATATTGCTTTTTTCTATAGCATCTATAAGTAATTGGAATTTCAAGTTCAAAAAGCACCCTCCCCAAATGATACTCTTAGATATATAAATCTAATATAACATATACAGCATCTGCATTTGAAGAACTACAAAGCACTAATAAAAGAAGTTTTTAAGAATGTGAATAAATGTAGAGACATTCTATGTGTATGGAATAGAAGATTCAATATTGTTAAGATGTCAGTTCTTCCTAACCTGATTTATTGGTTCAGCACAATCCCAATCTAAATCTCTGCAATCTAAATCTCTGCAAGTTATTTTTTAGATGCTGATAAACTGATATTAAAGTTTAGAAAGGCTGCTGCTACTGCTAGGTCGCTTCAGTCATGTCCGACTCTGTGCGACCCAACAGATGGCAGCCCACCAGGCTCCTCCGTCCCTGGGATTCTCCAGGCAAAAACACTGGAGTGGTTGTCATTTCCTTCTCCAATTCATGAAAGGGAAAAGGGAAAGTGACACGACTCTTAGCAACCCCATGGACTGCAGCCTACTAGACTCCTCTGTCCATGGGATTTTCCAGGCAAGAGTACTGGAGTGGGGTGCCATTGCCTTCTCCAATTTAGAAAGGCAGAAGACCTCAAAAAGTCAGCATAGTTCTGAAAAAGTTAAAGAAAGTTAGAGGACTAATACTATCCAACTTCAAGAATTATTTTTAAGATATAGTAGTCAAGACTATGTTGTATTAGAGGAAGAATAGATACATAGATTAGTAAAATAAAATAGAGAATCCAGAAATAGACCCTCCCAGTACCATCAACTGCTTCCTGAGACAATTCAGTAGAGAAGACATAATCCTTTTCAACAACTAATTCAACAGTGAGATACCACTACTCACCTATTAAAATGGCTAATATCCACTAAAAAATGAAAGTACCAATTGCTAGCAAGGATGTGGAACAGTAGAAGTTTCATTCATTTCTATTGAGAATTCAAGTTGGTACATTGGTACTTTGGAAGACAGTTTGGCTTTTTTTACAAAGCTAGACACAGTCTTACCATGCTATCCAGCATTTATGCTGTTACTTATTTGATTCAAAAGCTTACACCTGCACGAAAAATTACATGCAAATGTTTATAATACCTGTATTGCTAATCACACAAAATTGGAAACAACCAAAATTCCCTTCAAAATGTGAATAAATAAAGAGACAGTGGTACGTCCATGCAATGGAATACTGCTTGGCAATAAAAGGGACTAGCTGTCAGACCACACACAGACAGCTGGATCTTAAATTTATGTTGTTCAGTGAAAATGATCAGAACTGTTTTTAAATGATAGTTACAAAAATAGTAAGTAATCATTTTTGAGCTCTAGCTGTTTGCTAGGCACTGAATGTGATTGCTGTACACAGGTATCTCTCTTAAGCTTCATACTTCACTTATTCTTGATCTATAAATGATGAAAATGGGGCACTGAGAAAAGAAGAAACTTGCCTTAAGTCCCACAGTTAATAAATTCAGCCCTGTGTTAATAACATTTATTGCAGTTAAAATACTGCCAATACAATGTATATTAAATATTTATACAAGTTCTGAATCCCTCTGTGGAACATGAGGATTCCAGTTTGTCTTAAAGCCTGGAGGGCTTTGAATGTTTTTTCCGCTGCTTGATATAAAATTTATCAATCTCTTTTTCTGGAATTTCCTCGTGACAGCGATCAAAAGTGCTTTTTGTGAATTTATATGATTTTATGTAGGATTTCATCTCAGTTATCTAGCAATTTTCCAGTCAACTCTTCCCTACTAAATTCATATTTTCTGGTGAAAATGACTTACTCTCTTATTTGGATTTCCCTCTCACTAGTATAATTTTCTTTTTCCTTGTACATCCACACTTATATGTTTATTTATTTATTTAATTTGTGTCCTCACCCCATAACTTAAAAATTCCATCTTAATGATGTAAAGACATAAACTCTACTATAAGCCTCTTTCTAGAGGCTAGTAAAAGTAGGTACATGCCAAGTATATGTATATGAAGAAATAAGTAATTCAAATAGAACAATTAACAGATGGTAGGACAATTATATATTCATATTCCTGGCCAACAGCATTTGGTAGATATAATTACCTTACAGGTGTTAACTGCCCTTCTATCATGGAATGAGACATCTCGAAACACTAGAGAGGCACAGTTAAATGACTGATGGCCACAAATTAGTAAAAATTCTTTTGGCTCATTTTTTTAGACATGTATCAGAAAGCTAAATGCAGTTCTTGCAATCTAGTGCTAAGTTCAGGAAAAAAGTGAAACTTAAACAGGAGAGCAGGTGTGATGTAATCTTAATGTTGATTGCTGGGGTGGGAAAAAAGAAAAAACCTGAGCATTAAAAGACATTTAAAATTCACTCAACATTTGGAAGGTACAGAGTCTACATGGCAATCATTTAGGGAAAAGGAAGCAGCTGTTATGAATTATTCCTTTGAGTTTTAAAAATTTAGCTGAGTTTCATATGCAAATATACTATTTTCAAAAGAAGGTTCTGTGTAGATATTTATATATATTTCATTAAATACTTAAAAGTATTATGCTAGAATGGAAATATGATTTTTAATGCTGTTAATGTTCTAATCATTTTGACCAGATATTGTGAAAATGAAGACAAGCACATGCATACTCGTTAGGTCGATCTAGCATTGTCATTTTTATTTTATTTTTGTATTGTGAAGAATAAATATTTGATACTTCTATTCAACATTTTTATCAGTTGCAGCTCTCCGCCCAAGGAGGTGTTAAATGAATCTCACTGGCTACCAGGAATGATAGTGTCTGATTAAAATTTGGACACTTCCTACTTCAATTCTACAGTTTAGTCAACACTGAATCTCTGAATTTGACCTATACTCATCAGCAGCATTTACTGCTTATTTATATTACTGTCATTTATTTTTTCAAGTTTTGCTTTTTTAATTGTTGGTTTTATTGTTTTACCAAGTAATAGTTTTGACCACTATTTTGTAAAGTCCTTGAACATAAATACAGCTCATCTCAGTTATCTTTTTTATTGCTGAATGATAGTTGTTACTCAATAAATATTTTGATTGGTTGATAAAACATCCTAAATAAACTTTTTTATTGTATTTCTTCTCTTTAAATTCTGTAGAAGAAAAATAGAATGAAATTTTTTTCTGTAAAAATTAGGGGGAAATAGTCTTTTAATTAATTTGCTACTGTAAAATGTATTTTTTTGATAACATATTTTTAAAGTTAAGTTGTTCATCTCATGTACAGAGGTAGATTATTATGGGGGAAAGTGTTTATTGTGCTATATTCTCACAATGAAAAGTTTGATTTTTCAGTAATATAAATGTTATTTTATTGAAATACTTCATGATTTTCCTTTACCATTGTATTTCCTATTATAACAGTTGAAATCAAGTATTGGTTGAAATCTTTCAAAAAAAATTAAATTGAAAAACAGATTTTGACTTCTCAACAAACCTGATACTTTAAATTTCTCCTCTTTCTTGTACAGTTAAAGATATCATACTTTTCTGCCTTGATTCATATTAAATAGTCAATAAGTAAACCTTTTTAAAAGCAAATATATAAAATACATTCATTAGCACACGCACCTAGTGTCTAGGTTATCAGTTTTGTAATACATTAGCATGAAAAAATTGTCACTCCACCTACATGGCAATGTGCATCTAGTGTCTTTTTGACAGATTTCAAACACAGTGGAATTACTGTATTCAAGATAAATAATCTGAAATTGAAATAAAGATTTATCTTTGGTGACACTTTTGTTTTAGGTTGGAAACAGCTCAGAAGTTTCTGAGTTGAAAATGTCTGTGAAAAATACATCAGAAGCTTTTCTAATAAACATTATAGTTACTGATTTTCCATTATACTTAAGGCCACAGCATTGCAAAATTCATATGAAAACAGGCAAAAAACATGATTGAGAAACATATAAAACTGAGGGATTTATCTTTTGGGATAAAGTCCATTTGATTTTTTTAGCAAATTCACTTTTCTAGCTATTATCTTCTCATAGACAGCTTTAGCTTATTTCTGGAAATAATTGCCAAAGTCACCAGCACTATTAGAAATAAATCCTTTGAGAAAATATTTTCAAGCCACTATTATATAGTTCTAAATTTTTAAAATATATATAGAAGTTTGTGAAATATTTTTAGCAAGAAGACTTTTATATTTTAAGAGACCGTATTCTTCATTTGGAGAATAAAGTTGATACTTAAGTAACAATTCAACTAAAATAGAATGCCATTTTGATCTTTGAAAATTGGAAGGAATAACAATCAACAAGTATATGTTTTTAACATATCCTCAGCTTGCCATTTTTTTTTGTTTAGTTATGTTTTCATGATAAAATTTTTTAAAATATGTTTTTATTACTAAAGAGAATCAAGCCCAAATAAGTATGCTTTACTACATTTTAGATTTCATTTAATTAATGGATTATGTATGAGTCTAACAGATGGATGATATTTAAATTTACTCCTGTCACTTTAATTTTTTTGCCTGACTTTTTCAAAGCAGCTGATTTATACTGTTAGAGTATTTAAATGTTTCTGACTGTTTTGTTCAAGACTAAATAGACCCTTGAAACGTGAAAGTCACTCAGTCGTTTCAGACTCTTTGCAACCCCATGTACTATACAGTCCCTGGAATTCTCCAGGCCAGAATACTGGAGTAGGTAGTTGTTCCCCTCCAAGGGATCTTCCCAGCCTTACCTGAGAGAAATCCAAGAAATGAAGCACACTGACAAAATTATGTGTGGGAGATGCTTGTGTGGTTCTGAACTTCTGAAAATGTTCTTTACAAGACAAAGCTAAGGAAAGCTGATGACTAAGGATTAACAAGGAAACTTCCTTCTCATATTTAAAATTGTATAGTTGATAGAAAGCAAGACCAGAAATAAATGGCTGGGTTCTCAAGTGGAAAGAGGTTAATAGTGGGTGCCCTCAGGATCAATTTTAGTACTGATGGTATTAAATCTATTAATGATTTAGAAGACAAGATGGAAAAGTTTTGCTAATGTCATGATTTTATTTATTATAGTAAAAACAGGGAAAGATGAAAAACATTGCTAATAGAAAAAGTACATTTAAAAAATTAATCGTTCATTATAAACATAATAGTCAAAAGAGTGATTTGGCTATCCTTATATATGCATGTTAATCACTCAAAGGAAAGTGATGGGGGTAGCTTTTTCAAGCTTTACTGTTAACCTAGTAGAAGTGATGTGTAGTTCAGTTTTCTTCTTGCTTTTCTGAATTCTGTTTTCCCTATTCATCAAAAAAGGTTTCCGTATTAGAGGGAAATAAAGCAAGGAAAAATAACACATACATATATATATATATATATATATATATATATTTATAAACCAAAACTATACTTAGAGCCAACTGCTTGTTTTTACTAATTTGAGAATTGGGACTAGATAGAAGGCAATGGCACTCTACTCCAGTACTCTTTCCTGGAAAATCCCATGCACAGAGGGGCCTGGTAGGCTGCAGTCCATGGGGTCGCTGGGAGTCGGACACGACTGAGCACCTTCACTTTCACTTTTCACTTTCATGCATTGGAGGAGGAAATGGCAACCCACTGCAGTGTTCTTGCCTGGAGAATCCCAGGGACGGGGGAGCCTGGTGCGCTGCCGTCTATGGGGTTGCACAGAGTCGGACACGACTGAAGCGACTTAGCAGCAGCAGCAGCAGCAGCAGCTAACATCAGTGCCATGGTATTTGCTCAACACAGTCAGATTTTATTGTAAAATCTGATGGATGGAAGAATAAATTATTTTAAACAATAGGTCACTATGATTTTTAGTTATTAGCACCATTTTTCTTTGCATGTGAATGCTGTAATGAGAAAACCTTTGGATGGTACCTGGATCACTTTCTGCTCTGAGGCAGCCTTCTTGTGGAATTTGTGTTTTCTGGCTCTGATCATATTTACTGAATCACAAATAAGTAGCTTAATTATGGAAACAGGAGGATCATTAGAACTTTAGAACAAGAATATAGATACTTATATCCCCCAAACTAGACAACATTACAAAAGAAGCTGTGAAGATCTTAATGGATCAAAATAAATTAGACTGGAGATTTAAAATACAAAAAGCTCCAGAAGGTAAGTATAATATTATAAAATGTCATCTTTAGGAAATGGCCAATTTCTATAGACAGTGCAGTCACACATTAATTTGAGATTCTTCCTTCTAAAGTGTGAAGGTCTGCACAACTAAGAATATTATACTCATTTCATAAGTATTACCTAATCAATTTGTTTTTGCTCAATTGTAATTGAATATATAGTGATCGTTATCCCAAGTTACAATCACACAAAGCTTAGTACGGAAAATTGGTTTTCAAACTGCATTTTATAGAACTGTCTTCCAGGAGGAACTTTAGTAGATCACAAATACTGTCACCCATAATTCTGGAATTCAGAATTGTTCTTCAAAACAGCTTTGCTTTCTGCCACACTTACCTGTTTCTCTTTGTTTATGCTGTATATTACCTGTTCCCAGATATAATGATTAATAGGGTAACATCTTCTTGTAGCATCACCTTTATACCTTTACATAAATCAGTTAGCTTGATGTTTTACATAGAGATCAGATAATATTGCTACTACATTTCTAAGATTAAGTAAAGAAAACATTAATTAATTATAAATTGAATAAGGCAAAATAAGACATATGTAAAACTTATAAGAGGTTATGGATTCTAAATCTATATTTAGATAGTTCTATATTCCTCTTAATCTTAATCATCTGTCACTAGTTAACAGATACTGTAGGTAGAAGATGACAGATTAAGACATCAAGTATCAAGGATAGAATTAAAAGCATCATAGATTCTCTTAAAAACATAACAAAAATAGAAAAAATGATGTGAAAAGCAACAGATCGTTGAGATAAACTGTACAGAGAGTGAGACAAGCTGTGACTTGCAAATATGTTAACAGTAGTTTTTAAGGTAAGACTTCTTCAGTATAAAAGCATGTGAGTATTCAGATTTTTAATTTTAACCTCAAATCCTTTTCCATATATATTGTTTAATGTCATAACCATGTCAGCCTTGAGAGCTCTTGTAAGATAGGTATTAGTAGTCTCATTTTACTAGCAGAGAAAACCTTCCATAGAATTGTAGTATGAAATTTTGCTTTCACTCTTTTAATTAATCTTAAGTGGTTTTGTTATTTACCAGATACTTCCATGAGTATTTTTATAATCAATTTTTCTTGATAAAATAATTTTCTTGTAGCTGTATGCATACATATGTATATATGTATATGCATATATGTGTGTGCATACATGTATGTGTGTATATATGCATATATATATATATATATATAGGCATTCTGCACATTTTAACCTAAGCATATTTTGAATTGTGCCAGGGAAACACACATGGGAAAATAGAGGCATGGTGGAGAATCCTAATTTATACATGAGTCCATGGGGTCACATAGAGTTGTTCACAACTGAGCCCCTGAGCACAGGACAGAGGTTACATTGCCTGGAGAACTTACTGGGACCTTAGTTCTGATTGTCCTACATGTATGAGCCAGAGGATCTTGGGAGGCAAGTGTGTTTGACTCAGAGACAGAGAGAGGATGTGATTGTGTTCAGTCACTGAGCCATTCAGGTTGGCTGGAGTCTAGCATGACTGTGGGTTTGGTGAGGGGTGCAGGCCCAAAGTCAGAACATGCCTAGAAAGCAGAGTATGTGTGTGCTTTCAGAGCTGTTTGTCATTATCCTGAATGTGACAGGGAGGAGAAGACTGACATGGTGGCATTACATATTAGGAATATTACTCCTGAGAACAGTATTTTCATTTGTTTTTTTCAATCCCAGAGTTAGGGCACATGCACAAACAGACTGGTGATTGCAGGAAAACATAAAGACTGTATTCTTTTTATCTGGGCCACAACTTGACATGGGCACCACCTCCTTCATAAGCCTCATCACCTGTACTTTCCACTCCTGTATCTTGATTGTCACCACACCTGCCTTTATTTCCATGGCTTCTCTAGTCTGCCCTGTGCTCTGCCTCTGTGCCTTCAAGCTGAGCAGCCTGGATGGAATACCCCTCCTACAACTCTGATTAATCAATTCTCCTGCCCCCGGAGGATGTTACTGACATCTCTCTTCTTCAGGGGAGCTTTCTTGGTGCTTTATTATCAACTGAAGCTCCTTTATTGTATGTTGTCATAATTTCTTGCTGTTTTTCTTTTTTTTTTTTTTTTTTGCTGTTTTTCTTTAAAACAGAAATCACAAATTTAATTAAACAATATTTCTTACCATTAGGATATATGTGTTAGTCACTCAGTTGTGTCTGACACTTTGTGACCCCATGGCCTGTAGCCCACTGGGCTCCTCTGTCCATGGGATTCTCCAGGTAAAAATACTGGAGTGGGTTGCCCATTCTGTCTTCAGGAGATCTCCCTGACCCAGGGACCAAACTCAGGTCTCCTGCGTTGCAGGCATATACTATCTGAGCCACCAGGGAAGCCATTAATATATATATATATATATATATACATATATATATATATCATACAGTATGTATGTGTTTTTATGTGCACATATATATGCATATCTGTTATTGTGTGTGCAGAGAGAATAGTTAATGACCCTTTGTAATTTTTTTCTATATTTCTCCTAACTCTGTGTACATAATATGTATTGTATCTGGGTGTAGTTAATCAAAGCAATGCCATAGAAACGTTTTGTATCCATCATTGTATGACTATAAACTAAAAGTATAATTGTGATTATAAACAAAAGAAGGCAGACCTGGAGGTAAGGAGATTAATTAGGAGGCTCTTTCATTTTAAGTGATATCTGGAAGTAATAACAAAGGGATGAATTTTAGAGTAACAAATAGTAAGATCTGAAACTTGATTTGATGTGAATGTATGGAAGATAGGAAAAATTAGTTTATACAGAATGACTCTTGGGTTTGAGCAAAATGGTGGGCGATATAGGAAGAGGAACCAGTTTGGAAAGAGAAGTAGGGAAAAAAAATGATGAGTTCAGTTACTGACATGAGTTTAAGTTGCTTGTAAGAAATCAGACTGCATTTACTCAGTGAATTAAACTACTTTAATTCACCACTAAAGTGAAAGCTAATGAATATGGACTTTGAACTCAGTGTGCTAAACTGCAATTAGGTACCTTGTTTTTAAAAAAAAGCTTAGTGAATTATTAAAGGAGGTTATGACTCCTCTTCCCCTGGAGGTACTTTTTAAGTACACAGAAGCATTTCTCTGCTGTGTTTTGAAAATGATCTTGCCAAGGCAAGGCAATTGCCAGTCCAGATAACCTGTCAAGAACTCTCACACCCCAGAGCTTTGAATCTGTGATATAGACAGATAGATAGATAGATAGTCATCACTCAGTCGTGTCCAACTCTTTGCGAGCCCATGGACTATAGCCTACCAGGCTTCTCCATCCATGAAATTTTCCAGGCAAGAGTACCGGAGTGGGTTGCAATCTGTGATATACTTATCTTTATATTTACTCTATCACATGCTTCTAGTATACCACAGTTTTCATAAACAAATGCTCTCCCTTTGTTAAGCCAATCAAAATTCATTGTAATTTACTAAAATATGTTCTTTCCATCATAAAATTAAATGTCAAGATCTCATGTTAATTTAAAAAGTACTAACTCTTCAATTGGAGAAGGCAATGGCACCCCACTCCAGTACTCTTGCCTGGAAAATCCCATGGATGGAGGAGCCCAGTAGGCTGCAGTCCATGGGGTCGCTAAGAGTCAGACACGACTGAGTGACTTCACTTTCACTTTCCACTTTCATGCATTGGAGAAGGAAATGGCAACCCACTCCAGTGTGCTTGCCTGGAGAATCCCATGGACGGAGAAGCCTGGTAGACTGCAGTCCATGGGGTTGCACAGAGTTGGACACGACTGAAGCGACTTGGCAGCAACTCTTCAATACCTTGGATTTCTTTTTAATGAGTCTTCATCTAGGAAAATTATATGCTTCAAATGGCGCTAGTGGTAAAGAACTTGCCTGCCAATGCAAGAGACATAAGAGATGCTGGTTCCATTCCATCATCCCTCCAGGGAAGATCCCCTGGAGGAGAGCATGACAACCCACTCCAGTATTCTTGCCTGGAGAATTCCATGGACAGAGGAGCCTGGCAGGCTACAATCCATAGGGTTGCAAAGAGTTGAACATGACTGAGGCAACTTAGCATGCACGTACACAGTCTTAAATGCAATTATTTTGTATTTTTTTCATGATTCTCTTCATTGAATTGAGTCCAAGCCAAGTGCAAAAAGCCAGGGCTTGGTGTCATTTAAAAAATAGAAGTTAAATTGTTGTATTAAAAAGTTTGAATATTAAGTTAAAGTCAATTTATAAAAGTACATTTTTGGTTAATCACATCTGTAACTCATTATAACCATCCATCTGGTTCACCAAGATTTTCTTCACCTTGCTCAATCACGGATAGTAGCGAATAGAGGCACACATTTATTGAAGCTATGAAACCTTCACCATTACCCTCACCTCTATTTTACGGGTAAAACTAAGCATTCAATTGTAAGTCATTGTTTGATATACCTACTGTGTATTAGATATTCATTAGATTCTGAAAATGTAAAAATAAAGAAGAAATTAGAGTTGTATACACTTTAGTAGTTGAGATAAATATGCACACTGATCATTTAAGAGTGTACGTTTCATGATATCAGTGTCACAATGCATTATAAATGCAGCTAACTGAGGAAGAAGGCAATGTGGGATTAGGGAAGATTTTCCTAGAGAACATCTAAGCTCATATAAAAATAAGATACCTAATATTGAGCTAGGTGATATTGAAAAATGGCGGGGAGTAGTTAGGCAGGTGGGTTTTGAATGACAGAGGGGCAGTCAGAGAGGGGAGTATGCTGAGGGACACAGCAACAACAGAATTATGGAGGTAAGAAAGATGCATGTGATATGAACTGCAGATAGCTTGGTATTCCAGCAACATTCAGACGAAGAAAGTGGTGGGAAGACAGTGAAGAGGTACATGGAGCCTGAATCTACAAAAGTATTGTATACTTTGCCAAGGAATTTCAAATTTACCCACTAGGTCAGTGTTACTGACAACTTTGGTATCTATAGATGGCATGAGTGGGTGAGTGAAAGTCACTCAGTCATCTCCAGCTCCTTGCAACCCCATGGACTGTACAGTCCATGGAATTCTCCAGGCCAGAATACTGGAGTGGGTAGCCTTTCCCTTCCCCAGGGGATCTTCCCAACCCAGGAATCGAACCCAGGTCTCACATTGCAGGTGGATTCTTTGCCAGCTTTGCTACAATGGAAGCCCACAGATGGCATCTGGAAGTTTAATGCAATTTAGAAAATACAGGTAATTTTTTAAATACAACTTTATTATAATTTAGTGATACTTGTTTCATATTAAAAAATATCATTAATTGCAACGTTGCTTGTTACTTGTATGTAGTTTTAAGATGAATATTCTGAGAAACATCTTAAGTTCTAAATCCACTCTGTATTTTCTCTCTTCTTTATTTTCTCTAAGTTAGTAAGTGTAACTCTTAATTATCAGATCAGATCAGATCAGTCGCCCAGTTGTGTCCGACTCTTTGCGACCCCATGAATCGCAGCACACCAGGCCTCCCTGTCCATCACCAACTCCCGGAGTTCACTCAGACTCACATCCATCGAGTCAGTGATGCCATCCAGCCATCTCATCCTCTGTCATCCCCTTCTCCTCCTGCCCCCAATCCCTCCCAGCATCAGAGTCTTTTCCAATGAGTCAACTCTTCGCATGAGGTAGCCAAAGTACTGGAGTTTCAGCTTTAGCATCATTCCTTCCAAAGAAATCCCAGGGCTGATCTCCTTCAGAATGGACTGGTTGGATCTCCTTGCAGTCCAAGGGGCTCTCAAGAGTCTTCTCCAGCACCACAGTTCAAAAGCATCAATTCTTCGGCGCTCAGCCTTCTTCACAGTCCAACTCTCACATCCATACATGACCACAGGAAAAACCATAGCCTTGCCTAGACGAACTTTTGTTGGCAAAGTAATGTCTCTGCTTTTGAATATACTATCTAGGTATTATAGATCAATGGAAATGATCTCTACCAAGTCTTTAGTCTGTCAGTTCTGGATGTTTAGAGCTAGCATGGAGCCAGAGATGGTGAATAGATATTTTGTTGGAAAATACTTTTTAACAAATTGTGTGAGTCTTAGGTTGATAGAAGCAAGACAGTTAAACAAGCAAGGGATAGGGTGAGAAGGGATGGGGGAGAGGGGTTTAGGATGTGGCAGTCACATGTATACCTGTGGCTAATTCATGTTGATGTATGGCAAAAGCCATCACAATATTGTTAAGTAATTATCCTCCAAATTAATTAATAAATTTTAAAAAGTGTTTTAATGATATAATGATACACTGGTTTTAATATACTCCTTTGTTGTATTCAGTACTAGCAATTTTTTCATGTTTTGTTGTAGCATTATATATATTTTAAAATATATATACCAAAAGAGCACCAACCTCTGTCTCCTCTGTCTCTAAAAATATTTAAAAAGAATTATGTATTGAACTAGATTAAAGTTGCAGCAGTTGTATTGTTGTTTTGCTACTCAGTCATTTTAATAAGTCTTTCTGATCCTCAGTATTAAATATGGTGATATTTTGTCTCTGATATGATAGATTTAGACTATTTAATAAATTCAATATGTTGTCAAAATTGGGCCCTTTTGGCTTGCCACTTAAAATCATTGAAATGGTCTTTAATAGCATGATCAGTGGAGGAAAAAAATGTGTTTATTGCATCCTTTGTTTTGACAACCTGTGTGAGCTTCTTTTCCACTGATAGGATACAACAGTATGGCAGAACAGTTTTGTATTCACTGCCCATTTCTTCATTCAGTACACAGAAAATCAAACTGAATATGTTCCCCATTTTATTATTTCCTTAAACACTGAATCAAGATCTGATAGCATTATGCTTCACTCTTGACTGTTCTCAATCAATAAAATACCTGTACTGATATATGAGTTTTATTTAATTCCCTATTCAAAGTGCCAACTTTCCCCTCTGCTTACTTGGCTGTGTTCTACCAGTGTTTAATTCACTGCCTTGTTCCTGCATCTGTGTGTAGTCCTGGTTGGATGGGGGGGGCAACTGGTACCCAAATTTATGGAACATTGTGCTCTGAAGTTTATTCCACACAGCCATCAAGAGTACATCCTCCACACATCAGTGATTTGTTCAACTGTTGAATGGAATGTCTACTACTACTTCCAAGAGACAAGCATTGCTCTTTCACATCATATAGTTCCTCCATGACATTATGCAGTGTTGTAGGCTGCAGCCCATGGGGTCGCGAAGAGTCGGACACGACTGAGTGACTTCACTTTCACTTTTCACGTCCATGCATTGGAGAAGGAAATGGCAACCCACTGCAGTGTTCTTGCCTGGAGAATCCCAGGGACTGGGGGAGCCTGGTGGGCTGCCGTCTATGGGGTCGCACAAAGTCTGACACGACTGAGGCGACTTAGCAGCAGCAGCAGCAACAACAATATTTACTAGTGTAGACATTCTGTCAATAGTTTTTTCTGACTTTTGAGTGTATAATATATATCTTTCATTGTCTCAGTGGCTTTGTGAAACTCCCAGAATTAGTGTGACTTTGAAGTCTCTTTTGGTCCCTTATTTTGCCTGGTGGCTCAGATTGGTAAAGCGCCTGCCTACAATGTGGGAGACCCACGTTCAATCCCTGAGTCGGGAAGATCCTCTGGAGAAGGAAATGGCAACCCACTCCAGTACTCTTGCCTGGAAAATCCCATGGGTGGAGGAGCATGGTAGGCTACAGTCCATGCGGTCGCAAAGTATCGGACACAACTGAGCGATTGAAAGGAACCATGTTTGCTGACTAAGTTGTCTACTTTGTCATGGAAAGCATTATTTTGCTCTTATTCTATAAAATCTTGTTTGATTTAATATGGAGTTTATTGATTTTGTTTTAAAAATGCTGTCCAAAGATCTATTTGACAGTATTTTATTATAGACAGTATAATGGGATCTAGAGATGAATGGATCACTAACATAAGACAATGCAAGTTTCAAGAACTTAAGTTGTCCTTCCCTTTTGGGGGGCTTTTTAACATCTGTGTCCTAGCACAAAAAGATTTACATTACATTTTGATGCTTGAATCTTGTTCATTCTTTATGTTAAGGACCTGGATATGTTGCTCATTACTGTTTTGGGGTTTTGATAAACCACTTCTGAAACATTAATACTTTTTAATTGTTGCCATTAAAAAAAAATAACAATTTAATAACAAATTTAACATGTGTGAATAATAGCACACACAGCTTGAAAATAAATTAGATGAGAGAACTGGTCCAACAATCTTTTATGGCAGATGTGTGCCATTAATAATGTAACAATTAATAAGAATATAAGTGAGTTACACTAAAAATCATAATTAATCTTACATTTCAAACTTTTGACATGTGAAAAAGAGCAAGGATGGAAAGGATAATCTAATTTAGGAGGCTAGTTTTACTATTCATTTGTGTTTAGCCACTCTGATGTTATTTAAAGAGCTGTGGTCACAACAGTATAAATTAAATGTAACTACTGGGGCTTAGTAGGTATTTTACATTTTAGTAATGTTGCAGTAAATTGTAATCCCTTTCTATGGAAAACTTTCTACATATTATTATTTATATTTTCTGGATTCCTTAATACAAATTCACTGTTTCTAACAGTATGTACACTGTTAGTATTGTTCTTGAGTTTGCCATAATTAGATTTGAATTCTGGCTGAACCATCAATAAGTTACTCAACTCACTTCTAGTCTCAATTTCATGTTTTATAAAATTTGAGAGGAAAATTCCTACCTTTCAGAGTATTGTGAGCATTAAATGATTTTTTTTTAACTTAAAGCTTTTCCGTGGCATGCAGCAGGTATTTAATGCTTAGATGCGTCCACTTTTTAACTTTTTCTGTGCTCTATAGCCACATCAAAAATTTTAATTTTTGTTTTGCTTCTTTTGTCACTTTAGTGGGTTTTTACTGACAGTGTTTAATTGCTTTGTTGTTCGGTCGCTAAGTCCTGTCTGACTCTTTGCAACCCCATGGACTGCAGCATGCTAGGCTTCCCTGTCCTTCACTATCTCCTGGAGTTTGTTCAAAATCATTTCCATAGATTCGGTGATGCCATCCAACTATCTCACCTTCTGTTGTCCCCTTCTCCTCCCGCCTTCAATCTTTCCCAGCCTCAGGGTCTTTTCCAATGAGTCAGTTCTTCGCATCAGGTAGCCAAAGTATTGGGGTTTCAGCTTCAGCATCAGTCCTTCCAATGAATAGTCAGGACTGATTTCCTTTAGGATGGACTTGTTGGATCTCCTTGCATTCCAAGGGACTCTCAAGAGTCTTCTCCAACACCACAGTTCAAAAGCATCAGTTCTTCGGCACTCAAGTCCAGTTCTCACATTCATGCATGACTACTGGAAAAACCATAGCCTGACTAAACGGACCTTTGTTGGCAAAGTGAAACCACTACATAAATTCAAAAGTCGGATATGTGTCATCAATATCTTGAAGCAATAAATTTCTTATACTTTTGAACAATCTATTATTGGCATTTAAACAACACTAGCTTTTAAGATGGAGAAGGCAATGGCACCCCACTCCAGTACTCTTGCCTAGAATATCCCATGGACGGAGGAGCCTGGTGCGCTGCAGTCCGTGGGGTCGCTAAGAGTTGGACACGACTGAGCGACTTCACTTTCACTTTTTGCTTTCACGCATTGGAGAAGGAAATGGCAACCCACTCCAGTGTTCTTGCCTGGAGAATCCCAGGGATGGGGGAGCCTGGTGGGTTGCTGTCTATGGGGTCACACAGAGTCGGACACGACTGAAGTGACTTAGCAGCAGCGGCTTTTAAGAATGTACTCAGGAATAACTAATTTTGACTGATGTGTGTTTTTGCTGTTTAGGGCTTTGGTATGGTTTTGACATGGCCTGGTGACATAATGAAGCAGTTGAGAGATCATTTTCAACTTCATGTAAATTTAAAAGAAAATTGCAGGGATGAGATGGTTGACAAGTGAAAAGAAATACGATTGTGTCAAAGAGAAAGTAGAGGCCTCTTGCTGCAGGGTCTTTGGCCTGTGTCCAATAAGGGGACTGCTGTCTTGCTCAGTAGGAAATGCCATCTCAATTATGCCTCTCAATGTGAATCCTTACTCCATGATGCAGAGCCTCACTGAGGAGACCACACATTCTATTGGAGAAACTTGAAAGCCTTTCTTTTTCCAATTGTCACAAGTATTATTCTTCAATACAGATATTTTCCTCACATTTTCAAAAGAAACATGATGAAATAATATGTATGTAATATAAGGCAATTTGATATACTATTAACAGTTGTTTTCTTTTTTGCTTCAGTCTTTGATAACAAAACTAATGATTATTTTATTTAAAATTATATATATATACATATATTTACTTGAACATAAAGCTTAAAGGTGTTGAATAAATACCATTTATTTCCCTATCACTTTTTGCATTATACTACTGTGGGCTTCCCCGGTGGCTCAAACTACCAGTGAAGAGTCTGCCTGCAGTGTGGGAGACCCAGGTTCGGTCCCCAGGTCAGGAAGATCCCCTGGAGAAGAAAATGGCAGCCAATCCAGTATTCTTGCCTGGAAAATCCCATGGATGGAGGAGCCTGGCAGGCACAGTCCATGGGGTCACAAAGAGTCAGACACAACTGAGCGACTTCACTTTCACTTTCACTTTGGGCTAGATGTTCTGTTACATGCTTTTGCTCACTCGAGGGACATCAGTCAAAAAGATGAGATGGTTGTCTTTAAATATAACAGATTTAATGTGTTAATTACTGCAAGTTTTTCGTTGTTTCATTCAATGGGTTAAATTTTAAAGAAGCCTTTACTATGTGACATTGTGTTCTAATCCTTGATGGAGTCAAAGAAATATGGCATAACTCATGTCTTCACAAAATGTTCCCTTGGAAGAGAGAGGACATTCTAAAAGGCCAACAAATATTGAAATTAGAGAGTATTAACTTCACTAGGAGAGTAACAGCCAGAATGATGAGCTTGAATAATTGTTTTAGTTAATATTTTCAATATAGAGTGTATAGGATATCTGGAAAATATGGATGACATTTTTTGAAAAAGATTCCCTAAATGGTTATAATAATCAAACTGGGACTATTTTAGGAAAAATGTTTCAAAATGTCTAAAATATATATTTCTGATGTACTTCATTCCATGATGAGCCAGGGAAATGCATTATGCTTTACTTCAGAAAATGCACACAAAAATGCATTCTCAATGTATATAAAAGAAAAAAAGGAGAGTGAGATGGAATTGCCAAACCTCAGTTGTTGAGTATAACATTTTAGTGGTTTTCTTAAGGCCTTTCCCTTTTGATGTAATTTTTAAAAAGAGAGAGAAATCATACATGCTAGTGAAGTTCCATAACCTTAGTTGTTGAAATATAATTATTTGAATTTTTATATGGTTTAATCATGGGAATGTATTAGTAGAGAACTAGATATATTGTCCTGTATTCAAGTAAGTTATTATAATTTCAGAAGAATCCAAAAATTAATCACCCGGATATTCTTTAAGTTAAATCCAGTTTTAAAGAATTCATAGTAATGTACCTTTTGTTAGTTGCTCTGATAGTTTGGGTTTGCCAAGTCTTTTTTTTTTTTTTTTACTTATACAAAAAGGCATGCTAAAGTGTTCCAAGAAAGCATTACTGTTTATTAGAGTATTATAAATAGCTAAAGGTTGATCATGACATTTGCTTTATGGAAATGTCCCTACCCAACCATTCAGATAGATAAATAAACAACAAAACCTCTTAAACAACTCTCCCTATGGCTTTGCATTCAAAACAAGAATTCTTTAAATTTTCAATTCTAATGTTTAATGATTTATTGTAAACCTCACTTATAGAGAAAAAGAGTTTGTATTTACATGTAAGAAATGAGTGGGTAGGCTCAAAGGATTCAGTTTCTGTTCAGCAGCATTATCTATCCTTTTGTAGAGGTCTCTGTTAGATTCCTGTTAGATTTTAGGACTGTTTTTATTTCTCATTGATATGTTACTTAATACTTTACATGCATATTCTCCAAGAACCTGAAAATGGGCCATGTAATCCAGAAATCATTTTAAAAAGTTTATTTAGTTGACATTTTGAAAATTATAAGTGAATGCTTTTACCTTCTGCTTGGAGAATGAAAGACGAATAAGTAGCCATAGATGACAGGTGATCCAGAAGTGTTTACCATGTTCCTTGCCCTACAGTGGGGTAGGGGTGGGTAGGGGTAGAGACTTCTTCCCAAACTTCTCTAGGATTTTATTCTTACAAGTGATAATGTTTTAGATAGATCATCAGTATAAAATTACAATAAAATTAATAGCCACATTTTATTTATAAAATGTGCCAGGTATTTTCTTAAGTACTTTATATATAGCATCTTATTTTATTCGTACTACTTACTGTTGTCTGAGGTAGGTACTATTTTTTTCCCGTTTTGTGGATTTGAGAATGATGCATATGGATGTTAAGTAAGCACTGTAGTAACCAAAAGTCCAATTCCACAATCCATTCCCTTTAATCTATTTCTTACACATGTATGGTCTATCCATGAGCTGACATCTCTGCTCTCCTAATGTGTCTACATTCAATAAATTAAGAAATGTACCACAAGTAAAAACACATAGAGGCTAGGGAATAGGGTTGTGAAGTTTGTTTTAGGTCGCTAAAATAAACAGACTAGTATAAATATAAGCAGTGCCCAAAGGAACTTGGCCCCAGAAATCAGAGCACATGACTGACAGTAAACTCATGGTAAACACTTCTGCTGCAGGCTCTAATTATAGGACTAATTCTTTAGGTCTCTATGCAAATAAAAGAGATGTTTAATATGTGTTCAATGACAGCAGCTGTTCTACAGTGGAATCTAAAACAAAGGCAATTATTTATGAATTAAGCTCAATTTATAGAGAACATCTAATTTTTAAGCTGAAATATCAGATAATGTAAGATACCAAAAGTTTATTCTTCTTATTCTTAGGTTTTGAAAATAATATCCATTAACTTCAAGAATTTTTTTTTCTGTCTTGATGAGGTTTATTTTCATATGTAATGTTCAGATCTCTTAGATTTCATAACATCTCTTTTTGGGTAAATTTCCTTAAAGTTAATATATTCATCACTTTCTTATTCTATGCTTAGCACTGAATAAGAAATAAGTGAAGTGGTAAATCTGTCCCTTGCCCTAGAGAAACTTGCTCCCTAGTGGAGAAAATAAGAAAAATACTTGAAAGATCAATAACAATAAAAAGCAGTTCAAAATGAATATCACTAAACCAGCCTGATATTCATTATAAATAAAATGTTAAAGTACTTTTCAAGTTTCTGACATTAAATGAACACCTCCTTCTGTCAAAGATATTCCACCTTAGTTTTTTTTTTATTTAATTTTTTAAATTGAAGGATAATTGCTTTACAGAATTGTGTTGTTTTCTGCCAAATATCGTAGTGAATCAGCCATACATATACATATGCCCCCTCCCTCGTGAACCTCTCTCCCATCTCCCTGCCCATCCTACCCTTCTAGTTTATTACAGACCCCTGTTTGAGTTCCTGAATCATACAGCAAATTCCATTGGCTGGCTTTTACATATGGTAATATAAGTTTCCATGTTGCTCTCTTCATACATCTCACCTTCTCCTTCCTCCTCTCCCAAACCATGTCCATAAGTCTGTTCTCTATGTCTGTTTCTCTATTCCTGCCCTGGAAATAATTTCATTGGTACCATCTTTCTAGATTCCATATATATGCATTAGTGTACAATATTTATCTTTCTCCTTCTGACTTACTTTCAGTTCAGTTCAGTTCAGTCGCTCAGTCGTGTCCGACTCTTTGCGACCCCATGAATCGCAGCACGCCAGGCCTCCCTGTCCATCACCAACTCCCGGAGTTCACTGAGACTCACGTCCATCGAGTCAGTGATGCCATCCAGCCATCTCATCCTCTGTCGTCCCCTTCTCCTCCTGCCCCCAATCCCTCCCAGCATCAGAGTCTTTTCCAGTGAGTCAACTTTTCGCATGAGGTGGCCAAAGTACTGGAGTTTCAGCCTTAGCATCATTCCTTCCAAAGAAATCCCAGGGCTGATCTCCTTCAGAATGGACTGGTTGGATCTCCTTGCAGTCCAAGGGACTCTCAAGAGTCTTCTCCAACACCACAGTTCAAAAGCGTCAATTCTTTGGCGCTCAGCCTTCTTCACAGTCCAACTCTAACATCCATACATGACCACAGGAAAAACCATAGCCTTGACTAGATGGACCTTTGTTAGCAAAGTAATGTCTCTGCTTTTTAATATGCTATCTAGGTTGGTCATAACTTCCTTCCATGGAGTAAGCGTCTTTTAATTTCATGGCTGCAGTCACCATCTGCAGTGATTTTGGAGCCCCAAAAAATAGTCTGACACTGTTTCCACTGTTTCCCCATCTATTTCCCGTGAAGTGATGGGACCAGATGCCATGATCTTCATTTTCTGAATGTTAAGCTTTAAGCCAACTTTTTCACTCTCCACTTGCACTTTCATCAAGAGGCTTTTTAGTTCTTCTTCACTTTCTCCCATAAGGGTGGTGTCATCTGCATATCTGAGGTTATTGATGTTTCTCCTGGCAATCTTGATTCCAGCTTGTGTTTCTTCCAGTCCAGCGTTTCTCATGATGTACTTTTACTCTCTATAATAAGGCTCTAGGTCCATCCACCTCATTAGAACTGACTCAAATGTGTTCCCTTTTATGGCTGAGTAATATTACATTGTATATATGTACCACAGCTCCTTTATCCACTCATCTGTCAATGGACATCTAAAAAAATTTTGATTTTTTTTTAAATCTATAAAATTTATTGTAAATAATGCTGCAAGGAAATTGAGGTACATGTGTCTTTTTCAATTTTGGTTTCCTCGGGGAATATGCCTTGGAGTGGGATTGCCGGGTCATATAGTGGTTTTATTAAAGAATCTCCCTACCATCTTCCAAAGTAGCTGTATCAATTTTCATTCCCACAAAGAGTGCAACAGGGATCCCTTTTCTACCAATCTTATCCAGTATTTACTGTTTATAGACTTTTTGATGATGGCTTTTCTGACTGGTGTGAGGTGATATCTCGTTGTTGTTTTGATTTTCATTTCTTTAATAATGAGTGATGTTTAGCATCTTTTCATGTGTTTGTTAGCCATCTGTATGTCTTCATTGGAGAAATGTCTGTTTACGTCCATTACTCTAGGTGGTGGGTCATAAAGGATCTTACTTTGATTTATATCATTGAGGGTTCCTCTATGTTTTCCTGTAAGAGTTTTATAGTTTCTGGTCTTATATTTAGGTCTTTAATCCATTTTGAGTTTATCTTTGGCGAATATAGTCTCTTCAATAAGTGGTGCTGGTTAAACTGACAGCTACATGTAAAATAATGAAATTAGAACACTTCCTAACACCATCCACCTTAGTGTTTCAAAGGTCTACAGTAACCTTTTCCCCTCCTGTCACTTGAATTCTCCCAGTAATTTCACATTTTTATCATTCAAATTGAATCTTGTCTTTGCTTCTTAAGCATGAAAACATGTTAAGGCTATTTCTAGAGGATACATGTGGTCAGTAGTTTAAATTTCATTTTATAAATAAATTTAAAGGTAGAATTTTAATGGTGACTTTTCTGTTATTAAAAGTTACCTTCAATCAGCCAAAATTTGTAGCTCATTTATTATGTGCTAGGAACTTACTGACTGCAGAAGATAGAAAGATCCATTAGTTCATCATTCATTCACTCATTCAATCATCAAGCTAAATATTTATTGAAAAATGATTATGCACCAAGCATTGTAGTATTGAAACAGGAAATAATAAAATAAAATATAGATGATATTAGATGACAGTAAGTGTTAGGGAGAAAAATGAAGCAGTAAACAAACAATAGATTTTAAATAATATTAATACGGAAAGTTTCAGTAACATATGACATTTGATTAAAGCCCTGTAGCAGCAGATGGAGTAAGAAAAATGGCTATCTGGGAGGATATTCTAGGCAAAAGGTAGAGGGAGTGCAAAGGCCCTGCCAGAGGCAAAAGTGTGCCCTGAATACTTAAGTGGCATCTGATATGCAGATTGGGTATCCCAGGTTGCTCAGTGGTTGCAGGAAACACGGGTTCAATCCCTGGGTCAGGAAGATCTCCCAGAGGAGGAGATGGCAACCCATTCTAGTATTCTTGCCTGGAAAGTCCCATGAATTGAGGAGCCTGGTGGGATACAGTCGATGAGGTCACAAAAGAGTCAGACACTGCCTAACAGCTAAACAACAATGTGTAGATTAGACAGAGTAGAGGAAGATGAGGCCAGACAGCGAGCAAGGGTGGGGATGGGGTGGGTAGGAGAACACGCTGTACCTAGAAGCCCATTGTGATGACTGAATTTCACTCTTCCTCTGACTTAGGTGGGCATCACTGGAGGGTTTTTAGGGGTCCTTCTGACAGCTAAGAGGAGCAAAAGTAGAAGCAGATGTTCATTCCAGTGTAGTCTGAGTTCAGTTTCACTAATGGCAGTCCTGGGGTGATAGTGGCTAAGATCAAAGAAGTAGCAGTGCTAGAAGTAGTGATAAGTGGTCAGAAGCTAAACATACATTGTAGAGAGGATGGGTAAAATTGTTGATCAAATGCATGTATAGTGTGAGGTGAACAAAGTCCTTAGGATGACTCTAAAGTTTTTGACCTGGATACCTAGAATGTGGAGTTATTTTACGGAGATGGGAAAGACTTTCAAAATTATTTAATGATAAATAGGCTGAAGAATAGCAGTAGCTTAGTTTTGCAGATTTTGTTTGAGATGCCCTTTAGCCCACTCAGTTGAGATGACTGGAGGGCAATTGGATATATGAATCCAGAGTTCTGGGAGAGAACCAGCTGGAGATTATATTCAGAAGTGTTTGCCTTTCCAATATATATTTTGCTCCTCCCTACATGGATGAATACACTGATAGAAAAATACTGAAAGTGTGGCTAGAGTTCTTCCCTGTCCAAAATGGCAACCAGGGTTCTCTGCAACCCTGGTATTGTTTGTTTGTTTCTGAAGGCCCTTCATATCCACTCCCTTCACTGTGAAAACATCTAATCATCCAAACGGAGCTTGATCATTACTACTATGGTGAAACAGCTTATTGTTCCTACCATTGAAGTTGTACAGTTTCATCCGCCTCTTCGGCCCAATAGTGTTATTTGTATCACAGTAAGATACAGCTTACCTGTGTGTGGACTTGTACCTCTCCACACTGTGAGTTGTACAGGGAAAGGGAGTCGTGTCTTATTTATTTATTTTTTTATCCTAAAGAACTAGTCTGGCCCATTTGTATTATCTGCTAGATATTTGTTAAAATTAATTATCCTAGTAGGAGTTAGCTCTGGAGTTTATGCTGTGTTATAAAAGTTGGCTCTATATGGCAAATGTATTAGCCAATGGATTATTCTAACATTTATTTAGTTAGCATTGTTTCTTCAAGGCCTGTTTTATATGTACTATTTATTTCTATAATGGGTATATTTTCTGATTTCAAGTTTCCATATTAATATAGGAAACCTGAACACAGAGTTTCTTTTCTTTTTTTTTTTAACAGTCATTCTGCTCTTAATTCAATTCACAGAACTGCTGAAAAAGTAGACATTTCTATCTAAAAGGAGAAAAAAAGGTTTGTATAGAAGGTATTTCTGTTATACAAGTATATTTCACAGCCTGGGGCAGTACACACAGTTTCTTAAAAGATTTTAAGGTAGGAATATTCAGACCTTAAAACATGGACATAAAATATAGCGCAGTTCCTTAAGAGTTTTTGAAACAGGAATATTCATAAAGCAGATTTGGTTATGAATTTTATATTCACTAGGTTATTTGCTAACTTTAAAATGATTGTATTTATTTTTCTAGTAATTAAGTTTGTCCTCGTTCCTTTATCTTAAAAAAGAATCTTCCATTTTAATATAGGCTCAGATTTTCCCAAGTGTGAGTTAAGGAGTTCATTATTCTTATCTCTGTCAATTTCCTAAGTTACAAATGAGCTGAAGCAATTAATTCTTTCAAGTCTCCTGTAATTATTATAGTGTGAGGCAGGTTTCCTTGTGGTTTTGTAATTCTTTTTGTCACATTTTCACTGTGTTCACTATCTCAACTTGATGCTTGTTGACATGCTGATTCATGTTTTAGTGTACTGGATGGATTTTTTTCATCTGGAGGAATACGCATAAAGAGGTCACATCTTATCATCACACTGGCATTTCTAGTATGTGTCAACCATATATCTCCTTTTAATTTAATCTCTGGAAAATGTACAGGGATTTCTACAGCTAAGCTGTACAAATCAATAAAATTTATAATCAAGGCTTCCTAATCTCTAAACCTAATATAAAACTTCACAACTATTGATTACATGTGAAGGATCTGCAAGCTGTTAATCATGCATGAAAGCATAGAATAAGTGGTGGCTTCAGAAAAGGAAATGGACTAATAATTATCACCCCTACAGTCCTTATCTGTCTTTTTGTTCCCCTGAAGCAAGCATGTTACCAGACACTTGCATTTTATTAAATTAAATGATGTGTTCCAGTATGTCAATAGCTACTATCTCTTTCAAAATTTGTATTACTATCGTTTTTTTCTCTTATCATTTAGAAATTTTCTTGTCTTTCTTCAGAAATGTGATCCAAAGCAAATTAGTCTGTTTTGTAAGTTTTCAGAAGGACTGAGAGCAGGATCTAAGTTAATATATTAAAATTCTGATTTTTGTAAGGAGTGAAATGAGCCATACATACTTGGAATATCATTATACTGTAATTGTTGTAGTTTATTTTAGGGGGCTTAAAGGACTTCATGTCATAAGATAGCTTCACTTAAAATGAGCCCTCTTAACTTTTCATTTACTACTGTTGGAGTTATGTATTTGAGGAAAACATGTACTATTTCTTTTTTTAATTTATTTATCTTAATTGGAGGCTAATTTCTTTACAATATTGTAGTGGTTTTTGCCATACATTGACACGAATCAGCCATGGGTGTACATGTGTTCCCCATCCTGAACCCCCTCCCACCTCCCTCCCCATCCCATCCCTTTGGGTCATCCCAGTGCACCAGCCCTGAGCACCCTGTCTCATGCATCAGACAAAGCAGTGTTAGAGGGATTTGGATAATGTGAAAGAAAGTGAAGTCGTTCAGTCGTGTCCGACTCTTCGGTATCCCATGGACTGTAGCCTACCAGGCTTCTCCATCCATGGAATTTTCCAGGCAAGAATACTGAAGTGGGTTGCCATTTCCTTCTCCAGGGGATCTTCCTGACCCAGGGAGTGAACCTGGGACTCCCGCATTGTGGGCAGATGCTTTTCCAGCTGAACCACAAGGGTAAAAATATATATAAATGTATTTTTTTCTGTTAGACCTATCCACTCAAAAGTAAGGAAATTTAGACTATATTCCTGATTCACTTTATATCTACCTATAAACATATTGATGTAAAAGTTAAAATATTTAGTTTTATGTCTCAGTGAGGGATTAGGGTGCTAGAAAATGACTCTTAATTTTATTATCGCTTAGAATAAAGTATTGCATGTCTTATGTCTCATAGACTTATTAGGCCTATGTTAAATAAATTAGTATCTGTGAGAGCATAGTGAAGAAATGAACCTACTCTCAAAGAGCATACAGGAAATAAAGACAAAAATAAATTCATTTAAAGTCTTTTTTACGTCATATATCATACTGCCACAATATCTGGCACATGTCAAGCCCTTAATAAATGTTTATTTCAAAAGAAAAAGAATATAAATAAGTACATAGTGGCTCAGCACAATTCAGTTTTAGAGAAATAAAATTTGTTAAGTACTGTTCTATGCAGGGATCACTAATGTAATCTTCACACAAATGTTAAGGTAATTTACCACATGAGATTAGCTGAAGATCCAATACTCTGGTCACCTGATGCAAAGAGACGTCTCATTGGAGACCCTGATGCTGGGAAAGATTGAAGGCAAAAGGAGAAGAGCGCAGCAGAGGACGAAATGGTTGGATAGCATCACTGACTCAATGGCCATGAATTTGAGCAAACTCCAGGAAATAGTGAAAGACAGGGAAGCCTGGCTTGCTGCAGTTCATGGTGTCTCAGAGTTCGACACAACTTAGTGATTAAACAGCAATAGAGATTAAGGGTAGAGCTTGTATCAAAATGCTGAGCGATGATTAGCCACAAAATCTCATCATTGGCAGAAAGCCTCTGATGATCATGTCTGGCTCACAGATCTGCTGGTGGACTGGCTATTGGCTGATCTAGACAACCTTTGCTTGTACAATGAGGTGACTAACTCAGCTGTGCTCCATATGCATCTCTTAGTCCAGAAGTGATGGTGGAGCTCACAGGACTCCTTGAGATATAGGCTGAAAATCAGCACAACACCACTTTTGCCTCATTCTGTTGACCAAAGCAAGTCACGAGGCAAGTACCAAATCAAAGGTGGGGAAATAGACTCCACTTCTTTGGTGCTAAGAGTTGTAAAGTCACATGGTCAACAGTATGGATACAAGGAGAGGTGAAGAATTGGAGACATCACGCACAGAATTGAGTTCTTAAGTTCTATTTTCATTAGCTCTTGAACACAAAACATATTAAAATTAGTTGCTTTATTTTTCAGAAAATAAATGTTCCAAGCATGTACTATGGGACCAACCACTTTGCTTGGTATACAAAATATTTACATCTTTTAGTTCAATGGAAGAGGTCACTTATCTTCTTTTTAGGAGTGGAGAAAGCACTGAAAATTCCCTCTAAAGTTTTGTTTGTCTTTTTCTCACTTTGTTTATTTATTTTAAATTAATTTTTAACTGGGGGGGGTTGCTTTATAGTGTTGTGTTGGTTTCTGCTGTACAATGGCACAAATCAGCCATAATTATACATACAACGCTTCCCACTTGGGCCTCCCTCCCCTCCCTCCATCCCACTCCTGTAGGTCATCACAGAGCGCCAGGCTGGTTCCCTGTTTTGTCATAGCTATATGCAGTACCTCTCTAGTCATCTTGTTTTATACACTGTATGTTATGAAGTAGTGTTTTACATAATAATTTTTTAAGATAATATGCAATCACTATATTTTGTGTCTGAAAAATGTGTTTGGTAAACATTTTTATGAAAAATAAAGTTTATATTATGGTAGGAAATTGTTCTTTTTTTCTTCAATAAATATTTTAAAATGCCTTTTCTTTTTCTATTTCATGTATTATCCACGTATATGTGCTTTATGTTTTATGTCTTAAGTGTTGTTTAAAGTATAACACATAAGCAGAATATGCAATATCAGAGATGAATTAAAGTGGGTTCACTGATTGTAGTTACATGTCTCTTCCAACACAGTCTAAAATTATTTGATAAAAATTTAAGTAAGTGAAAAATATTAAAGAGTCCCCAAATTTTCAAGTCCCCATATTTTGAGAATTAGATTTAATAAGACAAACATTAGGATTTAACTTTTGGAAAAAGTAGTTATTTTTGTCTTTTTCTTTGTCTCTTTGTGAGTATGTATTTTTGAAAATCAAACAATTTCCTTATCATTATTGTAGAGAGGATGCAAATGTTGCTAGAATTATCTGATGAGCTTCTGTCAGGCTCTTGAGAGCAGTGAAGACATATTTTGGTTTAATTTGATGCTGTGCTTAGTATTATTCTGATGGTACTGGGTAAGTATTTCTGTGACTCTGTAGGAGAGCTGAGTAAACCATGCACCCCCTGTCATTCTATATCCCCTGAGTCCAAGCATGTCATTTCAACAACACAGCCAGAAAGCCAAAAGAGCTGACAGTTGGTTTGTGATTATTCCTGGACCTGAGGCTCCCTCATGTTACAGTACTAATCAAGTCATCTCACCAACTTATCATTAACTCAATTTGACCCGTGGGAGCAGAGATGAAATCTTTTTGGCAAGACTAATGATGCTATAAGATTGAAAAGATGTGCAGTGTAAAACCTTGATTATTCTCAGTCATTACCATGAGGAAAAGAATAAAAATACAAAGCATCAAATGGAGAAAGTAAAGACCGTGTCTTCCAGAGCACTTAAGCATTTTCCTCCCCCATGGTATGCCAATGTTTCCTTCCTTTTTTTTTTTTTTTAAAAAAAAAGTCACCTTTGTTCACACATTTCATCTCAATTATTTTTTACACTAACAAATATTTTCTCTGGCAGTCAAGAAATTCACTTCTCTTTTATTTGTTTTGATAAATGGAATGGAAATTGTACTTTGCAGTCAGCTTAGAAGCTTTCTCAGGAAAAAGCAGCCAGGAACACGGAGCTCCCTGTCATGCTTCAGCGTTCTTAGTTTGTGACATCTTCGACAAGATCTTCCTTTCCTTCTTCGCATGAGCTTTGGGATAGCTTCTATTTCTTTCTGACTGACAGCTGGATAATAAGTTTTATCACTAAAAACTGATTCTAAGGAAATGTGATCCCTGCCCTCGATTCTCTTGTATTTGTTAAAGCTTTTGTTTTCACAACTCTTTCAGAATAACCAGAGATTATCACTACAGAAGCACCTGGATATTGACCTGTCGTGTCACATGCTGTTCAGCAAATACCACAATTTGAATTTCCTTTTCTCTGTTATCTAGAACCACTTATTAACCATCCCTGGCTTTTACTTCTTGGCACTGGGTGGAAATGCTTAATGGCTCAACTTAGGGGCTGTTGGACGAATACATGTCCTCAAATGAGGGTCGTTTGTTCTGTGAAGAATAAGAGGCACTTTACAGAACCACTTGCTGTTGAGAAGTGACTCAAAATAAGCACGCTCTGTCGACCCATGTCTTAATTTTTTTTAATGTTTAGAGAGTTATTAAGTAGGTTTTCATTTTGTCCTATCAAATTGTATTAAATATTTGCCACAAAAACTATTACAGACAAATCCCGTGCTCGATCTGTTTAGAATTTAAGTAAGGGCAGTGATGGTATACTTCCTTCTTTATCTGCTAATTGTACATTACTGGTCATAGATTTGATATGCCACTTTTCTGCTATATCTGTTTATTTCTTCTTGATTTCATGTCACCTTTCTCACTGTAGCAACTAGGAAATAGGTGAACAATACAAGGGAAGTGGAATGGGAAAAGCTGGTAACCCTAGCTGATCAACATTTGGCAGAAAAGATAAAGAAAACTATAGTCTTCTGAAGTCACACTTCCTGGCCTCTTACTCTCCACGAACACATTGCAGTGTTTGGATTTCTCCACTTCCATTGACGGCACCGTTGACCCAACCTCCAACTTTATTTTTCTAAAGCAATTAATTCACTGTGTTAATTTCCTGCTCTGTTACTCTCTATTAGGTATAGATGAGGTTACTTTTTGTCATGACATTCAAAATTTTTCTAATCTTTTTTCAATAAATATTTCCTATATAATCTCCTATTAGATAACTTGTATAGCAACCAAATGGGATTGCATATTTTTCCAGTTTCCTCTACATATTTATGCATCTTATTTCCTCTTCATTTGTATTATTTATCCAAACTAGTCTGTAGATCTTCTTGCATTATTCATTGAGACCTAATCCAAATGTCTCTTCCATTTGACAGGTGGAAGGTTTTTCTTTCTTAAATTCCTATAGTATCTTATTCCATTCACACACATTTCTATCATATTGTTTTAACTCTTTATCTTTTTTCTTAGTTTATCACCTTTACTAAATAAATGTTAGGCTCCTTGAAGTCTATAATTGTTTTATTCGCTTCAGAATCCTCCACAGTGTCTTGTATCATATACTTACATAGTAGGCAACCCATTTTTTGTTTCATAATAGATGGATGGCTTGGTCAAATATTTTAATATGATCCTTTGCTTCCTGAAGATTACTACCTTTCTATATTTCTTCCTAAGTTTCTGCCAAAATTTTGCTCCACAACTTTTATCAAATCCTTCTTTCCCAAATTTCATTTTGCTAGAAAAGGAAAATGAGAGAGAGAGAACATGTATGGAATACATAATAGAAATTTGAAAGTAGAAAGTTTAAAATTGGAAAGAAGAAAGAACATTTAGTAAATTTCAAAACACTGAACAGATAATGCATTAATAAGTGGGATCCCCATTGTTTTATCATCATTGTGGTGACCAGTGATGATTGTTATAAATACTAGCTACTGTAATGTCTCTACATGCCATTCACCACACAAGCTCATTTCTTTAAATTACTTAATCCTTTAAAAAGCACTTATGCTCAGCTTTATGTAACATAGTGAGTCCTGAGCAATATCCTGCTTCCATTTATTCTATAAAAATTAATTATTTCAATTTTAAAGGTTAAAATTTTTATTTATGCATTCATATCTCAGAAATAAAATGCTATTATTGATAAGCCATAAGAATAATGGATCAGGGTGAGAAATTTATGTAATTTTATTGTCAAATTCTCTGATAGAATTTACTTTGAATAGATTTCATAGTAGTAGAACATTATCACATCTCTATTGTTTATATTCTGATGTTTTAAAAAAACCTATGTACACATGGTTGTCAAACCATGTCAGAGTTAACAGACTTCAGAGTTGTTGCATGGCAGAGTGCCTGTTTTATGTGTGTATGTATGTGCATGTGTTAATATATGTATATGTGTATGTATACATAAATGTACACACATGAGCATGTATATAACATGTATGTAAATATAGCTCAGAATGTCCAACTTCAGTAAAAACTGGAAAAAATAAAGAACATGTCAATTAAGAAAAAGTTTAGTTAGAGAGTGACTTCCTCTGAGTTATTGCAGATGCCTTAGAGCTCAAAATAATTGAGTTTTGACTTGAGATGTGCTTCAGTATGTTGTGTGTGTGTGTTTACTTTGTTGTATGTGGGTTTCTGAATATTGCCCTGGGTTAGAGTAAAATTACATTTTAAGTCACTATGTTAGTAGTAACAATTTGTTTTGCAGCATTTATTCAAGTCCTTGTGGAAAATACAGATTTTAAATACCATATTGACTGTGTAGAAAGATTCTTTGCTTATTAGAAAGGTATTTCTTTTCACAAATTTTCACTTTTTATACCAGCTAATAAAGTATTCCCTACTGGTATTATGATTGTGGTTTTTGCACATATGTATAGGATTTATTAACCTACCTTTTCCAGATTTTGAATTATAGTTTTAAAATCTAATTTATATTAGTGTCAAGGTAAGCAGCATTTAAGTACACCAAAACAAAATTCTCATAGTGAACTCTGTATTGTTTTACATATTACATAATAAATATGTCTTTGTTCAATTCTTAAAAATGAATAATTGAGTATGTAAAGTTATGTCTTTAAGATTATCTGGATGTACTTTTATTTTAAAAATTAAAAATTGAAATAGAATAAAATGTGGGGAGGAGTGAGTTATTTCTGCTTTTGACAGTGAGTCCTTCAGTGTGCACACATTTGCATCTCTTCTTGCTCTTCCATGCCTAGAGAAATGCCAGGCTCCTGCAAACTCTGACTTGCTCTAGGGCTCTTCAGAATGTGAAGCAGTTCTAATAGGCAGTCAGCTAGTTGCAGCAGCTGAGCAGACCTCGAATAGCAAGTACATTTCCTATTTTCAGTACTCCATAAAGTGGTTGAATAAGGGAAGCCAGAAGGCAAAAGAAATTGGATATAATGAGATTAGTTAGGAGAGGAAAATTTCTATTTATTTTTGTAAATATTTAAGTTTATAAATAGAGAAATTAATTTTTAAAATTATTTTATGATTATCTTGGGGAAAAAATGTTAATATGTAGTCAGTAATATAACAGGAAAATTTTAGTCTATGACGTATTAAGTAGCTTTTTTTTTTTTTACCATTTTGCATGTCTACTTTTTTCATACTCATATATACACTTTATTCTTTCTTTCTTTTTTAAAAAGGATGCATATATGCATCTAAATTTGCTGTTCAGAAACATGGTCTCTCTATGATGACTACACCCTAAAGTCTTGTGTAACCTGTAAACCATTCCTATGATTATCTGCTTTTTTTGTTTTTTGTTCTTTGTTTTGGGGGAGGGTGGCGTTTATTGGCCTTATAGTTTCTACTCATTGCCAAAGTTAGTTAGGTAAAAATTTCTTCCTCTCCTACCAAAGAAGTTGTGTCATACATCTGTAAAACAGATTCCTTTTAAAGTTTTATTTCATTGTATTTTTTTAATATATTTATACCCCTTTAACTCATTTCTCTGACACCTCATCCACTGCTTTTGGCAAATGTCAATCTGTTGTCTGTAACTAATCTATGATCTTTTGGGGGAGTTATTTTTTGTTTTTGTTTTTAAGACCCCACGTGTTAGAGACATTGTGTGGTATTTGTTTTTCGCTATCTGATTTATCTCACTTAGCATAATACCCTGGAAATCTATCCATGTTGTTGCAAAAGCCAAGGTTTCGTTCTTTTTCGTGGCTTAATAGTGTTCTATTATACATATGCATATTTGCATATATATACATAAATATATATTTTCTTTATATATTCATCCCTTGATGGATACTTGAGTTGTTTCCTTGTAAGATAGCTGTGCTGAACATGGGGATGCATATATCTTTTTGAGTTAATGTTTTTATTTTCTTCAGGTACATACCCAGAATTGGAATTGCTAGATCATTTGGTAGTTCTATTTTTAATTGTTTGAGGAACTTTAATGCTATAATTTCTATAGTGGCTGCACCAATTTACACTCCCAACAGTGCACAGTGCATCCCTTTTCTCAACATCCTCAGCAACACTTCCTATTTCTTGTCTTTCTGATAACAGCCATTCTGATACATATGAGGTGATATCTTATTGTACTTTTGGTTTGTATCTCCCTGATGATTAATGATATTGAACATTGTTTCATGAACATGTTGACCATCTGAATGTCTTCTTTGGAAAATATCTATTTGGATGTTCTGGCTATTTTTTAATCATTTTTTTAATCTTTTGAATTATAGGAGTTATTTATGTATTTTGGATGTTAACTACTCATCAGATATATGATTTGCAAATAATTTCTCCCCCTGAGGGGGTTACTTTTTCAGTTTTTTATGTTTGATGTAGTCTCACTTTTTTTTTTTCTTTTTTGCTTTTGTTGCCTTTGTTTTTGGTGTCAGATTCAAAAAAAGCATTGCCCAGAACCTGTGTCAAAAAGCTTACTGCCTGTGATTTTTTCCTAAAAGTTTTATGGTTTCAGGTCTTACTTTCAGATATTTAGTTCATTTTGATTAATTTTTGAATATGGCATAAAAGAGTGGTCGTGTTTCATTCTTTTGCATATGACTGTCTAATTTTCCCAACACCATTTAATGAAGAGATAGTTCTTTCTCCATTGTATATTCTTGACTCCTTTGTCATAAGTTAGTTGACCAGATATGTATGCATTTATTTCTATGCTCTCTATTGTGTTTATTTGATTTATGTTTCTGTTTTAATACAAGTATCATACTGTTTTAATTGTTATAACTTTGTAATATAGTTTGAAATCAGGGATCATGTTGCCTCCAGCTTTGTTCTTTCTCAAGATTGCTTTGGCTATTTGGGTTTGTGTGTGTGGCCCCATACAAATTTTAGTATTATTTGTTTTATTTTCTTGAAAAAAAATGCCATTGGAATTTTGATAGAGGTGAAAATTGACTTGGTAGATCACTTTGGTAGTATGGCCATTTTAGCAATATTGATTTTTCCAATCCATGAGCATTGAATATCCTTCATTTGTATCTTCTTCAACTTCTCTTATGCTTTTCTTAGTGTTTTAAACTTGTATTGGAATGCAGGGTAAGGGCAAATTGAATAGTGAAATAAAATGAAAAGATGTGTGACAGTAGTGATCACTTGGAGAAAGAGAAATTTGTAAAGGGTAAAAAGTCAGATTCAAAATGAGGGGTATATGAAAAAAGTATATAGCTACTAGACCTAAAAACTTAAAACTGAGAAATAAATACTTATTGGTATTATCTCTTATTGCTGTATGAGATATTTTCATTATATATGCCAGGTATTTTCTGGAAAAATCTTACTTTTCATTCTGTGTACTTTTCAAAAAAACTATGGACTAACTGCAACAGGGTCACTCAGTTTCATGTGATTGTTACAACAATATCACAATTTATCTGGGGAATTTTGGATGATCCTATGTATGAGTGCCTGGCCAGTTTGTGGACAGTGGTGCCAAAGACTGTGTTTTCAGTCTAACTAGATGGAAATGAAAGTGTCATCAGCTCACTCTTGCGCCTGGCAGGAAAAACATTAACATAGAGGTAGATGTATAAAGAGACTTTTTTTTTTAATGATTGAAAACCACATCTTTGTTCTAGCCTATTTAACATGCTAAAGAGAAACACTGAAGCAAAAGTGATAAAATAGGGAGACTGGATATTGTAAACAGTCAGAAGATCAGCAGACGGAATTTAAATCCTAAACTTTGGATTCTATCAAAAGTTTATATGTATATATGTGTGTGTGTATATATATATATATATATATATGGTCTTATGGTTTTAAATTAAATGGCCACCAGAGTGTAATTTAGGCTTGCCATCTGTGCACTATGCTGATTATTTTTACACAACTAAGATTTTAATCTTAAAAAATGAAAATTTATAAAAACACTCATGTTGGACTTTTTGGATTTTTTGTTATTTTTCTTTGCTTTTTTCCTACTCATTTCTATTTTGCAAGAGCACTAACAATCCCTAATGAGTTAACAGAGGCACCAACAAAGCCTTGACCTTCGCCTTGACTTTGATCTCTTTGTCAAATCAATGTATTAAAGTTTTGCTGTGTATTTGTTTGTTTAGTATGTAGACTTTGCCATGGCCATGACTTTCATAGAGCAATTATTTTCATTAAGTTAGACGATTAAAGTTAGTCTTGCATGAGAAAAGTATACACTTGGGAAGCAGTGATGGATGGACTCAAGTCTTCAGAGTGTTTAGTTCTGCCAGAATTTTCCAGTTGAATGGAAATTCACCTCCCAGTTTGGTTTGGGTGACACTCTATGGATTGTCAAACCTGAGTGTTTCCTAGAGAAAGACAAAAAGAGATCAAAAAGGATAGATGACAGTGTGAAGATCCACATGTGTTCTTGCAATTTTTCTCAGATATTTTTCTGCTTTGATGAACAACATCATTACTGAAATAATAAATGTTAATTAATATCTGCGTCATTTTTGTAAATGGTAGTTTAGTGATACAATTAGACTAATTAGTATACAGCATAGCTTGGTGACATGATAAATCATAGAGCAGAACATGTTGACTCTTATCCATTATGATGTATTAGCTAATTCACTTGCTCAATAATGACAAAAGATGGGGAATAGGGCAGTAACAATAGAAACAACTATAAAAGTGTCATGGCCACATTTTCAGGTTTTTATTTTTCTACCATGTTCCTGAGAACTATGGACTATGGACCTTTTACATTTTTTTCTCTTTCTTTTTGCATTGGTAAATCATAACCCCTGAATGAAACCTTCAAGAACAAAATCATGAGGAACTTCCCCGGTGGTCAAAGTTAAAACTCTGCTCTTCCACTGCAGGGGTTACAGGTTCAACAGGTTCAACCCTTGGCTGGGGACCTAAGATTCCATGTGCCACATGGTGTGGCCCCCCAAATAAAATAAGATCATGAGTAAATAAAGAAACAATAAACAATGACTTTCCAATTTTCCTAGGTTCACACATGTTGTGTTATGTGCAGTGTTATACTTTTTCAAGATGATTCATGGTAAAGCTGACAGCTATCTGCATATCTGATTTATTTTTCAGAACCTATGCGAACCCCAAAGACTTTAAAGATTGCTGAAATACAGGCAAGACGCATCGCTGTGGACTGGGAGTCCTTGGGTTACAACATCACTCGGTGCCACACTTTTAATGTCACTATCTGCTACCATTACTTCCGTGGTCACAATGAGAGCAAGGCAGACTGTTTGGACATGGACCCCAAAGCCCCTCAGCATGTTGTGAACCATCTGCCACCTTATACAAATGTCAGCCTCAAGATGATCCTAACAAATCCAGAAGGCAGGAAGGAGAGTGAAGAGACGATTATTCAAACTGATGAGGATGGTATGGTTATACTTCTTTACTTTTTAAAGGGGAGATTATATCACAGGATTATGCACGCTCTTACAGTTTTGCCTGGAGTTCCCAAAATTGAAGTGGATCCTAAAATCTGCTAAATACTCTTAACAGGGTTAACTTTGAAAATAGTTGGTCTTAAACAAAAACCTTAATATTCTTCACAGTAGCATCAAATACTAGATGAACTCTTCCTTTACTGTTTTGTCTTTATACGGTGTTAGAAAATTGGCAACTGTACTAAAAGTCTAAATATAGATTATATTAAATTTTCAAAAATAATTTTTGTTGTTTGTGGCACCATATCGATTACCTATTGGGGAAATGCACTTAACTAAAAATTTAGTTTTTTGCATTTTACAGACCAATAGTAATAGTTTTTATTTCCTTTAGATTTGAAAGCAATATTGTTTACCTGTTATATTCATTTTTAGATAGTTTTATTGTAAATATAAAAGAAAGTTAAAGTTTATATTTTTAAGTCTGAATAAAGGTCTGTATCAGATATTGGTAAGCTATCATCTTTTATTTATTACCACCCAAGTAATTGAATTATAATTTGCCCAACTTCTGTGTTATTACTTCTAAATTATTAAATACTAGGAAGAAACATTTATATTAATATTATGAATTATACACACTTATAGCATGTCATTAATGTGAATATGAATACAATTTTCTATTTTAAAAAATGTATCTTAGACAAAAGTAATATAATAATAACACTGTATGTTTCCAAAGTAAGACATTTCATTTTCAAACCTTCCTTTTATGAATGAAAGTATGCAAGAAGGAAAAAAGCATGCTATATAGTGAATTGAGGCAAACCTGAACTGGGAGTCAGGAACGTGAGCTTTCAGTCCTGGTTCAAATAACACCTGCAACCTTAGTAAGTCCTTTCACCCCTCTAATTCTCTACTTCTCAGCTCTATATGAAAAGTTTAAATTAGATGATCTCTAAGGGTCCATCCTGTTCTAAAATGTTCCTTGAATAGCTTGTTAGGATGGCTACATTTTTATTTAGGTTTCAGAAAACAGGATGTATTTCATACCCTAGTGTTCCCAATTTCCCCAGATTCTGAACTTTAGTCTCAGATGTATATTTTGATGCCTGCAAGTATGAGATTGCCGTAAAAGAGGTCAATAATACCAAAGTTTCTAGAAATTCTCCTTATCACTTTAAACATTTTCACTCTGAAAAATGAAAATGATCTTGTATTGTTTTGCTGTTTTTGTTGAAATAAAGGGAAGCAAAAGCCTTTAAACTTCATTTAGCTCACTCAGATTTTCAAGGAAACAATCTTGTCCTAAAATTATACATATTCCTAAAATTTCAAAGACTTATTCATGATAAATGTACTTTTGTCATTTTTGAAATAGTAGAACAGATTCACCTGAAATAATTCACAGATTCATGTTTGAACTTGCACTTAATCAAAACTTAACTATATTATAAAGAACAAACCCTATTCTAACATATAAACATTTGTATTGCCTCCCCCACAACACACATACAACACATATGCTTATGAAAGAAAGAATGGTTGAGTGTAGCTGTTTCATAGGTAGAGTATCAAAATGGGAAGTCTAAGCATGGATTCAAAAGCTCTGAAAAAATGTCTATCTCATTTCATAAAGTGCAATAATACTATGTCTGATTACACTAGAGATTAAGTAAAGTTTGTTTACCATATTTTGTTAGTTTCAGGTGTACAGCAATGTGATTCAGATTGTTTTTTAACATTATATTCCATTATATTTTATTTGGTAGCTTCCCTGATAACTCAGATGGTAAAAAATGTGCCTGCAATGTGCAGACCAGGGTTCATTGCCTGGCTCAGGAAGATGCCCTAGAGCATAGTTAAAGATCAGTTCAGTCGCTCAGTCATGTCCAGCTCTTTGTGATCCCATGGACTACAGCACGCCACGTTTTCCTGTCCATCACTAATTCCAGGAGCTTGCTCAAACTCATGTCCATTGAGTTGGTGATGTCATCCTACCATCTCATCCTCTGTCATCCCCTTCTCCTCCTGCCTTCAATCTTTCCCAGCATCAGGGTCTTTTCCAAAGAGTCCGTTCTTCATATCACGTGGCCAAAGTATTGGAGTTTCAGCTTCAGCATCAGTCCTTCCAATGAATATCCAGGACTGATTTTCCTTTACGACTGACTGGTTGGATATCCTTGCTTTCCGAGGGACTCTCAAGAGTCTTCTCCAACACCACAGTTTAAAAGCATCAGTTCTTCGGCACTCAGCTTTCTTTATGGCCCAACTCTCACATCCATACATGACTACTGGAAAAACCATAGCTTTGACTAGACGGTCTTTTGTTGGCAAAGTAATATCTCTGCTTTTAATATGCTGTCTAGGTTGGTCATAACTTTCCTTCCAAGGAGCAAGTGTCTTTTAATTTCATGGTTGCAGTCACCATCTGTGGTGATTTTGGAGCCCAAGAAAATAGTCTGTCATTGTTTCCATTGTTTCCCTATCTATATGCCACAAAGTGATGGGACAGATTCCATGATGTTCATTTTTTGAATGTTGAGTTTGAAGCCAAGTTTTTCACTCTCCTCTTTCACTTTCATCAAGAGGCGCTTTAGTTCCTCTTTGCTTTCTGCCATAAAGGTGGTACCATCTGCATATCTGAGGTTATTGATATTTCTCCCTGCAAACTTGATTCTAGCTTGTGCTTCATCCAGCCCAGTTTTTCACATGATGCACTCTGCATATAATTTAAATAAGCAGGGTGACAATATACAGCCTTAACATTTTCATTTCCCAATTTGGAGCCAGTTCATTGTAAAATACTGAATATAATTCCCTGTGCTATGCAGTAGATTCTTGCTGCTTATCTATTTTATGTATAGTAGTCTGTACCCATTAATCCCATAGTCTTACTTTGTCTCTCCCTCCCTCCATCTCCCCTTTAATAACTAAGTCTCTTTCTGTTTGTATATAGATTCATTTGTGCTGTTCTTAGATTCCACATGTAAGTGATACCATATAGTATATGTCTTTCTGTGTCTGACTTCACTAATTGAAGTATTCTATAGATCCATCCATGTTGCTGTAAATGACAATATTTCATTCTTTTTATGATTGAGTAATGTTTCATTGTACGTATATTTACGTGTGTATGTGTATATTTATACCACACCTGCTTAAGTCAGACGAATCAGTGGTAAATAATTCACCTGCAAATGGAAGAGCCGCAGGAGATGCAGGTTCAATCTCTGGGTCAGGAAGATCCCTTTGAGAAGAGAATGTCTACCCACTCCAATATTCTTGCCTGGAGAATTCCATGGACAGAGGAGCCTGGTGGGCTACAGTCCCTGGGATCACAAAGAGTCAGACACGACTGAGCACTCATTCACTTTCCTTAAGCCAGTTGTCTGTTGAAGGGTACTTGAGTTTGTTTCCATGTCTTGGCTACTGTAAATAGTGCTGCTATGAACCTTAGGATCCATGTATCTCTGAATTAGAGTTTTGTCTTTTCTGGATATATACCCAGAAGTGAGATTGCTGGATCATGTGATTATTCTATTTTTAGTTTTTTAAGGAACCTCCATATTGTTCTCCATAGTGGCTACACCAGTTTACATTCCCACCAACAGTGTGTGAGGATTCCCTTTTCTTCACATCCTTTCCAAGATTTAGTATTTGTAAACTTTTTGCTGATGGCCATTCTGACACATGTGAGGTGATACATCATTTTGGGTTTGATTTGCATTTCTCTTATAATTAGGATGTTGAGCATCATGTCAGGTGCCAGTTGGTCATCTGTATGTCTTCTTCAGCAGAATGTCTGTTTAGATCTTCTGCCCATTTCTTGATTGGGTTGTTTGGTTTTTTTGACATTCAGTTGTACAGGCTGTTTGTATATTTGGACATTAACCCCTTGCCATTTGCATTGTTTGCAAATACTTTTGTCCATTCTCCAAGCTATCAATTAGTTTTGCCGATGGTTTCCTTTGCTATACAAAAGATTTTAAGTTTGATTAGGTCTCACCTATTCATTGTAGACTATACATTTTATAACTTGTGAGTTTAGTAAAAAGAATGTACTCACATGTTTTATTGCCTACACTTAAAAGTGAAAAAAATGTATTTTCTTAATTGATATTAAGTCTCCGTTATACAAGTTTTATGCTTCTTTTGTCAGTCATAGGGACTTCCCTGGTTGTTCAGAGAGTAAGGAATCTGCCTGAGAAGCAGGAAACCTGGGTTAGATCCCTGAGTGGGGAAGATCCCCTGGAGAATGAAATAGCAGCCCACTCCAGTATTCTTGCCTGGAGAATTCCATGGACAGAGGACCCTTGTGGGCTACAATCAGTCCATGGGGTCGCAAAGAGTTGGACATGACTAAGCAACTGACACTTCACTTAGTCATTCTCTAAAAATATAACTTATTTTGATGGTATTATTTGGTTTGAGTTTTTAGTCTGCTTTTCTTTCCAGAAACCAAAAAATGCTGTCAGGCTTATTATATTCCTTTTTCATATTGCATTAAAATTTTTAATTTATTTTTTTATACATATATGACTAGATTACTAGTTAGGAAGTGAATTGCCATGGAAATTTAAGTTATATCCTAAAGTTGATCAAACTCATGACTATTCTATTTATTTTATCTAAAAAAAATTTTGTAAAAGTAAAATGGAGCTATTTAGCCTAATTTCAATATTATTTTTTACCCTCCATTTAACCTCTTTTGAAGAATGTTTTTATTATTTGTAATGATATTGAGTGTATATTATTATTTATGGTAGTAGAGTTGCAAAGTAATTCCTTCTGCTATAAAGGTTTTTTTTTTTTTTTTTAAGTTTTGCTTTATATGTAAGACTAAATGAAGTTCAAGCTTTCTATGAAGTATTTGCAAATAATTCAGTCTTCAGATCAGAACTCCAGTTTCTACATAGGGTATTTGATGTGTGTCAATGTTTCTGAATTGGGGGCACAGAATATCTAAATCATAATCTATTGTTGGAAGATGGATGGATTGTGATGATCAAATTAAGTCAGTCTTACTAAATTATTGCTGCCCCATATACATAGAAAAATAATAAATTTTCAGTCATCTAGTTAAAGAATATAATTTCATGAATAGAATTCTGGGGACATCCATAAATCATGAGAGCAAAGCTAGAATGATTTCCCACCAGAACCCTAAAGTAGAATTTATATCTAATTTATTGCATGCATTTTTTAATGCATAGGTAGAATTTTTTGTATGAGATTTTGTTTTCATTTTTTATTCTTGCATTCATAAAAATCAATATTTTTAGGTTAACCCTGCAGGAAAACCTGGTTTGGGAATATGTTTTGGCTAATAGAAAGCTTTCTTTAAATGTGTATTTACTATATTTTGAAGGCTGTTATGCTTATTTAATATTATCCTACCCCACTCACATTTCATTCTCCTCTCTTCCACTTTGAGAATTACATTTTTAAGGATTTTCTTATGTGAAAAAAAATTTTTTAGCTGAAACAGCTCCGAAATAAATTACAAGCAGGGAAATAAAAGTCAGCATTCTGTCTCCATTAAAAGTTGTTGCTGTGGAAATGTGAGGTGACATTTCCTGCAATATAAAGCCTGCAGTGGTGATGGTCTTAGTAGCTTCATGTTGTATTTGCACAGATCATGTGTACATATAGATGTTTTTTGTATGTAGAACTATCTTCCTTCAAATGTAGAAATTATTGAACATACTCTGTGCCCACACTCCTTTCCCTGCACGTTTCATGTGTGTGTGTTCCCCTCCGTGTAATTCTTGCTCTCATTCACCATACTGGCCCCAGTACAAGGGCAGTAATTAGAACGCTATCAGTAATCATCTTCTCACAAACTTTTCCGTAAATGTATGAAGTGAATCCCGTTGACAGAGTAGTACATGTATAAGAAGAGCAGAAAAATACACCAATTCTGGGAAGGCTACTTTCTAATTCTACTGTTCTCTGTTCAATGCAGAATTTACTAACATTTAAAATGATCCCTATTTGTGAACAATTTGACACATCCATGCCATTTCGTTTTTTTGTTGTTGTTGTCAAATCATGTTTGGTGAATGCCTATAGTAATTATAATACCATCAAATAAACATTTACTCACGAACTGGGGCTTTCCCTCCACCTCCTCCCAATAGCCACCCTCTATGAGAGGTGGGAAAAGGTGAATAAAAGCTTTCCCTTAAGTTACAGTTGTAAGCTTATTTCATTTGGGTGGAATAGAAACAATAGATATTCTCTTGCAAAACAAACTGATGCCCTTGGTAGCCTCAGCAGATACCACAGATTACACACAGGGCCCATCACAGCCCCTGTACCTTGATAACTGCATAGCATGTGCCAGTACTGTGGACCTGGGAGTGAATAGGAGTGGATGCCTTTGGTTAACTTTCCCCCAAGCCCTCGGTTATTAGATGCATAAACATATCTTGTAGAGTTTAGTCCTGGCATCTTTTCTGTTTACTGTGGGTTTTTTCCTTCATGAATTCATTATTAATGTGCCAAATTATGTTGGCTGTCCCAGAGGTCATAACATCATTCATTGTCTCCTTCTGGATTGAAATAAATCTTACTCTTTTGACATATCATTCAGAATTTCTTGATGCTGCTGGCCACATTGCAATGCATTTCCTTTGATCCAGTGATTTTTAATTTATTTCCATCCTCACAAAATTGCTGTAGACTCTGAAACTACATTTCTAGATAATGTCATGTGTGAAGTTTCATGTGTAACGTTTCACTGAAACATTAGATTAAGGAAAAATATTAATTAAAAAACTGGGTTGATATTTTTAAGAGAAAGCATACTTTCAAGCAAAGTAGGATGGATAGGATATATTTTTAAACATTAAGGGAACAAAAATGCTGGATATTTATGTAAATAAATAGCAACTAAATCTTTAAATAAAATATATAAAATGAAAAACACAATAGGAAAGGATTCTGTATTCTGTCAATAGAAGCTGACATATCATTCATTGTTGCCACCGGGTATTGTCAGTTATATGACATTTGCAAATAAGGACTGGAATGGTTTCTCAAGTCTTGTCATACCTGGGGACACTTCAAAACTAGTTATGCTGATTGTTGAGTTCTAAAGAAGTCTGATGTTATAAAGTGGTTTGATTCTTTGCTTTGAAAAAGGAATTTCATTTAAAAGACTGAAGCAACGATTTTGAACCTATTCATCTAAAAGCGTTTTTTATACATTGCAATAATGCTCTTTTTTTAAAATTATAGAAATGTAATAAGTGTAGCTATGAAAGACTGACTATTAATGAGCATGTTAATTCAGTACCGTATGGTTTGGCTTTTGAGTCTAAAGAGCATTAATTATTATTATTATTTATTATTTTATGAACATTGTTTATAGAGATACTTTAGGGGCTTATAATAATCTTCAAAAAATCATTCAGGGAAATCTTTCAGGGCAAGCTCTGTTCTTGAAACAAATTACAAATGAGCCTTCACATTATTAGAGGGATACAACAGAGAGAACTAGACTACACTATTTAGCTCTCTGAGGTGATAGAAAATTCTGTTGAATAAAAATAACTTTGCAGTTGTACATAATCTGCATTAGAAGCTTAGAGATTTATTTTAAATTTATATGTATTCCCACATAGTAAAAGCTTGTCATACAGCTTATTTTCTTAGGGACACATTTTTATTTATTTTATTTACTTTTAACCTGTTTATCCAGCTTACATGTTTACTTTTTTCTGTTTCTGATATAAGGATCCTTATAACCAATAATGTATTTATATGTAGTGCCTGGCCCTGTACCAGTCAATTCTCTTCAAGGAACCTCTTTTGAAAATAAGATTTTCCTGAACTGGAAAGAACCTTTGGATCCAAATGGAATCATCACTCAATATGAGGTACTGGGAGAATAGGAAGTTTAATGAAATGTGCATTGAAGGGGAGAATCAAAGAAAATGTTACAGAGAAATAATGGAAAAGATGTAAATGAGAATTAGAGGATTAAAATCACTATTAGTTCTTCTTTGTTTTAATTTATAAATTCCTCTAAATTAAGTATCAAAACGAATATTATATGGTACCTAGACTTTTCAAATTCTTAAGTAAATATTGTTTTAAAGAAGTAGGATGGAATTTGCCAACAGACTTACTGGTGGTTGTAAAAAGAATAAATTTTTACAAAATTAAGAAACATATTTCATACTCTGAGTTAGGGAAAACCAGTGAATGAAGTTGTTTTTAGGGTAGGGGAAAATACCTGAAAAGCAAAATATATCATAAACCTCTCTATTCCAGAGCTTCATCTCAACTTTGAATATAAATCATTACCTTATTTGTACACGTGAAAAGCTGAAAATAAAATGTCCTTTTAATTGCACAGATATGTGGTTCTGTTCTTGGGTATTCAGTGTTGTTTCCAGTATAAAATACGTTTTACTGGCAACAGAGTGCATTATGAAAATGGAGAATTTTGTTTTTTTTTCACTTTTAGTGATTGGTCTGTTGAAAGTATTTTTCTTGATTCAGTTTTGGTGGGAATTTCTGTGTTTCACATGCATTACATTATATATGACCATAAGATTTTATATAAATATGTATTCATATTTATGGCTTCCCTGGTGGCTCAGTGGTAAAGAATCCGCCTGCCAATTCAGGAGACACGGGTTCAATCCCTGGGTCAGGAAGATCCCCTGGAGAAAGAAATAGCAACCCACTGTGGTATTCTTGCTTGGGAAATCCTGTGGACAGAGGATCCTGATGGGCTTCAGTCCATGGGGTCACAAAATAGTCAGACACGACTTAGTGACTAAAACAACAACAACATTCATATTTAATTATATTGATTTATCTTTTGATGGAAGAAAATAGATGTATATTGATCCAGTCAGATAACTCTAGGTTTATCTATAGATAAATAGATAGAGATGGACAGACAAACAGATAATAGATACAGAATAACAGTGAAATAACCATATCAAAATGAGAAAGAAAAGAAGGGGAAAAAAATGTGATTCACTCCACACAGATGCCCTTGAGTGCTATCTTATTTAAAGGGCTTTTTTTTAAGAATGTATTATGATATGTATTGGATATGTAATAGGAAATAATATTTCTTAAAACAGGTCAGTTACAGCAGCATAAGATCATTTGATCCTGCAGTTCCTGTGGCTGGACCTCCCCAGACTGTATCCAATTTATGGAACAGTACACACCATGTCTTCATGCATCTGCATCCCGGAACCACCTACCAGTTTTTCATAAGAGCCAGTACTGTCAAAGGTTTTGGACCAGCCACAGCCATCAATGTGACCACCAATATCTCAGGTATGAAATGAATAAAGTGCAAACAGAATTGGTTTGTAATAGCATATCCTAAAGAATCACAAATACACTGAGTGTAATTCACGTCATTTTTTGAATCTTTAATATAGTTAGTCATGATTGAAATCAAAAATTTATAAATTCTTTTTGTTCTTCCATGTTCATTTTTATTATAATTCTACGGAGCAAAACAATTCAGTACATGGATATTTGGTTTGAACTTTAAAACTTGGTTACAATCACTATATCTTGGGAACACATAATAATCAAGCTAAAGCTAATGAAATTTACGGTTAGTGTGGTTCCCAGGTGTACTTGAACTTTTAAGGTAATTTATCGTGATTTATCCCTTGAGTCCAGTAATTCTATCCTTTAGCAATTTAAAAACAATTTAAAGTGGAATTGAGGTATTGGAGGCATGATGCTTCTCAGTATGATTTATGCATATGTGTGTGTATGTATAGTACACATATGATATACATACATATGTAATAATACTCATATACATTTGTACTTATTTAATCTGTTTATTCTACTTCCTAAATAACTCCCAGATAACTTGCCTCTTTCTCATGTCACCATTTCTACCTTTCCATCTGGATTGTATTTAAAGCTATCATTGACATATCTTTCTAAGTAGCACTCTTGCCTTTAGACTTATCTTGCTCCTGTGTTTTTTTTTGTTTTTCTATTGATCTCTGTACAACATTTATTTCTTTCTTAATTTTTTTTCAAAATCTAATATATAATATTTACTGTATTATGCCTACTAGGATATTTTTACATGATTAGCATTTGTGGCACTTCATTTTATGGCCCTTTTCATCCTTTTCTCCTATCCATGGGCTTCCCTGGTGGCTCAGAGGGTAAAGTGTCTGCCTGCAATGCAGGAGACCCGGGTTCAATCCCTGGGTTGGGAAGATGCCCTGGAGAAGGCGATGGCACCCACTCCAGTATTCTTGCCTGGAGAATCCCATGGACAGAGGAGCCTGGTGGGCTACAGTCCACGGGGTCGCAAAGAGTCGGACACGACTGAGCGACTTCACTTTCACTCCTATCCATAAATCCAAAGTTCCAGTCACAGCAAACTATTGTATTGTCTGTGTCCTTTCATATAATGGTATCTTCATATATTCTGTTTTTTTATCTCTGGTATATTTTTCCCATGTTCTCTCTTTCTGATGAGCTTTTACTCTTCTTTTAATATTCAGCTCAAGCATTGCCTAAATAGTGAAGTCCTCTCTGTTTTATCTTCCAGGTTCCCAGCACTAGTTTAGAAGAGTGTGGTCCCCCAGCATCAACTTCAAATTAAAATGTCCTAGAAATGTACATTATCAGGTCCCTCCCCAGACTTTCTGAATCAGAAACTGTAGACAAATGGGACAGCATTCTGCATTTTTATTTTAAGAGCTCTCCAGAAGTTTCTGATCTCCCTAGTCTGAGAACCACTGTCTAATTAACTGTCTCCTATTTTGGTCACCTAAATTCTACTATAATTTTTTGGTGTTTACAAGACTGTCACTCTTGATAAATCTGAATCCCTACTTTTAACTCTATAAATGTCAAAAACCATGCTTCATTTACTTCTATATTTATAGCACTTCTTGTAAAGTTTGACACATAGTAAGTATTCAGTAAATGTTCAATGAGTGAATGCAATACTTTAAACTTTTTATTAGATACCATTTGTTCATAGTTTTTCTGGTAATGTACATATTTCACTGGTCATATCCTCCCTTAAACGTCTTTCTGCATGGAAATGATCAAAAGCCATTTAAAGTTATTCACCCAGTTCAGGATTAGGAAGCCTCCTTACCCCCCAAAATTATCAAATATTTTGAAAAAATTTAGATTTCTTCTTTTTAAGAATCTGGCAACGAGGGCACTAATTCTTGGTAATTAACAGCTGAAGTGCTCATTTCCGTTCAGCATACTTTCTAGATATGTCTCTATTGTGACCACAATGGTGAAAGTGATCAAGATCAATGATAGGTCATTCCACAACCTTTAGATCGAAGCAGCACCACCTCCCCAGGCAGCCTTTTACCTAAGTTCCTGCCATTTCTGTCTCCACATCTCCATGTGCAACTCCATAACCAGAACTCCCCAGAGTCTATGCTATTAACACCTTCCTCCCATCCCATCAATGCTGGTTTCAAGATCTCAGGAACCTAGAAATGAAAACATCTTCATAAAATGTTTGGAGTGTGTGTCACAAGTTGCCAGATTATAATTTAAAATTTAACAAGTCTTCTTATCTTCTGCTGCTTTAGGTTCTCAAAGTTAACATTCAGTGGCATTTGTTAAGGTACAGTTTAATTTTAAGCATTGAATTGATTTTTTCCTTCATTCAGTTCAGTCTCTCAGTCGCCTGTCCGACTCTTTGTGACCCCATAGACTGCAGCACACCAGGCCTCCCTGTCCATGACTAACTTCTGGAATTTACTCAAACTCATGCCCATTGAGTTGGTGATGCCATCCAACCATCTCATCCTCTGTCATCCCCTTCTTCTCCCACCTTCAATCTTTCCCAGCATCAGGGTCTTTTCAAATGAGTCAGCTCTTCGCATCAGGTGCCCAAAGTATTGGAGCTTCAGCTTCAGCATCAGTCCTTCCAATGAAAATTCAGGACTGATTTCCTTTAGGATGGACTGGCTGGATTAGGATCATTTATTCAATTTGAACTATGATGTATTCTTGTTTATTGATTGAAACTTTTCCCCTCATTGATCATTTATCAGCTCCAACTTTACCTGACTATGAAGGAGTTGATGCCTCTCTCAATGAAACTGCCACCACGATAACAGTCTTGTTGAGGCCAGCACAGGCGAAAGGTGCACCTATCAGGTAAGAGGGGAAAACCATAGTCACAGGGAAAATAACCAGGAGAACAGATGTTTTCTCACAGCCATTCAGCAGCCAATATAGTGGTTCATCTTTAAGAGACATTCATTTGACAGCTAGTATCAGAATGGTTTTATTTTTGTTTTGTTTGTGTTTGTTTTTTCTTTTGGTCAAACCTATGAAGAGATTTTTAAGAGTAAAATTCTAAGGGGATTTTGAGATATTCATGAACTGAACCATTCACCTCTCTGTACTGTTTAAGAGTGTTGTTCTTTGAATTTTTTCTTTCTCTAGCCCCATTTCATTTCCCTTCCTCTGTTGGTATCTGTGGTATACAAGCTTTGAAGGTATTTGTCAAGAATAGAATGAGAAAATAACCCCTGTCCATTGTATTAAATCTGTTATGAATAATTCCACATGAGTGAAATTATTGATTGAATAACAATATAGATTACATAATAATAATATATTTTCATAAATATGATTGAAAAATAGGAAGCTTTGAGGAAATAAAAGGAGAATAGTTAAAATGAACGTGGCTTATGTAACCTTTTAATTCCTAAATTGTTGCTTATCAGAAATTTCATAGTAAATATTAAAATTCAATTTGCCATTTAACTTAACTATCTAGTATTAAAACCTCCCACATATTATCCTCATCTTGAAGAAATTATGAGCCATGTTAGTTTCATGGATTGAGTGAAATTATTTTAATGATTTTAATTCCTGTGTATTTGTAATTAGATAAATGTACAAAACTTTAGTAGGTTTCCATTTGAAACTTGTAGATTTGTTGGGTACTTTTGTTTATATCCTTTTCTGGAGAAATAAATCAAGGCACAGAAATCATTGCAGGTATATCATAATTGAGTCATCTCAAGTTGTTTACATAGTCATAAAAAATTAATCTTTGTTCTGTGCATTATATGACACGCTTGACCTTATGGGCACATATTAACCATGTAAATAATCCTGTATCACTGGAAAGGAAGAAATATTTTTGTTAATTAAAAAAAAATATATTGATAAAGGAACCTGAGTCCATAAAGGAAACTCTTACCTCATGTCTGGCTAAAAGTCACAGTAATACCACAGCAGAGAAAAAAGAGATGATCGGATACATTTGTAATAGAAACACTTGTGAGGCACTGGATACTTGAAAATGCAAAGTCTATAATACTCTTCATGAATGAGTGATCTGTGAGGAACTCTGATTTCTGATCCAAAGAAGAAAGAGAAAATGTCTGCATTCAACATATTTTACTATTGACAAGTAATCAGAGTTATTCACATCTTCTACCTGTGATAAAATTTACTTTATACTTGTTCAGTTATACTACTGTTGTTTAAATGAGCTGCCAGGTACTTGGATTTATCTCTTTAGAGTTGTATTTGAGTGAACTCAGCTCTACTTAATGTAAGTTACACACACAGTATATTATTATTATTATACAATAGTGCCACATAATGTAGCCTAAGCTCTTTATTAATTTAATCAAATTATTATACAAATATTAATTGACCATGTATTATGTGCAAGGCACTGTGCTAAGCATTGTAAACCAAAGTAAAACAATCGCAACAGAGCACAGACCTTTGCCCAGATTTGTCATGGACAATCTGTGTCTGCAATGAGAGAGATCTTCATCCTTATAAATCCTTTGCTCATAGTTGGTGCTCAAGAACTTTGTTGAATTTGTGAATATATTATTGATAATATGTTTCTAAGTCACAAGTCTTTCTTTGACTTTATTTGCATTTACTTACCATTATATGTACATTATATTTGTGAACAAATAATGTATACCCCAGAGAAAAGTCTTGTCCTAAATAATGCAGAACTTAGTATCACCAACCACTTTGTTCTTCAGTATTCATTAAGAGTGTGTCCATACACTAAAGTAAAATTTGTATAGTGCAGTTCTAACAAGTGTGATTCTTTGACAAAATTAATTTTTGAATATATAATTATTCTAATGGGCTTCCCTGGTGGCTGAGACAGTAAAGAATTTGCCTGCAATGCAGGAGACCTAGGTTCAGTCACTGGGTTGGGAAAATCCCCTGGAGAAGAGAATGGCCACCCACTCCAGTATTTTTGCCTAGAGAATCCCATGGACAGAGGAGCCTGGTGGTCTACAGTCCACTGGGTCACAAAAATTCGGACACAAATGAACGACAAGCACAATCATTCTAAAGCTTGAAAGTTGCTGCTTGACTTAACTAGTCCTTTGAATCTCCTCACCAACTTTTTGAGATCTAGCCTTAAAACTGTCATTACTTGACAATCATTACCATGATTAAAAATTAATATTACCAACATTTGGAATCATTTCCCTAGAATGCACAATTTAATTTTTTCTAAAGCATTTTATATATTTCTGAAATGAATTCAGATTTTAACCTGAGTAGATATAATTATAAATTAGAATTCATAGAATGTCCCAGTTATTAAAAGACTGACCCAATGTAGCTGTGTTTTCAAATAATGAAAATAGCAGTGAAATGTTACAGAAGCACAAGAGAAGAGTCCCTCAGTGCTGAATTCAGTTTGTTGTAAGATGTAATAAATGAATGTGTGTTTTATCACACCTTTTTCCAAATATAAGCTCAGCCAGTTTTAAGCTGGCAAGAAACTATCTATTCTAAGGTATAACTAAATGTTTATTTTGTAGGTTAAACCTATTCTTGCATTTTAGAACATTAAGTACCATATATTTTAAGTTAGATAATTAGGACATAGTCATGAAATGCCATCCAAACCATCATTTTCCCCACAATTATATTAGAAAAAGAAATTATCTGCTGCTCAGTGATAGCTTAATGGGCTTCCCAGGTGGTGCCAGTGGTAAAAATCCCGCCTGCCAGTGCAGGGGGCATAAGAGATGTGGATTTGATCCCTGGGTCAGGAAGATCCTCTGGAGGAGGGCATGGCAACCCACTGCAGTATCCTTGCCTGGAGAGTCATGGACAGAGGAGCCTGGCAGGCTACAGTCCATGGGGTCACAAAGAGTCAGACAGAACTGAAGTGGCTTAGCACTCAAGATAGCTTAACAGGAATACAGATCAAAATACAGAACTGGGTTTAGCTGGAGTTCAAACCTTATATATTAGAGTTACTCCCTGGGTCATTTGGTCACATATGCACAAGTTGAAACATTATGACTACCCTCTTCATTCATCTGCAGAATATTTCATTTCATCCCAGAATTTTAAAGAGATTAAATAATTGCACCTGAATTTTCTCACCAGTGTCACACAAGAAAACTTATTTGAATTCCAGATAAAAATGCTTTGAAATTTAAGCAAAGATGGAAATAGCACTTTTCCCCCATTTTATGAGTACACAGGTCTTATGGTCCAAATAAAATCAAATAGATGTTGTTTTAACTTAATGTTTATTTTGCAAATGTTTAGGTAACTATGGTGACACAAGTTTGAATTGGATAATGTGTATTTGAAGGTAGTGAGAGCAAGATGTAGATATAAGAATGTGGTAAGGTATTAACCCCAGTATAATGAGTACAGATTTTGACAGTGGGAGAGCATCACATAATTTTGACAAAATGGAATGTTAGAGAAGTGTAGTTAATGTTCAAAGTGGTGTTTGAGCAAAATATCAGCAGTATTGAAAATAATTCTCTTTTGCCTTCTCCATGGACGCTCATGGTGTATAGAGAATATTCAAAAAATAACTGACTGAATGGGTGGCTAGATAGGTGGGTGCCTAGATTACATGATGGAGAAAGGAAGGCAAGGAAACTAGGCCAGTAACATGATCATAAATTTATCAATACTTCCCTAATGATGGAAGCAATTGAGAGGAGAAGAAATCGTATATTGCAAGGGAGCTAGAACATGATTTAAAATAAAATTTGTTAACATTAATGCCAACGTTTTGAGCTTTGTTGATTCTTAAACTAGTAGTTCCTCTTACAGAAATAGGAAAGTCGTGAGAGATCTGCTTTGCATGGTTAAGAAGTGAAGAGATGGGGAGCAGGAAATGTAATGGACATCAAAATGATAATTATGTAAAGCGACTATACTCCAATAAAAATTAGTTTAAAATATGGTAATTAAGCCTTTACTCTAAAAAAAAAAAAAGCCTTTACTCTTTACTCTGTGGATTATCAGAATGTTGGCACTGGGGCAGTCAATAGGAATGATGGTGGCTATGAGATCTGGGAGGTTTGTTGGTTAGAGGAATTGTAAAATATTGGAGCTAGGGAATTTCTCCCAAAGCTTTAAGGAGACATTTTCAATTAAAAAATGAGGAAGTATACATTGTATACTTTGTGACTTGGTATCACCTAGAAATCATACAAGCTAAAACTTAAATCAGAATCACAGAGGGTTTACTTACTAATGGGTTAAAAAAAAAATCCATGGAAGGCAAAGGTGACTTTGCGTTCATATCCAACATTTTTAAGCGTTAAATCAGGAAGAATATCTACCATGTCTATCATATAATTGCTTTGAGTTAATGGCAAAAATCCCTATAAAGTCTTACAGCTGAAGGGAAGTTGTATGAAAGAAGTCATTATTTAGCCTCCTAAAAAACTAAAAATGATGCCATACCGATGTTTAATCAAATTAAAGTATAGTATAATGAAATCATCCTTAGTTTTTTACCATAAAGAAATCATATTTTGAGTGTTGAGTAAAGATTCATGATGTCAATATATTGACTTTAACCTAATTATAGAAATATTTTTAAAATGTAATTAAGAAGAATGGGGAAATATGAAATATAGGAAGAGTGAATAAAATTATTCATGTGGCTTTGGAATATTTAAAATTGCCAGAGTACTAAACTCAAGTAATATTTAGATCTAGCTAGACTTAAGTACCATTAGGTAATTAGACACCACAAGAATGAAAGAGCATAGGCCAATTTCATGTAATCAGTCAAATAACTTTTAATTTGATTTCTTATTTCTTACTTTCTGCCCTTTAATTAATTTGTAGTGATAAATAAGTATCAGGGAAAAAACAACTTTAGAAAAATGAGGAGTATATGGTTAAAGAACAGCCTACTCAGACAAATTGAACAAGGAAGATAAGAAAATTTATTTTAAAAATGTACTTTATAATTTTAGTTTGGAGCTCCATCTCAAGTTCAATGAGATCTTTCCCAAAGAGCAGACTTGTCTTCTCTTATTCCTCTCCAACATCAGCAGTTTGCTTTTGTTCTTAATAGATCTGAAGAGACAAGCTGTCGTTTGTGAAGTTCTTTAATTTGGATTGTACAACCTGTGTCAGTTTAATAGAATTAGTTAAGACTGAATGTTCACTAGATGTTCTGGATTTTTCTAGAGATGTGGGCTAATTACCAAGGAATTTATTTTTAAAGATTAAGTTAAAGATTAACAAGGTTGGGTAATTATCAATATTGTCCATTAGGACAAGAATATAAGGTTAGATTTATTCGAGTAGTGTGCATATGCAAGTTTATCCGTATATATGAGTGTATTCATAGGATATACAGATGTATAACATACAAATATGGATTCTAAATTGAAAATAAGCAGAAAAAGAAAAGACTAGGCTTGCTTAACATAACATATGTCAGCTATGATCTTCTCTCTCTCGCTCTCCAAGGGCTATGCTTATGTTTCCCCGTATTTTAAAATTGACAAGTGCCTGCTCCACATACCCCTCAGAGAGCATGTATCTTGTCAATAGCATTCCTTGGAGCTTAGAGACCCAACTTGGCAGAGGTATACGGAAATAATTTCAAATAACATAGAATTCTGCCTTAGTTACTTTCTCAAATCTCAATTTCTGACATTAGTACCATTTCTGTCCTATTTCTAAAGGAAAGGAGATTGATACCAACCTGCCTATTTCTTAGCACAGTTTTAATGGAAAATGGGAACTTAAATAATTAGGAGGAAAAGAAAATCTTTAATATATACAAATCTCCTTTCTCTTAATCTGTGCAACTTTCCTGTTTGTAAGTATGACGGAGTGTGTATTAAGTTAAACTTTTATACTTAATTCTAAACTAGCATAGAATTTAATGTTTATTGTCTTAGATGCAACTTTTATCTCTCTCTTTCTCTCTCCTTTATTTTTTGGAAGTTCATTAAAGAAAATGTTCTATTACTGCTGGCGATTCATTGAATAGCAACTATTTTCTCTATATAGAATGATCTAATTTGCCTGGAAACTCAAGATTCAAACATACAGCCCTACACACAGCTGATTTATTTTTAATTTATATGTGACCATAGTACTTTCATTGTCAGGAATTTAAATTACATATTGTCAGGAATTTAAATTACATATTTTTTACAAATTTATTATATATATATGTAATATACAATAAAACAATATATTAATAATGTCCATTTTCTCAGATGTACATTACCTTCAAATTTTGTACATTACCTAAAAAATGTATATTTTCCTAAAGAATGTCCTACAGAGAAAATTATTAATATACCAGTTTCAGAAATAGAATTAAAATTTTAATTAGTGGTGAGGTAGATATTTACTTTAAAGTTCAATTATTTTCTCTCCTTTCCTCTGTAAAAGACTAGCTATTAGAGAAAAGTTTTAAGACTTTTAAGAAAGGTATTAGAAGCTTTAGGTTTGAGATTTAATAGGCCAAATACCATCTGTTTCTACAATTTGTAACATTTTATTATTAACAACTCTAGAAGAAGGAGGCAGTCTATTTCAGTGGCGAGGACAGATTTCTGTCCATCTGTGCCCGTATTGCAGCATGTCACTTGTGCTTTAGATCTGCATAGCTCTGAGCCAGTGTTGATGCCATGGCAAGGTCAAGAGGTGGAGAAGCCTGTCAGCACATCCTGTCTCTAGCGTGATGACAACCACAAGCTGGTGCTTCAAGCCCCGCCCTGAGGCAGTCACTCTGTTGAGCCTTGGAGCGAGGCCTTCCACACTATGATTTCAAAGGAAAATGTTAACTTTAAACATTTTAAAATATCAGACAAAAAACTTAATGTATGATATGTCTCTGGTTAATGTCAGGTTCCTTATTAAGGGATCTCATCTCTCAACATTTAAAAATGTGCAGAGTTCTATGGTGATTTTTCTTTTCTTTTTTTTTTTTCAGGTCCTTAGTGATTATATTGGGGTTGGGGGAAGCAGAATCCATGTGAAATGCTATTTTACTGCAAAAGAGCTTGAAAATCAGAATACAGGAGGTTAAGACTGACTTTGAAGACTGAAACATTGCATGTTGATATTAAACACCCCATTCCTTTTTTTGAGAAAGCTCAGTATCTAGAATCTCTAATTGTGTGCTTTGTGTTTCCTTTTCTTTTTCCAAAAAGTGCCTATCAGATTGTTGTGGAGGAACTGCATCCCCACCGAACCAAGAGAGAAACCGGAGCCATGGAATGCTACCAGGTTCCTGTCACGTACCAAAATGCCATGAGTGGGGGTGCACCATACTACTTTGCTGCCGAACTGCCCCCAGGGAATCTTCCGGAACCTGCCCCATTCACAGTGGGCGATAACAGAACCTATCAGGGCTTTTGGAACCCCCCTTTGGCTCCACGCAAAGGATACAACATCTATTTCCAAGCCATGAGTAGTGTGGAGAAGGTGAGCGTCCTCCAAGATTTTGCTTTTTCACTGCCCTGAGGATTAGCCACAGTCAAATTTTATAAATACTCAGTAACATTTGTCAGGGGAAGAAAAAAAAATTCAGTGTGTAGGGGGTGTTGTTTCTGTTCCTAGCAGCATGCACGGTTTGGGGCCTACTGTAGGGGCGGGGCTCCATGCCAGTTATATTGCACAGGATTCCTGTTTCCTAGTAACTGCTTCTCTTTGAGCCCTCTTCAGGAAAGCCCACAAGAGCAATTGTGAATAAAATGATTTGAAAAGATGGGTGTACTATTGCCAGGCCTCCAGCCCCTGTAAACATAGGGCATTGGTCTTTTTTGCTCAATAGTGGCACACTTCAGGAGATTAAATTTACTGCAGGATAAACAGAATGCGTGTTCCACAGCAGGCTAATAAACCTTTATAAAGTTTTCAGGGGGTACAAGCCAAATAGTAAATAACTGGTAACAATCCTCTGATTACAAAGTAATAGGGCGCCTGTGGTATATCTGACAGAACCTAAACAGAAGGCAGCCTGGCGATGGCGGGATGCTGTGTGGTTAGAGAAGTCTGTTTTCCGTTCCCTGGCTGCCCCTCCTTTTCCCATTTTGGACACAGTTGTTTTTGAACACTGCCACGGCTCCCAAATGAATATTGAAGAGGGAAACACAACAGGAAGTTAGAAACTACCAGCGGTTCCATATGTAGGGAAATAACCTGGGCTTTCATGTCTCATGCTGTTCTCCTGAAAGATTTTCTTTCTTAAAGCATATTTTATTTAATTTTTTTTTTGCAGGGAGGTATAGAAAAAAAATTGAGAATGGAAACCTTACAGCTTAAAATTCAATAGAAGAATGACAATTTTATGTACTTGGTAGCTATATAGGAAATTGTTGGGTTTGAGGAATTGAGTCCCTGAGACGGGTACCTGGGAGATGATGTGGAATATCCAATTGCAGCAGTCCTATTATATCCTGGAATCATTTCATTGCACGACGTAGTAATCTATTTGCATTTCTGTAAGGGATCGTGAGAACTTAGGGTATTGACTGGCTGCTTTTGAATGAAAACTTAATCTTTGTGCTTACTTGTATGGTTGGATTACAGTATAAGGAAAGGAAAATGTCCCAGCATCTTCTAAGATGTACTTCAAAGCCAGAGGCTGCTCATGATTAAAAATGCTCTTCTCATCTTCTAGTTTATTTTTATATAAGTAGGAGTCAGCTGCCTACTTTCCACCCACACATCATTCCGTACCACTGCCATGATGGGGCTGCTCAAATATGAGACAACCACAGAAGTTTTATTCCATTCTGGGTATAAAGTAGCATAGTTCTGTGTTTGGGTATTCATCTTTAGAGAGGTGAGAGATTCCAAATTAACTTTTGTAACTTGGTCTGTGGTATGAGAGAAGTGTTAATGAATGTCTGTTACTTATAAAGAATTTTCTCTGGCACTCTTTAAAAGCTTTGATATGAATTTTCTCTTCTAATTGTTAATATATCTACATGTGGTTTAACCAAAGTACAGAATAGCAGTAGTATGTTTCACAATTATCTTGGAAAAAAAGTATTAAAATTGACATGGCTCCTACCAACAGAGACCGGTAATCCTGATGGAGTTAACAGCAATTGCTTTTAAGAAATCAAAATTCCTTTGAGCCTTTATGGTACTGTGAAACAGTCTCTTGGAGTGTACTGTGAAGGCTTCAGGTCACAGTTAAATAATAAAACTGCAGATTTTTATTTTTAATTATTAATTTTTCCCCTCAATGCTTTACTTTAATTTAAAAATAACAAATGCTTCAGAGGAAAATATATAAAGTCTTGGTTTATCTATCTATAAAACTACTCAAGATGGAGTTACATACACATCTTGAAAACAAATAGCCTCTGTCGTGTTCACCGCCTTTAACATCCTATCCAACCTCTTGGATTCAAGGATATATATTCAAAGATATAAACTGAATGAACTAAATTTTGGAGGAGCAAACTGCAGACCTTGAAGTGTGTTTCACCCTCCTAGTACCACTCCACAACATTTAAAAACAAAAGGAAGAGAAAAGATTTTTTAAATTCTGAAATGTCTTGTCCTTTCCCATTTCTCCTTCAACTTCCTGATCTCATCTGTCTAGCAAGAGGAAGAAAAATAATCCCACCAAGAAATATTTAACCCCTAACAGCTAAATAAAAAAAGAAAAAAGAGCAGATGAAACATACTGCAACTGTGATGCGATTTTATGACTTTCATCATTTAGCTCCTTAGTTGTGCCAGAATCAAAGCGAAACTGTCTAGTATTCAGCTTTGGTCTGAATCTACAGGTATGAAATGAGCAAGAAATTTATATTTGGGTCTGATTTGTATTAGCTTTGCAAATACATTTTTCTTTATGATCATTCAAAAAGTACAATAAATTCAAATAGAATGCTGGATTGTTTGTCCCAGCAAGATATCTTGTTTCATTACAAGGTAAACAGAGATACCTAAGTCTTTAGAAAATACTAGTGTTTTAAAGTTATTTTACATTTTTTAGAAATCTCTGTGAAAACATCTAAAAAATAGTGTCTTTAATGCTGTGATTCTATTCCTTGGAAACCTACTTTATAACCCCAGATTAATCTTCATACTAGTTGTAGTTTATGAAATAGGAAACATTACCTATAACTGACTATTTTCATTTTTTCATAACTGACTTTTTTTTATTCCGTCAGGAAACTAAAACCCAGTGTGTACGAATTGCTACCAAAGGTAAGAGGTTTGCTTTTTTTTTTTTTTTTTTCAAATTCCATTTGCCAACTTTCTAAAATGAAAGAGCTTTGTTCCCTGCTTCAGGGCTAATTAAATGTGGCACTTCTATTACAGAGTATTTGTAGTTGGGCCCAGGTAAACTGTCAGCCAAGGTTTTTGACTCACTTGGGTGTCTTTAACAAGTAATGGTGTGCTACTTTTTATCCCCTGGTACTTGACTGGAGGAATCCTGTTATGACAATAAGAAGGATTTAGAGAACTTCAGAAGGGTTTGTTTCTGCCATTTTAGTGTCTGAGAGGTCTTGTGCTGCTGATTAGCTGCTGATTAAAACCTCAGCAATATCTGCTCAAAACAGCAAATGTCTTATTTAACAACCTCTGTTACTTTTGGTTGTAGACAATTAAACACAAAAGACTGAGCTAGTCTAGGCATATGTAACGGTAAGGATGGAAACAGGTCCATATCAGTAGAATAGGTGGATTGAAGATTCTTTCCTTTTTTATTTAAAAAAATTTTTTTAATCCAACTATTGCCAAGAAATTAGGTCTGGGAACAGCCAGGGCTATTTCTCCTGACATTGCATATTATAGTTTAGTTGTGTTGTTTCTTTAAGAGAGAGCATTTTCATCTTTGAATGAGTATTTAGAGTTCAGAGTGGGAGAAAGTCTCCTGTATTCCACTATGTTTATAATCCTTTATTTAAGAGTTATGTAACTGTGCCAACAGGGAAAGAGAGTTACTTGGTGTATTCTAGCAAGAGAAATGAGAAAAAGCTGTCTGCACACAGACATAGGGCTCCGCAGAGGGTTGAGTCTCTGGGTGGTTTGCTGCCAGAATTAGTATTAGGTCCCCATTCATAGCAGTAGTTGATACATTTAGAGGAAAAAATGAATGGCCATATTCTGTTTGTGCTGGCATCTTTCCTTTCATCATTTTTCTCCATCTAATCATCAATCTGCTCAATTAAGCGTTTGTTTTATACTCTTGATTTGTAAAGGCAATAACAAAAGACTTTTCCCTTGACTCATGAGGAGTAATAAAAAAGCTTCACAGAAGAGAAAGTAATATACACTTTTCAATTCAAATACTAGGATTCCTCATGATATTTTTAAAAATAAAGCAAACTTAAATGAAGGAAAAGAGAATGCATACATAGATGCATGAAGTGTATAGGCATTTTATTTTAAAAACTTGGCATATGTATCAAGAGTTAAAATTGAAATTTTTAGAATATAATAGCAGAAGGCATTTAACTCCTAAGTTTTTCAGATTTAAAACAAAATCAGAAATGTAAAATGGTCTCATATCAGCCTTCAGGAAGTTTTTTAAATATGCATATTAGTGTTAGTCACTCTGTCCGACTCTGCAGCCCTATGGGTTGCAGCCCATCAGCCTCCTTTGTCCATGGGATTTTCCAGGTAAGAATACTAGAGTGGATAGCCATTCCATTTTCCAGGGGATTTTCCTGACCCAGGGATTGAACTTCCATCTCCTACATTGCAGGCTGATTCTTTACCATCTGAGCCATAAATGATTCTAAAATTTTAAGTTTTCTTGCTCAGCTATTTGGATTTATATACGCTTAAGTGTTATTTTGTCCCTCACTCTTACAAATAAAATTATGATGACCAATAGCATATGATATTTTGACTTCAGGAGAATTGAAATTTTGGAAATCAGATTTACCATGTGGCATAGAATATTTGCCACAGACTCAGAGGTAATAAGATATAGTCCATTTATAGGAATTTCTTCTATGCCTAGAAATCCAACCCTGCTGTGCTCTGGGTCTTAGGTTGACAGTGTTGTTTCTTGAGTGAAAGAAATCTGGCCTTTGCCCCTTCTTACTGTTCTTTTAAGTTGAACAAAATAAAATAAAATTCTCATTCTAAAAATAAGAATCTTAGAGTACCTCAGTTTAGCTGAGTTGCTCAGTCATGTCCGACTCTTTCCTACCCCATGAATCACAGCATGCCAAGCCTCCCTGTCCATCACCAGCTCCGAAGTTCACCCAAACTCATGTGCATCCAGTCGGTGATGCCATCCAGCCATCTCATCCTCCGTCGTTCCCTTCTCCTCCTGCCCCCTATCCCTCCCAGCATCAGGGTCTTTTCCAGTGAGTCAGCTCTTCACATGAGGTGGCCAAAGTATTGGGGTTTCAGCCTCAGCATAAGTCCTTCCAATGAACACCCAGGACTAGTCTCCTTTAGGATGGACTGGTTGGATCTCCTTGCAGTCCAAGGGACTCTCAAGAGTCTTCTCTAACACCACAGTTCAAAAGCATCAATTCTTCGGTGCTCAGCTTTCTTCACAGTCCAACTCTCACATCCATACATAACCATTGGAAAAACCATAGCCTTGACTAGACGGACCTTTGTTGGCAAAGTAATGCCTCTGCTTTTGAATATGCTATCTAGGTTGGTCATACCTTTCCTTCCAAGGAGTAAGTGTCTTTTAACTTCATGGCTGCAGTCACCATCTGCAGTGATTTTGGAGCCCAGAAAAATAAAGTCTGACACTGTTTCCCCATCTGTTTCCCATGAAGTGATGGGACCAGATGCCATGATCTTCGTTTTCTGAATGTTGAGCTTTAAGCCAAGTTTTTCACTCTCCTCTTTCACTTTCATCAAGAAGCTTTTTAATTCCTCTTCACTTTCTGCCATAAGGGTGGTGTCATCTGCATATCTGAGGTTATTGATATTTCTCCCAGCAATCTTGATTCCAGCTTGTGCTTCTTCCAGCCCCGCATTTCTCATGATGTACTCTGCATATAAGGTAAATAAGCAGGGTGACAATATGCAGCCTTGACGTACTCCTTTTCCTATTTGGAAGTCTGTAGTTCCATGTCCAGTACTAACTGTTGCTTCCTGATCTGCATATAGGTCAGGTGGTCTGGTATTCCCATCTCTTTCAGAATTTTCCACAGTTTATTGTGATCCACACCGTCAAAGGCTTTGGCATAGTCAATAAAGCAGAAATAGATGTTTTTCTGGAACTCTCTTGCTTTTTCCATGATCCAGAGGATGTTGGCAATTTGATCTCTGGCTCCTCTTCCTTTTCTAAATCCAGCTTAAACATCTGGACTTTAACGGTTCACATATTACTGAAGCCTGGCTTGGAGAATTTTGAGCATTACTTTACTAGCATGTGAGATGAGTGCAAATGTGCGGTAGTTTGAGCATTCTTTGGCGTTGCCTTTCTTTGTGATTGGAATGAAAACTGACCTTTTCCAATCCTGTGGCCACTGCTGAGTTTTCCAAATTTGCTGGCATATTGAGTGCAGCACTTTCATAGCATCATCTTTCAGGATTTGAAAGAGCTCAACTGGAATTCCATCACCTCTGCTAACTTTGTTCATAGTGATGCTTTCTAAGGCCCACTTGACTTCACATTCCAGGATGTTTACCCCTTACTATTATTGTGAAGATTAAAGTAGTGTGTATATATGAAATGCCTAAATCGCACCTACTGTAACTATGAGTTAAGAGTTAACTGATATATTATCATCACCATAATTACTATATTCATTTAGCATTTTTTACATGGAAAGAAAACACACTATTAAGGTAAAATTAACTTACCTGACTATGTTTTTATTATTATTAGAGAATAATTGCTTTACAACGTTGTATTGGTTTCTGCCATAAAACCATGTGAATCAGCCATAAATATACATGTGTCCCCTTCCTCTTGAATCTCCCTGTCACCCTCCAACTCATCCCAACCCTCTAGATTGTCACAGATTACCAGGTTGATCTCCCTGTGTTATCCAGCCACTTCCCACTAGCTATCTATTTTGCATGTGATAATATATATGTTTCAATGCTGCTTTCTCAGTTTGTTCCACTCTCTCCTTCCCCTGCTGTGTCCATAAGTCTGTTCTCTATGTCTGTGTCTCTATTCCTGCCCTGCAGAGTTTCACAACATACAAATATAGTCAGCTATGGTATATAAAATTTTTCAGTATGAAAACTAAAACTTTTCCTGCAGGGCATTTTGAAGATATGCTTACTAAATGACATAACCATATTGATTAGGGAGGGATGAAGGAACCTTCTGGGCAAGGGATGATTGGATATTTCACAGGTATCTAGTATATATATGCAAAAACCTATTAAACTATATACTTAAAATAGCATGCACTATACTGACTTAGGGCACTGAAAATTCTTTTGCGAAATGTGAAAGAATTTAAAAGCCAAGAGCCACGCACCTATGGACACCTTATCTTTGACAAAGGAGGCAAGAATATACAATGGATTAAGGACAATCTCTTTAACAAGTGGTGCTGGGAAAACTGGTCAACCACCTGTAAAAGAATGAAACTAGAACGCTTTCTAACACCATACACAGAATTAAACTCAAAATGGATTAAAGATCTAAACATAAGTCCAGAAACTATAAAACTCCTAGAGGAGAACATAGGCAAAACACTCTCCGACATACATCACAGCAGGATCCTCTATGACCCACATCCCAGAATACTGGAAATAAAAGCAAAAATAAACAAATGGGACCTAATTAAACTTAAAAGCTTCTGCACCACAAAGGAAACTATAAGCAAGGTGAAAAGACAGCCTTCAGAATGGGAGAAAATAATAGCAAATGAAGCAACAGACAAAGAACTAATCTCAAAAATATACAAGCAACTCCTGCAGCTCAATTCCAGAAAAATAAACGACCCAATCAAAAAATGGGCCAAAGAACCAAATAGATATTTCTCCAAAGAAGACATACACATGGCTAACAAACACATGAAAAGATGCTCAACATAACTCATTATCAGAGAAATGCAAATCAAAACCACAATGAGTTATCATTTCATGCCAGTCAGAATGGCTGTGATTCAAAAGTCTATAAGCAATAAATGCTGGATAGGGTGTGGAGAAAAGGGAACCCTCTTACACTGTTGGCGGGAATGCAAACTAGTACAGCCACTATGGAGAACAGTGTGGAGATTCCTTAAAAAACTGGAAATAGAACTGCCTTATGACCCAGCAATCCCACTGCTGGGCATACACACCGAGGACACCAGAATTGAAAGAGACACATGTACCCCAGTGTTCATCACAGCACTGTTTATAATAGCCAGGACATAGAAGCAACCTAGATGTCCATCAACAGATGAATGGATAAGCAAGCTGTGGTACATATACACAATGGAGTATTACTCAGCCATTAAAAAGAATACATTTGAATCAGTTCTAATGAGGTGGATGAAACCAGAGCCGATTATACAGAGTGAAGAAAGCCAGAAAGAAAAACACCAATACAGTATACTAACGCATATATATGGAAGTTAGAAAGATGGTAACGATAACCCTGTATGCGAGACAGCAAAAGAGACACAGATGTATAGAACAATCTTTTGGACTCTGTGGGAGAGGAGAGTGTGGGATGATTTGGGAGAATGGCATTGAAACTTGTATAATATCACATATGAAATGAATTGCCAGTCCAGGTTTGATGCATGATACTGGATGCTTGGGGCTGGTGCACTGGGACGACCCAGAGGGATGGTACAGGGAGGGAGGTGGGAGGGGGGTTCAGGATGGGGAACACGTGTATACCTGTGGCGGATTCATGTTGATGTATGGCAAAACCAATACAATATTGTAAAGTAATTAACCTCCAATTAAAATAAATAAATTTATATTTAGAGCAAAGTAGAAAAAATAAATAAATAAAAGCCAAGAGCAACTAGCCCATACACTTGAACAGCATGATCATTTTGAAAATATTTTAACCTTTGAAAATTATCAAAAAATCATCCTGTGTTTCCTGCTTTCTCGGAAGTAACATCTGAAGGCAACACGTAAAGAGAAAACAGGTATTTATTTGACTGGTAGAGAAAACATGTATAATCAATGTCATAATTTCTAAAATAAATAGTGATATGAATATATATTATGAGACAAAAGAAGTGTTCTGAGAGTTAGGGTCATTGATGTTGGGATCATTGATCCTGCTCTCTGACTCACATTTATATTAAGAAGTCATTGAGATAGTATGTGTCAGGAATGGAGTGGAAGCATTTAATATAAATTGCACTAGAAATCATGAAAGTCATAAACTGTTTATAAAATAGCATATCCAAAGCCAAAACTATGAACATACAAAAAGGAATTTAGTCCAGTGTTATCTTTGAAAAGCAAAAAGGAGAATAAGTCTCAGGAAAGGTTCCTGTGGTACATTAAGAAAAGGAGGCAACCTTAAAAAGTCACTTGTCCAGTGAAGAGCATTGTGCAACCTGAATACTCAGCATGTCTAGGCACAAGTCTCTCGGATCACTGAAACATCACTGTTTTAGGCTACTATCGGTTTGCTTTCTGTCATTTTACTTACAATTACATACAATGGTCTAAATTGGTATACACCCACAAAATTGTTTTTAAATTAGCAGCTAAGAATCTGGTGCCATGGTACCACAAAGAATATATACCATGATAATTTTATTTTTTTTCTCAAGGAAATTATGCAGTGAGTGATATTTTAATAGTCAGATTTAAATGTGAAAATAATATACAAATTATAATAAAAATCACTCAATGGATTTTAAAAAGTACTTCTCTGGAAATATGTTTATCTGTGTTAAACTAACACTAGAATATTATATCATTTAAAATGTTCTCAATGTGAAATAATCATTTATGCAACCATGTACTCATTACATAAAATTATTCTACAGGCAAGCAAGCATTGATGAGTAATCAAGATATCAAATAATTCCCTAGAATAAAACTAAGAAATAAGACCAATAGTATATGAAATTGAAAGTATTATCATCTGTTTATATAAGTAATTTAATTTACACTTTGAACCTATATTTTGTTCAGTTTTCCCTCAGATGAATTTCTGGTTTTCTAGAAGAAAACTGGCAACTTAAATTTTTAATTTTATGGTGGTTTCTATGTTGATTAAATCTGTCCATTCCAATAAAAAGTATCAAATCTGATAAAACAGAAATGTGTAGTATAAGTAAATTTATTGAAACAGAGCATTTAAGGTGAGAAAGGAGTTTCTTTTCTTAAGTTACTGAAATACAGCTATTTTTTTACGTTATAACAAACACAAGTTTTCCAGTCAGAAATGATTTTATTCCAGATCTCCATTTGTAAGTAGTTTGCTTTGGCAAATGCTGTTTGTCTACCCATTAACCATTCTTTGACTTATTCCAATTTCATTTGGATGTCAATATGCCAGCCATATATCTAGCATTTATCTAATACCTGTTATACACCAAAATTTCTAGGTTCTGGGGACAGAGCAGTGAATAAATATAGACAAAGTCCTACCTTCTGTGAACTTAAATTCCAGTAGAGGGAAACACACCAGACAGAAACACATATGTGATATGGTGAGGGTAGGGGATGAGGAAACGTGTGTCTAGGGCATTGCTATTTTGTGTACGTTTATCAGAGAAAGAGGGACAACAGAGGAAGAGGTGATTGGATGGTATCACCAACTCAATGGACATGAGTTTAAGCAAGCTCTGGGAGATGGTGAAGGACAGTGAAGCCTCGTGCCCTGTAGTCCATGGGGTGTCAAAGAATCGGACACAACTGAGAGACTGAACAACAACAACATCAGAGAAAGACACTCTGTTAAGGTGAAGGAAATAAGGGAGGAACCCATGCAGGGGAGAGTCCTCACAGCAGAGGGAAGGTGGCCTCAGCCTCAGGGGATGAGTCAGACTGGTCCTAATTAGTGATTGCCAACAAAGGTCCATATAATCAAAGCTATGGTTTTTCCAGTAGTCATGTATGGAGGTGAGAGTTGGACCATAAAGAAGGCTGAGCACCAAAGAATTGATGCTTTTGAACTGTGGTGTTGGAGAAGACTCTTAAGAGTCCCTTGGACTGCAAGCAGATCAAACCAGCCCATCCTAAAGGAAATCAGTCCTGAATATTCATTGGAAGGACTGATGCTGAAACTCCCATACTTTGTCCACCTGATGCGAAGAACCACCTCATTAGAAAAGATCCTGTTGCTGGGAAAGATTGAAGGCAGGAGGAGAAGGGGATGACAGAGACAGTTGGAAGGTATCACCAACTCAATGGACATGAGTTTGAGCAAGCTCTGGGAGGTGGTGAAGGACAGGGAAGCCTGACATGCTGCAGTCTATAGGGTCTCAAAGAGTCGGACATGAATGAGCACTGAACAACAACAACAACAACATACTTTAGCTTAGTCAGAACAACCTGGAGGGCTTCGAAAAATGGATTGTTGGGCATCAGCTCCAGAGTTTCTGAATTAGTAGGCCTGGAGAGAGGCCCAAGAATGTGCATTTCTCACAGGCTTATGCTGACACTGATTCTACTACTACTCAGATGATCACACTTTGAGATCAATCTCTGGGCTTCTAAGAAAATGTTTTCTTCCTGAATTTTAGAAGGAGAGATGGCAAAGACAAACACCAACTCATCCATCTTATCATGAGCATTATGTTGTAAGGATTTGATATTTAAAAAGTGGAGAGCCAAATTGGCTTAACAAGAGGAGAATAGCAAAGAAAACAAGCCAACTCAGAGACCTAACAACTCTGAGCAGAGCAAACCATTGCTGGAACTCCTTAAACTGTATATTTAAATGTGAAACAAATAAATGTCCTTATTATCAAAACCACTAGTGGTGGGTAATCTGTTACCTGCAGCAGGTATTATCTAAACTGATGTTTGGTTTTTATTTTCCCTTAGGAATAGTAGTGAAAAATAAAATTGACATTTGAAAATATGGAATCTCTTATTAGGTATCAGTCTAGAGTATCAGTTTAGTTCAGTTCAGTCACTCAGTCATGTCCAACTCTTTGCACCCCATGGACTGAAGCACGCCAGGCCTCCCTATCCATCACCAACTCCCGGAGTTTACTCAAACTCATTTCCATTGAGTCGGTGATGCCATCCAACCATCTCATCCTCTATTGTCCCCTTCTCCTCCTGCCTTCAATCTTTCCCAGCATCAGGGTCTTTTCAAATGAGTCAGTTCTTCACATCAGGTGACTAAAGTATTGGAGTTTCAGCTTCAGCATCAGTCCCTTCAATGAATACCCAGGACTGATCTCCTTTAGGATGGACTGGTTGGATCTCTTGCAGTCCAAGGGACTCTCAAGAGTCTTCTCCAACACCACAGTTCAAAAGCATCAAATCTTTGGCACTCAGCTTTCTTTATAGAATATCAGGAATCCATTTGCCTCTTGGATGTAGGTACTTTGATAGGATTTATCCTAAGTCCCTGAGAGCTGGGAAGGAAGAACCAACATGGTTCTCCAAGAAGCCATGGGAAGAGAATTCCAACCACTGAATTATTCATATATCCATTCACCCATTTATTTAGTATCAGCTTACTTATTCTTTTGATAAACCCAAGGTTGACCTGTAATTGCGAAAGGTGTTCATTTAGCTCTTGTAAGTTCCCATCCCAGGAATGGTCTAAATCAGATCATTATTAATTCAGAGTATTACTTATGTTAAACAATGATGATATAGATCTTTGCCAATCCCTCAAAATAATGTGACTTCAGTGCTAGCGTACATTTTAAGTGTGCATTCCAATATTAAGAAAAATTTACTTGTCACAAAGGTATAGGTGTGGATAAATTTTATTAATAATATATGACAAAACATAAATTCTGGTGATATTTTATTTACTTTATTCTTTCTTCCCTCCTTTGCTATCTTTCCTCTAATTACTGGATAAGATTAGTTTTTTAAAAAAAGAATTTGCTTTATAGTTTTTATTTTGTCTTATGCTGCTTTTGTCAAATTTTTCATTGGTGCCCTTTTCTCTGAGTGTGCAGATGGGTAAAAGTTCTTTTTTAAGTGATCAGGCATTCAGAAATAACAAGCATGAGAAGAAAAAGAACTCTAAGTCTGTCAAGAAGTTACAGTAATACCATAGAAGCTCCATTTGGTTGTACCATGTGTGTGGAATCTTTTTGACAGAATTCATTCCCACCATATTTATCACAGATGAACTTGAGTACATCTCAACAATCTTGGCTCTTAAATTGCACTCTTGTGCTATTTTTACAACTGCAACAAAGGGGGATTTGAAAGTAGGAGTGAGGTCTGAAGAAAAAAATATATTTAATTGGGTCTCAGGCTCTAAAATCTTAACCCTAGTTTCTTAAATTGTGCAAAGATGCTTTATATTTTTCCAGGTATATGTGGAAGGAAATGGTAAAGCATCAGAAAGAAATTTTCAGATCTGCTTACACTGCTTTTTATACTGATGGAGGGGCTTCCCTGGTGGTGCTCATGTGAAGAATCTACCTTCCAGTGCAGAAGTTGTAAGGGATGTGGGTTCGATCCCTGGGTTGGGATGACCCCTGGAGTAGGAAATGGCACTCCACTCCAGTATTCTTGCCTGGAAAATTCCATGGACAGAGGAGTCTGGCAGTCTACAGTTCAGGAGGCCATAAAGAGTCAAACATAACTGAGCAACTGAGCACATACTGATGAATCTAAGATCAACTGTGATAGTTCAGTTTGGCTAGTAAGAAATTCTGGATGGGGTCGGGCTTTTATTGGTCCCTAGGATTGAATTATCTTTGAGAAAGCTGCCAGCTCTTCTGAAAATTTGTAATCAGTGAGAATAATTTTATTGTTCTTCCTCTGAATGCCTAAGTACTCCTGCTGGTACTCATACTCCTTTCTCTTGCAAGGGAGAAAAACTGTGCATCATTTTTCCAGCCAATTGTATGTCTGTCCTCGTTTTCAAAAATTAGTCTAATTTGAGGTTTCATTTTTCTTCAACTCAGAAGGGAGGGAATTGCAAGAAAGTATATTAGTAATAGACTATAGCCTGAGGAAAATGAAATTATATCTATGTGAAACCAAGCAGGGAACAAGTACACTTTTAATAAAGCTTAAATCAGTGGTTCATAGCTTGAAACTAACTTCTGTTAGGCAGCAGTATTTCCTTGTGCTCTGTCAAAGACCTTATCATTGTAAATTTTTTCTTTTAATATAGAGCAAGTTACTAAAAATTAGCAGCTAGTAGATTTTTTCAACTTATTTGGAAAACTAAAATATCCCTTTGCTTTCAAAAAACTATAGTAGAATAAAAATGTAATATTTCTACAGTGAAGTTAAAGGCTAATGATTCTCCAAATTATATATTATTCAGAAATCTCTTAGGATAAAGACCTGTCTAGATCGACTGTAAGGTTTATGAGGGTAAGCCCGGTATCTGGTTATATTTGTGAAGTCCATGCCTGATATTTAATACAAATGCAATCTTTTTGGAATGAATGTTGTTGTTTTCTAGAATTATTCCACTTTTCAGTGCCTTTAAGATGTATCGGTCATTTTTTTTACTACGTTTTTATTTTATTAACATACTTTAGACATAATTTGAAGTATTTTATTTCTTTATGAATAAAAACTTTGTCCTCTTGGTAGTCGTGTCAGTTTTTGCTTCCCTTCCATCTAAATTATGCTACACTATTAGAATGGGAAAAAAAATGTAAAAAGAAAAATTTTGCTTGAGTGACTAATATCACTATTTCAAATATTAATTTTCACCTTTATTCTTTAGGAGAAAAATAGGTTTAAAAAGTGAAGACTACAAAAAATAGAAAAAAATTGTGTATGTAGTGTAAGTATGTATGCTCTATAAGTATTCTAAAGTAATGGGAAGCTTTCAAAAACTGCAAAGTTACTGATGGGAAGTTTCTGGCCAGTGATGATTTTTAATCTAAGAAGCCAATTGAACTTTATTTACTTATTATATATATTTATTTATTATAATTTTAGCAATTGTCTATTAAGAATATTAGTAGACATTATAGAAATTTGAAAAGCATTTACTCTATTTTTTAATAAACTATTTTTTTTAATTGAAAATAATGCTAGCATACACAACTTTGTTATATGTAGACTATTAACATAAGCCAAGGAATGCAGGTGGCCTCAGGAAACTAGAAGAAGCAAGAAAAACAATTTTCCCCTTTGAACCTCCAGAAGGAACACAGGCCTGCCAAATCTTAATTTCAGTATTATAAGATTCATTTATGGGCTTCCCAAGTAGCAGTAGTGGTAAAGAACTCATCTGCCAATCCTGGAGACATAAGATAGGTGGGTTTGATTCCTGGGTCAGGAAGATCCCTTGGAGGAGGGCATGGCAACCCCATCCAGTATTCTTGCCTGGAGAATCCCATGGACAGATAAGCCGGCAGGCTATAGTACATAGGGTCACAACGAACTGGACATGATTGAAGTGACTTAGCACACAAGATTCATTTAGGACTTCTGACTGCTAGAACCATAGATAATAAATTTGTGCTTTTTAAGCATACAAATGTATGGCAATTTGTTACAGCATAAAAAGTAACTAATACAATTTTGGTACCTGGAAGATGAATCTTACTGAAACAATTACCGAAAAATATGGACCTGACTTTGGAATTGAGCAGATGTTTGGAAAAATTTTGAGGAGCAAGACAGGAAAAGCTTGGATTGCCTTTAACAGACTGTCAGTAGAAATATGAATATTGGGGAAGAGTCAAGATGACAGAATAAGAGGACATGGAATTTACATCTCCTCACAACTACATCGAGAATACATCTACAAACGAAACAGTTATCACAGAACACCTGCTAAACACTAGCAGAAGATCAGACACCTAAAAGAACAAGAAGAATCCCCATGCAACCAGGTAGGATGAAAGAAAGAAAAAACAAAAAGAGGAAACAGGAAGGTACCAGCACCCCTGGAGAGGAACTGAAAGTGAAGAGAGGTTCCCACACTCAGAAAAGCCCATTCACAGTGGGGAAATAAGCTAGGGCAGAAAGAGGATTGGTGAGAAATGCTGCAACTGGTCTGTAAAAGGCAGGACACAGTAAGAACTGTGCCCATGATCTGTGCTGCTGCCTGCATACCCCAGCCTGAGTCCTGTGTCTCCTGGTGCGGACAGGGGCTGAGTGATGGAAAGTGGTGTTTGAAGAAAGGACCCAGGGAGGGGACAACTGCTGGCTGTGAAAAGACAGTATGAAGGGATAGGAGTAAGGAGTTCCACAACTGGGAATGTTTTCAGAAGAAGCTACAAAAACATTTCTGACTTTTCTAGAAGAAGCTATAGAAGCACTTCTCTGGGTCACCATAGAAGCAAGATACTATTGCTGAGTGGCATGCAAGGGGGGTGCCTCCACAGCAACCTCCTTCCCTACCAGCCAGCCTCATGGCTCCATGGGCACTAGGAGGGGCACCCATTTAAGCATGCTTGTCCACTTCTAAGCCAAGGAATCCTCTGTCCACACAAGCTCCAGAGATCACCAACAAATACAAAAGACCATAAGAGACTACATGCCCCCCAAAATGACCAACCTAGAATAATGGACACATTTTTAGGAAAGTGCAACCTTCCAAGACTGAACCAGGAAGAAACATGAAAATATGAACAAACCCATCATAAATAATGAAATTGAAACTGATTAAAAATTTTCTGGCAAACAAAAAGTCCAGGACCAGATGGCTTCACTGGTGAATTCTATCAAACATTTAGAGAAGAGCTACAACCTATCTTTCTCAAAATCTTCCCAAAAATTGCAGAGGGAGGAATACTCCCAAACTCATTCTATGAGTCCACCATCATTCTAATACCAAAACCACGCAAAGATATCTCGCACAGAAAAGAAAATTTAAGGCCATTATCACTGATGAACATAGACACAAAAACCCTCAACAAAATACTAATAGACAGAATTCATTAAAGGAACACACACATTAAAAGGACAATACACCACAATCAAGTGGGATTTAACCCAGGGATGCAAGGATTCTTTACACAAATCAATCAATGTGATACACCATATTAACAAACTGAAGAATGAATATGATAATCTCAATAGACACAGAAAAAGCTTTTGACAAAATTCAGCACTCATTTATGGTAAAAACTCAGGAAGTGGGCATAGAGGGACCCTACATCAACATAATAAAACTTGTACACGACAGACCCACAACAAACAACATTCTCAGTGGTGAAAAACTGAAAGCATTTCCTCTCAGGTCAGGAATAAGACAAGGATGTCTACTCTTACCACTTTTATTCATCATAGTTTTGGAAATTCTAGCCCTGGCAATCAGAGAAGAAAAAGAAATGAAAGGAATCCAAATTAAAGAAAAGAAGTAAAATTGAAACTGTTTGCAAATGACATTACACATAGAAAATCCTAAAAATACCATCAGAAAAACTACTGCAGCTCATCAATGAATTGGTGAAGTTTCAGGTTATAAAATTAATACACAGAAATCTCCTGCATTTCTTTATACTCCTGAACAATGAAAAATCAGAGAAATTAAGGAAGCTATCTGATTTACCATTGCAACAAAAAGAATACCTAGGAATAAACCTACCTAGAGAGGCAAAGGATCTGTACTCAGAAAACTATAAGATACTGATGAAAGAAATCAAAGATGATGCAAACACATGGAGAGATATACCATGTCCTTGGATTGGAAAAAGCAATATTGTGAAAATAATTATACTCCCCAAAGCAGTCTACAGATTCAAGGTACTCCTTATCAAATCACCAAGAGCATTTTCACAGAATTATAACACTTAAATGTATCATTTGTATGGAAACTCAAAAGACCCCCACATAGCTAAAGCAATCTTGCAAAAGAAAAATGGAGCTGGAGGAAATCAGGCTCCTTGACTTCAGACTATATTGCAAAGCTACAGTGATCGAGACAGCATAGTACTGGCACAAAAACAGAAATATAGATTGATAGAATAGGGTAGACAGCCCAGAGATAAACTCGTGCAGCTGTGGTCACCTAATCTAATCCAGAGGCTAGAACATACAATGGTGAATAAACAGTCTCTTTAGGGAGTGGCGCTGGGAAAACTGGACAGCTCCGTGTGAAAAGAATGAAATTAGGAGTGAACATTCCCTAGCACCATACACACATTAAAAAAACCACAAAATGGACCGACATGTAAGGCTGAACACTATAAACCTCTTAGAGGAAAGCATAGAAGAACACTCTGACATTAACCACAAGATCTTTTTTGACCCATCTCCTCCTTTTCATAATCTTCTAGAGTAATGAAAATAAAACAAAAGTAAACAAATGGGACCTTATTAAACTTGAAAGATTTTGCACAGCAAAGGAAACCATAAACAAGACAAAAAGATAGCCCTCAGAATGGGAGAAAATATTTGCAAACAAAGCAAGGCAGTACTGATTCCCTATTTTAATCCTTTGTTGAAAAAGGCAAATGCTGAATGATAGAAAATTAAATTATTTTTATTCCTGGCAATTAAAAACAGGTCTTTAGAGTGAATCCCCACATCAAAAGGATTGCATTATTTTTATTGCAGTGTTATGGTAACATGAACTCTGCCTCTCTTTTTTTTCTGTATTTATCCTATTGTAGGAATAAAAGATTAAAATCCAGTTTGGCCTCATTGAAACACATTTGCAGAGTGTTATAGAGCATTGGTTTATGATTATTACCCCATAATAGACAAAGTATCCTTTATCCTCTATCAGTTTAGTGTCTGAAATTATGCATTCTATTCATTTTTTAATGAAATGTGGATTAAAGATTCTCTCTCTGATTTAATAAACGGCATAAGAGTCAAAAGTTAATTGGATCTTTGTTGAATGAGCAGTGACCACTGTGTGTGATTGATGGGAGGAAAAGTTAGTGAATTACATTTTTAATTTGTTTTATGTATTTAAAACTTTTAGATTAGTAAAGTGTGTATTTTTTGATCAGTTTTCTCAAGTAAATTATGTAGCACTAATTATTCTTATAAAAATCATGGTAAAATCCTAATTTCTTTCAAAAATAAAAATTTCTCAGATTCTGCAAATCTGAGATATAAAAAATGCCACATGCTTGAGTACGTATAGTTTATTATGTTTTCATTTTAAAGACAGAAAATGAATGTTATCACCAAGACATATAAACAGTTCTAGATTTGTCTCCTGCTGTTTTTTATGAGTTTCAACCAAACTTTAAAGTTTGCAATCTTGTTTAATTCTTACTCAGATGGTAAAGCATCTGCCTGCAGTGCAGGAGACCCGGGTTCGATCCCTGGGTCGGGAAGATCCCCTGGAGAAGGAAATGGCAACCCACTCCAGCACTTTTGCCTGGAAAATCCCATGGATGGAGGAGCCTGGAAGGCTACAGTCCATGGGGTCACAAAGAGTCGGACACGACTGAGCGACTTCACTTTTCACTTTCTATTCTTTATTCTTAGAGCTCCTGCTGAATTTACTGGGAAAGAGGTTACCATCTCCAAGTGCTTGTTTTAGGAAATGCAGAAATTCACAGTTGCAAATACCATGGTGAAGGTGACAAAGTGATTGTCACCACATTTTGCATAACCCTGGTGGTAGCAGAAGGAATTTTACAATTTAAGTATCACTGACCTTTCATGAAATATACAGATTGTCCTTTTAAACCTCTTGGTGATAGATGTTTGTGTGTGCAGACTTGCCTTCCATATTGTAAATTCAAAAGGACAGTGTTTTCGTTGCTGTCCGTTGCTGTTACATAAGTTCCCTATATGCAAACCTTCAACTTGCAAACTTTCAAAGACCTGAACATATGTTTGCATATCCAGTCCTGTACGTGTAGTTCACATGTCTGACGTACATCATGTGTGTGCATCCTCTACAAGCAGTTGTGCTTTTGTGTACTTTTTGTACAATACTGTAAAGAGTACAGTAGTACAGTATGTTTATTTCAATCCTAAGATGTCTAGATGGAGAAGGCAATGGCACCCCACTCCAGTACTCTTGCCTGGAAAATCCCATGGACGGAAGAGCCTGGTAGGCTGCAGTCCATGAGTCGCTAAGAGTCGGGCACAACTGAACGACTTCACTTTGACTTTTCACTTATGAGCATTGGAGAAGGAAATGGCAACCCACTCCAGTATTCTTGCCTGGAGAATCCCAGGGACAGGGAAGCCTGATGGGCTGCCGTCTATGGGGTCGCACAGAGTCGGACACAACTGACGTGACTTAGCAGCAGCAGCAGCACGATGTCTAGAAACAAGCATAAAAGCAGTGGTGATATTGCTGGAACTGCTACCAGCCCCAACAGGGAGGCCTGGCGTGCTGCAATTCATGGGGTCGCAAAGAGTCGGACACGACTGAGTGACTGAACTGACTGGCTGACTATACTTTTCAAGGTACTTTAAGATTTAGTGTTTTCTTTATTTTTTGTATGTGTTTGTTTTTTACATACTTTTGTTTTGTGTGAAAAGTATTGAAACCTTTACAGTACAGTACTATATAGCCGATTGTGTTGTTTGAGCACCTAGGCTGACTTTGTTGGACTTAGGAATAAATTGGACTTAGGAACATACTCTTGGGACAAAATTGTTTATATGTAGGGGGCTTCCCTGGTGGCTCAGGTGGTAAAGAATCTGCCTGTAATGCAGGAGACCCTTGTTCAATCCCTGGGTCAGGCAGATCCCCTGGAGAAGGGAATGGCTACCCACTCTGATATTCTTGCCTGGAGAATTCTATGGATAGAGGAGCCTGGCAGGCTACAGTCCATGGGGTCTTAGAGAGTTGGACGCTGCTGAGCGACTAACACTTTCACGCTTTCACTACCATATTTATAACACCTGTGCCTCTTAAAGTCCCAGTCTTTGCCTTTAAGGAAACCATCAGTTCTTGATACCTCCTGCTCTCTTGGTCTCTTTGCTGCTATCTTCCCAGCTGAAAATTCACCTGGGTTGTGCCTTTGAGGTAGGGTTTCACTGTATTGGTAAAGCTTTCCTCTGCTCTCCCTGTTAACCCTCATCTCAGTTCTGACTTCTTTATAAAAAGTTGCTTTGTATTGGCCAGGTATTCTGCCGACATGTTCAGCCAGTAGGGAAGATAGTTTGAAGTAAATGTGGTTCATTGGTGGTGATCTGACAGTGCACTAAAGATAAGAGCAAGTAAGAAAGTTTTTTGTTTTTTGTTTTTTTTGTGAAGAAATGAAGAAAGAAAACTAAAGGTCCTAAGAAATATGTAGCTAACACTTCACCTCACATAATTCAGTTTTTCTCAAGGCTGGCTACTGGGCTTCCCAGGTGGTGTTAACAATAAAGAATCCACCTGCCAATGCAGGAGAGCAGGAGGAGGGCATGGCAATCCACTCCAGTCTTCTTGCCTGGAGAATCCCGTGGAGAGAGGAGCCCAGCAGTCTGTGGTTCATAGTGTCACAAAGAGTAGGGCACGACTGCAGTGACTTCACACACATGCTAGGCTTCCACCATATCAATTTTTAGAAGTGATCATGTTATCAACTACTTTGTTAATCTGTGATTTAAAAAAGAAAAATTGTTTTACATCATCATTGTGAACAGTACTCATCCCTTGATTACATCTTTGTCCATTGCTTACTTCCCTACAGCTACCTGTTCCACCAGCTGTTAAACACTGACAATTTGGTCATCCATCTGCATTGTGTTTATTGTCTGCCTACTTTCTTGTCAGACACTAAGCCAGATGTTGAACTTCAAGGGAGCCAGGCATGGGATGCAGGGCAGGACACCTGTATGCAGTTACTATGCAGAGCAGATTTGGGGTACAAATAGTCATTGGCCACATCTGTCTTAAATCATGAGCTATTATCTTCCTCATGGAGATTCCTCAACTCTACCAACATCTGTTCTTGGAAATAAAATCCTCCCCTTTTCATTTTGGTAGGATACTTACAGTCTATGTTATATAGTTGCTATAATCTGGATTTAGCTCATAACTTCCCTTTAAACAAATATCCTCCCATCTGAAAACTATGGAGGTGTTTCTGTTCAGATTTTAGAAAACAAATCACCAATCTAATTTGTGTGTTTTAGACACAAAATTGTACATATTTACCTAATGTGGGGATTTTTTTCCAGACTTATTTATGGTCATAGAGGCATACCTATATTTCTCTATATTTGACCTAGATATAGATTTTTTAAATGCCATCATCCTAGATAGTGATCTGAAGCTTACATTTTTTAACTTCAAATATCTTGGACATATTTTCAAGTTAGAAAATACAGATATTTCATTGTGTGAATGTATTTTTAATTCTTCACCTTTTGAGAGACAGGCATCACCAACATGGCATCACCAAAGCAATGGACATGAGTTTGAGTAGACTCTGGGAGTTGGTGAGGGACAGGGAAGCCTAGCATGCTGCAGTCCATGGGGTCACAGAGTCAGGCATGACTGAGCAACTGAACTGAACTGAAAAGCCTTGTGTTGCATGCAATTATGAATTAAACATTGTCTGTCATAGGACAAATTCCTAAAAGTGGTATTTATAAGTTTTATACATATATATTATACAGTATATTTAAATATTTAATATATATTTTAATATTTTAAATATATTTACTATATTAAATATTAATATATACATATATATGTTAAAATATTACAGCCAAATTACACTCAAAAAGAATTATACAAATTTATATTTCAAACAGTATACTAGAATCCTGCTTTCTCTATACCTTTATCACTACTAACTGAAACCAGTCTTTAAGATTTTGCTTATCTAATCAGTTCAGTTCAATCACTCAGTCCTGTCCAACTTTTTGCGACTCCATGGACTGCAGCAGGCCAGGCCTCCCTGTCCATCACCAACTCCTGAAGCCTACTCAAACTCATGTCCATCGCATAGTTGATGCCATCCAACCATCTCATCCTCTGTTGTCCCCTTCTCCTCCTCCCCTCAATCTTTCCCAGCATCAGGGTCTTTCCAAATGAGTCAGTTCTTCGCATCAGGTGGCCAAAGTATTGGAGTTTCAGCTTCAGCATCAGTTCTTTCAGTGAATATTCAGGACTGATTTCCTTTAGGATGGACTGGTTGGATCTCCTTGCAGTCCAAGGGACTCTCAAGAGCCTTCTCCAACACCACAGTTCAAAAGTTTCAATTCTTTGGCACTCAGCTTTGTTTATAGTCCAACTCTCACATCCATACATGACTACTGGAAAAAACCATAGCTTTGACTAGACAGACCTTTGTTGGCAAAGTAATATCTCTGCTTTTTAATATGCTGTCTAGGTTGGTCATAGCTTTTCTTCCAAGGAGCAAGCATCTTTTAATTTCATGGCTGCAGTCACTATGTGCAGTGATTTTGGAGCCCCCAAAAATAAAGTCTGTCACCATTTCCATTGTTTCCCCGTCTATTTGCCACGAAGTGATGGGACTGGATGCCATGATCTTCGTTTTCTGGATGTTGAGTATTAAGCCAACTTTTTCACTCTCCTCTTTCACTTTCATCAAGAGGCTCTTTAGTTCCTCTTCACTTTCTGCCATAAGGGTGGTGTCATCTGCGTATCTGAGGTTATCTAATGGACAATGTTTTATTGTATTATAATAAGAGATCCACATAATGATACCACTGATTGTTTTTTTAAAATCATCCAGTGAAGAATGAAGACATGACCACATGAACACAGTTAACTATTCAATTTATGTGATGCATTTTGTTTCAAGTTGATGAATGAAAGAAGTTAACAAATATTCCAAACTCTTATTTTGAAGTCTACTACTTTGGGAAAGCCTGGAAATACTTCAGAATATTTCAAGTGCATAGTGATTTTGTCACATTTCCCAAGCTACAGTAGATTTGAGATTGTCTTGATTTATGATATGCTTTTATTAATCATCGATAGTCTGATTTCCAAGTTCTTCAGACATTCTTTCATTGACTTAGGCAATATTTGTAGAAGTTGTGAAAACTACACTTTTTATTCTTTAAAAGCAAATAAGGCGTGTCAAAAAATAACCAAAGTAGAGGAAATTATGAGGAGCCACAAGAATAAGTTGGGGTTCATCAGGTAAGACTGTTGGCAGAAGCAAATGTGCAGAATGTTTTTAAATTCACTCCTAAGAAATCTTTTTAAATCCAGTTTTGAGTATTTGAAAGTCACACAATACTTTGCAGAATGACAACAAGACAAATGTCACAATAATCACAAAAATACATAAAGTACGTTCTTATTTTAAATTTCTCCTTTAAAAGAGATATATAACCCAGGCAGAAGAAAAAAGTTAAAACAATATGCACATCACCAGCTAAGTTCAGTTTGACTTCTGTTTACCAGATGTTTTGATAGAAATCTTCTTCAGTGTTCAATATAATAATGTCTTTGAAACATTGCTGTGAAACTTCTAAGCTATATATCCTGTTTGTTGATAAAGAATATATGGATTGGGGAATCAGTGTTAAGACCACACGGACATTTATTGTAAAACAAAAATTAAAGTATTACTCTCAATATAATAATTGTTTTAAGAGTCTTAATAAATAAAGACAAATTTCAACATGATATATACAGTCATCTAGAGCAATATAGTGTGGAGAAAATAGAAGAATATTTCCCCTTGCTGAACTGTGGATTACTTCTGCTTTAGTTTCCGAGGAATTCAGTTTTAGAACTGACCTATGAGGTGCTCATGTCCTTACTCTATTGCCATGATCACAAGATTATTTATTTACCAAAATCATGCTAAAAAATCTTTGTAGATGTCTTAAACATGACTGCCTTCTCTAATTTTCTTTACATAAAGACATCAATGAAATAAATATGTAGTGAAATCCTGATTATACTAGACTTAAATGTGTTTTTTAAATATACCTTCTTAAGCCTTGATAGGCCAGGGTCTAGGAGACTCCATTGGAGAACTCTCAAAGGTCTGACTTGCCCCATATTTTGTCATGCTTTTATTTGGATTCATTCACAATAACAGCTGCTCATCATGCAGGGTATTGGAGAATGACCTAAATTAACTTTTCTGCAGGAAGTAAAGGGACCTCAGGATAGGAGACTGCAGTTTCAAATTTCCCCTGAGATGTAAATTAATTCAGTCTTTATCTGGGATGACTTAAAGGACTTAGTATATAATGTCTCTTGTTTCTCTCAAAGAGGATCTATCAGCATCAGACACCTAGGTCGAGTCATCAAATACACAGGTCTACTTACTGAGAAAAATCTGATTAGTTCAGAATAAAAGGGTGAGGGAAGAGGCACTGTGAACAAGACTCACTTCCAGAAAGAATGGGTTAGGAAGAAGACTAAAAGAAATCGGGTCATTTATTTAGGGGTTAAAAAAAAAAAAAACACACAGATGATTAGCAGTCCCTTTTAAGGAAACTTTATAATTTCATGAGGTGCTTTTCTTTGCCATTTTGTTAATTCTTTATTTCCAAAATTTATTTCAATATGTTATTAAGAACTTGTCATCCTGTATATTAAGTATAAACCATCTCAGGAGAACAAGGATGAATAAAATATGTTTATTGATCAGTAGGCACTCACATGCTACTTTTCTACATTCATTTTCTTGCCATTTTCCATTGATGAAGGCTATTTATCTTCTCTTTTGTTTTGGCTTGTAACTATAATTTCTGCTCTTAAATTTTTTTGTTTTTTTGATAATCCTTTCTTAGGGCTTTCCAGGTGGCACAGTGGCAAAGACTCCACCTGCCAGTGCAGGAGACACAGAAGACGTAGGTTCAGTCCCTGGGTCGAGAAGATGCCCTGGAGTAGGAAATGGCAGCCCACTCCAGTATCCTTGCCTGGAAAACTGCATGGACCGAGGAGCCTGATGGGCTACAGTCCATGGGGTAGAAAAGAGTCAGACACAACTGAACGACTGAGCATAAAGTCATTTCTTAACCTATAAAGTTAGTGTTCTTTATACAACTGTTACTGTCTTAGAGTTTGGTTATCTGAAAGATTAAATGTCTCCAAAGATCTCCTGAACAGAGCTGCTCCCAGGACTATGATGTGGCCACTACAAAAAATAAGATCTTATAAAACTCAATGGTTTTGTGGACTTGTTATCCTCTGTCTCTTGCATTCCCTGTGCCTTGATTGGCAGGGACTCTTTTTGTTCATATTTTGAGGAATTTTTATGGAGCAGAGGTTCCTAAACATAGTCTTCGAAACAATAACTAGTCCTCAAAATAACAACTATTTTGTAAAACCTTTACTGTCATGAAACAAAATCTATTTAGTGTACCAACATACATAATTCTTTAAAGTCCCCAACCCTAATATATAAAAGAGCTAAAGGAAATAAAATAAAATGTACTTCATTACCTAAATGACTGAACTCAACCATTTAACAGACACACCGAATACTGATGCTTATTGCTATTCTTAGAATCACAGAATACAACATGTATTAATGCAGACCACCCTGCCCTCCCCCAAATAAATTTTATAGATCCTCGGCTCTAATCATTGGGAGACTCAAATGTCTCTACACATTTCCTAGATGCTTCCAGAAGTCACTAGCTGCCCTATTGAGAACCAGTTATAGAACATAACCTTCAGTGCATATTTTTGATGTGTGTTTCTATTTGTTTGCTCCAAGGAAGGCTATGTTGTGAAGCTTCTGTGAGCATAGAATCATAGCGTATTTTCTTTTTCGAGTCACTGAAATAGAACCCAGACATGCCACACATGGGCCTGATATATTTTAGTAAATATATCTTCAAGTGGTATATCATAAATTGAAAATCTGAATTTCCTAGTATGATCACTGTGTTGCCATCATGGGTCAAGATGAATTGGCAGAAACCACTTACTGAAGGATTTGATAATGTTTCATGAAAAGAGAATTAATATGATTGTTTTTAATAAGTAATGTCCTATGAGTGGCAAGATAGCATTTTACAGGGCAAAAAAAAAAAAAATGAGAACTCCCCAAATTTTTTGACCAACACAAACATTAACTAGTTTCAAAATCATGTCTATTTCACTTTCATCTTTCTCCTTGCTACTATTTCTTTGTCACACAGCTCATACATCCATGAAACACAACTTTTTATAGCCATGAAACAATTTCCTTCACATACGTGCTTCTTCACTAAATTTTTCACTGTATAACACTTCAAGTTCATTTTACTCAAATGAATCCACAAATATTAAGGACTTAGTACTTTACATAACTCCAGTTCATGTTTCAACATATCTTGCCCATCTACTTTTGATTTCCCAGTCCCTTTTCTTCAGATTAAAAACAAAATAAAAATAACATCTGACACAACTACTCTACTCTCCAAAGAGGAATTGTAAAGTGTAAAACTTTAACGGTTTTAAATGCTGAAACTGTTAACATTTCAAAATGTTAAAACCTTTTTTGATGGTCTGTTTTAAAATCTATGGAGCGTATAGTTTTCACAAAACTCAGATCCTTTGTCTTCTTTGTTATCAATCTCTGTATCACCTTATTTACTTTATAGTATCCTGAATATTTATTATTTTTGCACCAGCTCCCTGAACGAATGAGTGAGTGAATGAATAGAACATGTTTGTTAAACATGCAAATATAAAATCTAAACAAGTAAATATATTTATTCAGTGAAAATTTTAATGATTCTTCTCCTTTACCAAAGGGAACTTGTACCAAACACCTTGGTTGAAATACTGCTGATCACAAACAGGCCCCATCATTTTGAATGCATGTCATAGCTTTGTTGTTGGATTATTTTCTGAAAACCTAAGGAGAAGTGGATTAGCTTCCTTCCTTAGCTGCTTTTCTCTATAGTGAGGCGCATTTAGACTTTAATTGCTCTAACAATGTCTATAGTTCTGTGTTTTTTTTTAAATGCACTACCCTTTGTATATCGGAGAAGTCAATGGCACCCCTCTCCAGTACTCTTGCCTGGAAAATCCCATGGACGGAGGAGCCTGGTGGGCTGCAGTCCATGGGGTCGCTAAGAGTCAGACACGACTGAGTGACTTCACTTTCACTTTTCACTTTCATGCATTGGAGAAGGAAATGGCAACCCACTCCAGTGTTCTTGCCTGGAGAATCCCAGGGATGGGGGAGCCTGGTGAGCTGCCGTCTCTGGGGTCGCACTGAGTCGAACATGACTGAAGCGACTTAGCAGCAGCAGCAGCTTTGTATATAAAAAAAAATAGTATGGATAACATAATTTTGAAAATGATTTACTTACCATGTCTACATTTTGATCAGGGCATAGCTTGTATTGGAGAACGTACCTGGATTCAAGAAACAGGTCATATGTGTGAAAGAGTATTTCTTTTTCTGTGAAGACATGTGATAGCTGAGGGGTTCAAGTTCTTGTTGGCATTTTTAGGGCCCTACTCAGATCCAATGTTGTGTATAATATTCTTCATGACTTGTGAAATTGACCTTTACTCACCAGTGTTACTTTACAATACAAAATCTTTCATTAAATGTATAGCCACCATTTCATTTAACTTCTAACTCTGTGTGTCAGTAAAATAAAACAAAAATTTAGCTTAATGCAGTAATAGCACACATATGCTGTTCTATTCTAAAATCCTCAGAAATCTGGCAAGGTGAAAATTGGGAACATAGCTATGATCTCATGAAGTTTGAATACAGTCCTAAACGTTTTGGAAAGACTTGCCAGCTGGATTTTCATGCTCTAAGTCTGACTTCAATAATTGCTATTTTCTACCACAGTTTAGCCAGTATACCTCAGTATCTCCAGACATTCCCACCAAAACCCACTTTAAAACTAAGCACAGCTCTGGCATCTATGCTTCCATCCTGTACCAAACTCAATAGTTCTTTTCTGTGCTACTAATCAAGTTATGCAAACAACTGGAAACAATTTAGAAATACTGGAAATATGTTCTGTCTTTTCATAACTTCTTCATACCTCCTACTTCCTCCGCTTCTCAAAAGCCCCATATTGTCTCCACCCACATTCCCATCAGTTGTTCAGACAGAAAAACTCAGGTGCTTTCTTTCTGGGAAGAAACATAGTCTAGAACTGGTTCAAGGTACACCTCTGGGTTACCAAAATCAATCTTTAAAAAAATACTTATCAACCCGAATAAGACCTGTTGTCAAGTGCAGAAATTCCATCCTGGCTGTGCTTTTGCTTCTCACATGGTGAACCTCGCTGCCGACAACATTCCTTCAGCAGCCAGACCTACGTCTGCACCAGGAGTGATTGACTTCTTTCTCCATGGGACTGATTTAAAATTTAAAAAAAAACTGTAGATCCTACATAACCTTCCAACTCTTGGAAACCAGAATTACTGCATCTATTCATCCTCTTAAAGAGGTGAATGTTTTCACCCTGATAGTTTGACTGTTTGTATTTGATGCTTGATTTTTTAAGTTTAATTATAATCAGTTTATAGGCAAGTAAGACAATAATGGCCTTTATATTTCGTTGAAAATTTCATGTATTATAGTCAGAGTTTAGAATTACTGTCCTAGAAGTATGACTTGATGAAGCTGTTGGAGCAGTGACCTTTACAAACTTTTAACAAAATAGTGAAACTCCTGTTTGTTGTTGTTGTTCAGTTGCTAAACCGTGTCAGACTCTTTAAAATCCCGTGGACTGCAGCACACCAGGCTTCCCTGCCCTTCATTATTTCCTGGAATTTGCTCAAACTCATGTCCATTGAGTCGCTGATGCAAGTTTACATGCTGGAGGTGAGAGGCAGCAGCCAGAGGAAGCCACCAAAGTCTGTCTTCTGCAGAAACTGGTAATTAGGAACAGGTCAGAGGTCAAAAGCAGATAGGATTTTCAGATAAGAACAGGCAAAACAAGCAAGAAACACTTGAACTTCTGCTCTTGTGACTGCTGCTAGACTGCCCCCTGCTGGAGGCTGAAGCAGTGCAGCTTGCTAGCTTGTCACACCTGACCCTAAAGGTCCTTGTGTGTTAATTGCTCAGTTGTCCCACTCTTTGCGACCCCATGGACTTTAGACCACCAGGCCCCTCTGTCCATGAGATTCTCCAGGCAAGAATACTGGAGTGGGTTGACAGTTCCTTCTCCAGGGGAAAGGTGCAGCCAAAGACAGGGCCTGACCTCGAGTGCTTTGATTCAAACAGGTCACTAGACCAACAGGTCAGGTGCTTTTCTTATGGAGAAAGAAAGTAAGTGGGTGATACATCTCTTAGTCACTTTGAATTTCAGTGTTTCTTAAGCTATCTTAAAGAGCTTCGCATATGGCTCAGTGGTAAAGAATCCACCAGCAATGCAGGAGCCGCAGGATCAAACACAGGAGTTGATCCCTGGGTCTGGAAGATCCCCTGGAGAGGGAAATGGCAGCCCACTCCAGTATTCTTGCCTAGGAAATCCCATAGACAGAGGAGGGTGTTGGGCTATATTCTGCAGGGTCCTAAGAATTGGATGTAACTGAAGCGACTTAGCATGCACCAGCACAAGCTATCTTAGTTCAAAATCTACAAACTGAAATACAAAGGAAAAGATAAGGAAAATGAGAAAAGAAAGAAAGGCTCAATGTTTCTGATTCCAGAAACATTTAGGGGAATGGGTTATTGGAGAACAGAAGCATTGGTGATTTTTAAAAATGAAATTGAAGGTTTGATTACTTGGCTTTTTCTCATTATCTGTCTCCTCCTTGCAAAACCCCCCACAAAAAAGGTAATTACCACAGTCTAGTCTTACATAGAACATTCAGAAATTTTATACTGACACTGAAGTTACTTCATTAGTTTTTTTCTGAGAGTGACTCAGGAGAGTTCAGTTTCACATCTCTCCTCTTCTGAAGTTCCACCATTTATTCTGCAGCATTTGAATAGTGTTATCGTCACACAACTTGTATTATTTTTTTGTGCATTTTATTTCCAGACAAGTGGCAAAGTTTCAGGAGACAAAAGCCATATCTTTAAGCTGTAATGTGAAAAAAAAAATTCACCAGGCTTTGGAATCAGGCAATCCGAGTTTAACAAATCAAGTTGTGTGGCTCTAGCCAAATCACCAGTCAACAGCATTACCTAAACTTTAAACTCAGTTAGATGAGTGGTTTTTAAGGATGTGGGGCAAGATGAAGTTAAAGAGCATTCAAAGCTTAGCTTCCTTATCACTACTTCAGCTACCGTGTCTGCTCTCTCATTTATTTCCTTTCTTGGGTTTCTACATCGGATTTTCAATTTTTTTTTATTTTTAATTTTTGTTTTAAATTCCTTGCTATTAAAAGTTTTAATGATTTGGCAGTGTATAATATAAGTTCCAAATCTGAACTTTCATTTCATCTGCCAGACCTATCTTTAGTGTCTTTCTTTACCTAATGAGTGTCCAGTAAATATTTGTTAGGGGAGAAAAATGACTGCTGAAATTCAGCCATTCAATCATGCAGTGTTCAGGTGTTTATAACAATTTCCATGCAAAAACTTTAGTACAGCCTATAACAAATGACATTTTCAGCTTTTGAAGAGAACTCCTTTCATGTCAGTTTGAAATTCTTCTTGAATTGATCTCTGAGTTCTGGAAATAGGAAGCAGACCTGATGTGCACATGCTTTGTGCAGAGAATGAGCTGCTTTTAAGCGAATAATTTTAGCCACTATCTGATCAACCATGCAGGACTGATTCTGTGGAAATGAAGAAACTTTCCTTTCTCGTCTGAGTCACACATATGAAGGCTTTGATAAGATTAAAATAATCCAAGGAAGCAATTTCAAGATGCACAGCTAAAAACAGGAGCTAAGAAACATCCATGTCTCACATGACACAATCACCTAAGGGAAGAATCAGGTTTTAAGGACCGTCTACAGATAACGTCAGGATATACAGATAAATATGAACAGCTTCTGGCTGAGCTGGAAACACTACTGGCTAACTAAGGAATCTTAAGATGTGTATCATTCAAAATGTGTCTTGCTGCTTTATAGTCTGTGTTGTAAAGAGCCGGTTATGCTCTCATTTGAAGGTTGTACTTTTTTGTGACTCTTGTCCCTTTCAGCACTTTGTCTTTCACCAAGCCTGTGGACCCATTCCCCAGTTTCTGTGAGTGTTAGCTGCCTGTGGCTCACAACTCCCCTCTGCCCTCAAAATCATTTCTGGTTCCAAAGCACTTGCATTTCCAAGGGCTTTATGTGCTCACCTCTCAACTCTGGCAGCCTATTGGCAGCAACTAACTGACATGGAGGTAGAGAAGCCAGCTCCCTCATTTCAAGGTGAAGTCAACTTTAGGGGCAGTTCACGCTCCTCACCCCTCTCCCCCATGGGAGCAGGCTAAAGTTAGACTCCGGCTGAGACCACAGTCTTACCCAGCTTCTTTCCCTGTCTGATCCTGCTTTCTTCTCCTTTTCTCCTGAAAGCACTCACTTCAGTCACATGTGCCCAATCCTTGTCCCAGGCTCTGCTTCTCGGGAACCTAACATAGTGCAAGTGATACACTGGAGAGCATAAATCCTGTTTTCTTTATCCTTTCTTTTCAGTATCAGCACTTCTGGAACACAATGCTCACGAGTATTTTGAAGAGTGGGCAAAATTTAAAAAATTGACCCTCTGCTGGCCACGTTCTCATGGTGAAATATGGATAGTTGAAGTCACAAGTAGTCTTACACAATTCTAACCTTATTTTAAGTTGGAAATCTTAGCTCACTAAAGATTTAGGAAGTTGGCAGAATAGGGGAGCAGAACGATAATGTCAAAGTGAAATCCAGTTACCATCCTCATCTGCCATCAGAAACTATTAGACATCATGTCAAAGAGCAAAGGTTCTCACTTATGGAAGTATATAAGAATATTTAATTTACATAATTATGTTGCACACCTACTCTCTGCCACATTGAAAAATAAAATAAGATGTGGCTCATACTCTCAATGGATTGTGAATAGGGAGAGAGCCTGACAAATGAGCTAATAATTATGACAGAATTTGCCAAGACAAAAAGCAGAGTGCTGTGCAAAATGGCACTTCAGCTGGTTGAAAGACCAGAGACCTTTTCTAAAATAGGGACCAGTATAAGCAAAGTTAATGAAATGTTTAGGGAGGAATATGTAGAGAAATTAGGCTAAAAGGTATGTTGATGCAGAGTTATGAAAGGATTATACTCTTCCATAGTCCTTTAAGAGTCAGGATTAAACTTAATCTTGAGAGTGGGGGTCAGCTATCAATAATTCTTCAGGGTTTCATTTTCTCCTCTGCTTTAAAAATTATTAAAACAGCTTATTAATAAAAAATGTCTTGAAACAATATCCTTAAACAACTATTATCATTTTTGCTTGTTTCCTTTCTCTGATTAAATGCTTACATATTTTCCAAAATTGTAGCAGTTGTGATTTCTCATTACTTTTACTTATTGTTGAATCATGAGTTTCTCCCGTTATGATATATTTTCCTTTTAGGTGGCTAAATACTGTTATTTACTTTAAATTACATTATCATTTTCATTTTCCCTGAAAGTTTTGTAAGATATTAAACAGGCCAATAGTAGGATCATATTTGGGTTTTAGAAAAGCCACACGTGAATGCTGGAGATAGATCAAGATAAGTAGAACTTGGAATCAGAAACTTCAGTAAGGGAAGCACTACCAGATGGACCAGGGAAGAGGTGATGCTATCCTCTGTGACTTATCCTCATCTGTAAATAAAGATACAAATACCTGCCTTACCAGCCTTGTAGGTTCTTATGAAAGTTAGTTGAAATAATATATTAAAAGAACTTAGCATTTATGAAGCTCTTAATTAATCATTCATTCAACAGAGGAAGTTGCTAAAAAAAATTGTTTTAAAGGTCTCTATTACTTTTGGGCACACAATATCCTGGAAGACACATTGAAGGCAGGTGCTTTCTTACTCATTTTCATGTGGCCAACTATGCCATTTGACCTACATTTTTACCCAATGTACATATTTCTTCAGTGAATGAACTAATGAACAGTCAGACAATAATTACCTATTTGCTACATGGACAAACAGTTCTGTCTATGGGGAATCATGATTTTCTTAGAAAATCTTAGATTTTCTTAGAATCTGCTTCTAAGAAAAATGATGTAGGCATTATTCCAAGAAACAATGAATAAGTGAAAATGCTTTAGTCATCACATGATGATAGTTCAATATTTTCTTCTGTCTTAAGTGAAAGTATGTATTAGCTGTGTGCATTAGTGGGACCACACAAGTGATTGGTGTAAATTATGAAACAAGTGGTGAGAACCCTCAAGAATCCAGAGCTCTCTGGGTGCCGTGAAATATATGTCAAGGCTGGAAAAGAAGTGAATCATTTGTTCCTTTGTGGCACTGAACTCAGTTACAATTTTTTGTGTAATGTCTACCTCCTCTTCTGGACTGCAGGCTCCATGAGAGCAGAGCTTCAGTCACCCTGAGTTTGCCCTCAGCGGCTGTTACAGCAGGTACCCAAAAATATTTATTAAATGAATTAACAAATACAAACTGAATGAATGAAATGGGGCGATGTTTAGAGTGTTGGGTAAGCCACAGTTTCACTGTGAGGATATGTTCTATTTATTGCAGTGGGAAGGGAAGCAATATAAGATGATTAATACCTTCCTCATCTACTACTGAATCCCTGCTTCATTCTAAAAATAGTTTTTAAAAGGTTTGCATGAGACATTCTATGTAAAAAAATGCTGACAATATTTTTTCAAAATTATATAATCTTACCAAACTGTATTATGTGTTGCAACTGCATGTCAGTATCTTTTTTACTCCATAATATTAATACTTAATATAAGTTTCATCTACATGCAAAGCACTTCCAGATATATATTCAGTGATCTAAATGTATATTCAGTGATCTTCAAAACAAACCTGGAGAGGATTTATCCCAAGTTGAGAAAACTGGGTCTCAGCAAAACAGAATGACTTGCCCAGAGTACATGGCGATTTTTCCTGCTGCCTTTTTGATGTGTAAAATGATGTCATATTTGATTCTTTGGCTATTCTAATAACAGCAAAACAAGTCTGTAAAGTTATTCTAAGATATTTAGATAGAGATCTCTTAAAAATGCAAACTATACATAATATGATTTTCATCATTATAATACACAACCACATATGTAGATGAAAGTTTCATGGACCATAAACTTTCAGAGAACTATTGATAAATTATCAACTGCTTTATCAACTTTTCCCCCAAAATGCTCCTTGTCAATTTCTAGTTGCTATCTGTAAGTGGATTATAGGCTTTAGATATATCATACTTAGTAACTCTTTATTCAGTGCATGACATTTAAAATAATATATATATATTATTTCTATTAACAAAGGAATTAAGTCTTTTTTACATTTTGAAAATGTCCAAATAAGCCAAATAAACATGTCCCTTACCTTCTAGTTCTCAGACTGAAAAATAACAATTAAAAATAACCTTTGAGTAAATACTTCCCCTGTTTATCCAAACTTAGAACAGGACTAAGCCAAGAGTTTTGCTTTCCTTGGCTTCTTCCATAATAACCAACTATCGTGGTTGGTTAGGTTTTCTATTTTTTTTCATCCACAATTTCTTAGCATGTTTTTTTAGCTTTTCCTCCTTTTTTGGTGTTTCTTGGGGCTTGAATAATGGCCTGCCTTCTCTTCTTACTTGTATTCACTGTACAAGACTTTACCATAGCTGCAATCATGCTCAGTTTTAAGATGGCTTTCAGACCTGTATCTCTTAGATATCTCTTCTGAATTACAGCCCTGTAGCTGTCATATCTTTCTCGCTGGCACGTAGACTCAAGGTCAAAACTAACCTGATTCTGCCCCACGCCCCACTAAAATCTGTCCCTATTCCAGTGTTCTTTATTTCAGTTTCTACCACTACTGTCCACTGAGTGACTCAGATACTTGGTTTTTTCTCTTCCTAACATCCCCTATCCAGCCAATTACCAAACACAATTAGTCCACTACCTCCACTTCTTGAATCTGTCTGCTTTTCTTCCCCAGGTCCACTGCTGCTAGTTCAGTCAAAGCCACTTGCATCTCTTGCTTGAAGCACTGTAGTATCACTACAGCTGATCCTTCCAATATGCCATTGCCTTCTTCCTACTGACTCTTCATGTGATAGGCAGAGAGAGCATGGAAAAATACAGATCTGTTTATGACACTTTAAAATACTTGTTTTGGTTTCCAAATGCTGTTAAAATAAAGGTTAAAGCCTTTAATCTGCCCTACAAAGCCATGCATTATCTGGTTGTAACCTAGTGTTAAACTGTGGCCTGTGTGACTTCCTACTAATTAGCCACACTAAGCTGTCTTAAATTTCTTGTTGCAAGAAGGCCTTTGAACCTGCCCGAAATGCTTACCCAACATGTTACCTTCATTTTTAATCACTACTCAGGGCTTGGACCTGGGCCGCCTTCCCCATACTCTTGCTAGAAGATTTCAGTACAGCTGCAATCACTATACTGTGCCACACTGCGATTCTACACGAGGATGCCTTGAGAACCTGTTTCTCCTATGTCAGGCCCTCTTCAGAGCTGCAGCCCTATGACTGCAGTATCATCTTTGTCTCACTGGCACGTACCCTGAGGCCTCAGTATAATTATCCTTTCCTTATTCCCCAAACTAGATTAGAGTGTTCTTATGATATGCTGTTTTTTATGTCAGAAGATTGATCACAGTTCGTTGTGTACTCCTTTGTCCTTTAAGCTAAAAAGCTGGGTTCTTACAGGCTGCTACATCCCCAACAACTACCCAGTGCCTGGCATGTAAAACCATGTAGGTATTTGTTGAGTAAATAAAGATGCCACACTGCTTGGTTTGGATAACATAAATTTATCTATGATCTTTTATATTTTGAAACTTTTAAAACGGTGTGCTATTTTAAGAGTATGTATTATTTGAATATGCACTTTAAAAGACTGTTGTTTTCCCAGAGAAATCATATATTTGAAAGAAATTATATCATTTGAAAGACTATAATGGACTACTTTTAACAGTTATTTCTCTTCTTTGAAATGATAATTTTTATTCTGGGTAGTTATTTTAAAATAACCAATTTCCAGTATAAAGCTTGCCCTCTTTAGTCATTCAAACCCTTAAGAACTATATGTAAATATTATATATATATATATAATGCTAACTAACAGTATCATTGTAACTATCCTTTTTACTAAGAAGAGGTAATCTTTCTCCTTTGTAATTTGACTGGGGAAGCAAAGTCATATAGTCAGAACTACTTTACCTAAAGAGAACAAGCTTAGTCAGTTGAACAATTACAGAACCTCAGCACTATGAAAGTCTCTCTAGCAAGATGTGGATGGGGAGAGATGGGGAACAGGTGAGAGAACATTAGTCCTGAATAAGACAGTCCTTCCTTGCCTTTACAGAGCTTATAGTGTAATGGGGAAAACACTCATATATTTAACTAAATACGAAACAAATAATAATCAAGACCGTTTAAAAAAAGACTATGAGATTCTAATTTCAAGAAGATATTTTTAAAAGATCATGAGATTTTCATACATGAAGTGTTACTTTGTTGCCAGGCAAGTGGTGAAAGCATTATAGAAACATGGATTGGAGGTAGACACTGAAGGAACAAAGGCCTTGTAACAAAAGGACAAGGCAGGACAGCAGCTGGAAATGTGTATGTTTGGAACATATCAGGAGCATGAGGGAGTGAGGTATTGGATTCCTTTCATTATGTTAAGGACTTTGGGAAAATAAGGTTGGAGTACATGAATGATTCTCAGATTTTTTCCAAATATAGCCTTTCATCTGTTGAGAAATAGCTATTATGACTGGATTGTGTTATCTTACCTGATTTAAAGGAAAGATGATTTTGGTTCATATGCATATAGAATAATAAAGTTTTGAAGCACATTGCAGGCCCTTATCTCCTTAGGTACTATGTATGTGAATATGTTTCCAATGAAGAGAGGTTCTGTTAGCAATTAAAACAAATAACTAACAATGGGAATTAAGAGAAGCAGACCTGCGACAGGAACTGTCAAAGGTGGCAAATGATCATCTCTGTCTTCTCGGTTCCCTTCGATTCAGCATTATTACTTTAATTTCTTTCCCATGGGATTCTCTTGATTACTTAACACGTGTGTCTTGAAAAATACTGTTTAAAATACATTGGAAAGCATATTGATTTTATTAGGCTGAACCATGTGTGCTCAGTCACTTCTGTTGTGTCCGACTCTTTGCAAACTTATGAACCATAGCCTGCCAGGCTCCTCTGTCCACAGGATTCTCCAGGCAAGAATACTGGAGTGAGTTGCCATGCACTTCTCCAGGGGATTTTCCCGACCCAGGGATCGAACTTGCGTCTCTCGTGTCTCCTGCATTGCAGGTGGATTCTTCACCCACTGAGCTAAGCTGAATAGCCACCTAAAAATATCAAGTTTTTATCTCTGAAACCTATAAATGTTACCTCATAAGCAAAAAGAATATCTGAAGATTTGAATAAGTTAAGCCTCTGAACAGGAGGAGATTATCTATATTAACTGGGTGTCTATTATAAGAAGGAGGGAAAGTAAAGACTTAACATACAGAAAAGAAGACAGTGTGACCACACAGGCTGAGATTGGAAGTGATGTGATGCTAACTGTCAGCAAAGTTGGAAGAGATAAGGAACCTCTTCTCCCCTAGAGCCTTTGAAGAGATCATAGCCAGGCCAATACTTTGATTTTGACCCAGTTATACTGCTTTTGTACTTCCGGGCCCCAGACCTATGAGAGAATGAATGGGTGTTGTCTTAAGACACCAAGTCTGTGGTATAGCAGCAGTTGGAAATAGGTATGTAGATGGGAAATTATGAACTTTTCTCTTAGATGTGGCTGTTTGGTCAGCATTTTATCTTACTTCAGGATATAATCAGGGATTTTCTAAACTACAAACCTTTGATTTTCATCTTTATTTAAGTGTGTTTATGTTTTCTCTATAGGGTACAACAGTTTTGCAAAAGATTTATAAGAATGTCTTGTCTCCTTTGAGGTTCAGCTTAGATACCTTTGATATTGTAAAAGTTGGGGGAAACAATCTGTCTACATCAGAGACTTTGGAATATGAATTCATAGAAACTAATGGAAAAAAAAAAAAAAACTCGGCCTCATGGGGATAGAATGTCTTATGCAAATCTTTGTTGTCAGCCAAGTTCACATACGCAGAATACAAAACTCTGTTTCAGTTTATTGGGGATTTGGAAATAGCTTGAGATAATCTAAAGGGGCTGTAAATTCCTCTAGCTTTGTAGAATTTATTCCACATATGTCACAGATATATGTGGACTTAGTATACTGCGAAATAAACTAGCACCTTGTACTAGTGTGAAAAGGTAAATATTGCTGTTACATTTTGTTCTCTCATATTCCTTTTATTGGTACATGTTAGTGAACTGCAAAAATGTACTAGTAATACTTCAAAGTATACTGGTAAATTCTGGGAATTATCAGAGATTAGTCCAAACAAAGCTCTACTTTTATATACTACAAAACTATTAAATTATTAATTTCTACTCCCGCTACTGAATTTATATCTTTGGTCAGTGCAAACTTATATAATAGAAATTATTAACACTTTCTTTTCTCTTAAAAATGTTCAAGGTGGACAAGAGGGCTTATAAAATTGTGGTTTACTGATGCCATAGCAACATAATCTTATATTGAGAACATCATCTGTTACATTGCAGGTGGTTGTGGTCATGTGCTTAGAATAGACTTTCAGTTCTAAAGTACATGGTGATACAATAGGATAAGATTTATCCAGATGTTTATACAGCACTTACAAGGAAATATTTTCACATGTTCATATGGGTTGAAATGTCATATACTTAAAAGATTGAGTTACTGTTATGAGTTGGAATATTTATGTAGCTTTGAACTGCAAGTGAACGTTTAAATGCCTATTTTGCAAAGAAAAATATGGGTAGATAGAAACCAAAATCTGTGAATTATCTGATTCCTGAAGAGATGATCTCTAATGGCAAAAATAAGAGATTAAGTGGTTCTCTTTTAAAATATACTACCTGAGAAGTGATTGTTTCTTTATTTTTATCATATTTTTCAAAAAGAATATTTCCCAGCAGAGTCTTAATAGGAAACCGGAGCAATAGAACATTCAAACACATTAGGGGCAAATTCAGTGCTGGAAATAGTATGACTGGTAGCATATTACTCAGAGTTCTCCAGAGATATGAAACCAGTAAGAAATTAGTAGGGAAGGAATTCAGAACAGATGAGTGGGTCTGAGGTTGTCTGATCCTCTCTAAAGAGGGGGTACTAGATTCACCTAAATACACGTTTAGGTAATAAAGATTCCCAAGTGAGCGGTAACCACTGATGTCTCAGAAACTCCCACCTTCCTCTCAGTTCTTGGTTGCAACACCAAGGCACCAATAGCTGGGCACCCTGTCTGTTCCTGTCCAGGAGTCCCTTCACTTAGCTATGCAGTCAAATATGCTTACTGTTACCAAGATGTTCTGCATAAAATTCCCTGTAAATTCTCTGACAAATTCTAGTAGTTTTCAGAAATTAGTTAAAATGTGGTTCTAGTTTTGTATCTTATGAAAATAACACATTTTAAATTTGATACTAAATTTATACATTTATTGTATTGCAAACATAATAGGGAATTATTAATCTTGTATTTTTCCTTTAAAATGTGACTGGAAAACAAGAAGATTTATAAGGTCATAGTTTGCTGACCAATTTTAAAAACCAGCTGGCTTTCCAGAGTAAGTCAGGCACATCCCTTCTCACCCATGTACCCACCCCGTTTTGTTCCACCAGATTAAATGATTCAAATAGCAGCATGGTTAGCCAGGGTCCTGTCCAGAAGGAAGACTGTAATGGTGAAGAAGGGATAGATAGAGGAATTTTATCTGACCTAAGTATACTTAGTTCCTTTACCATCAGTGAGATGCATGCTTCTAATCTTAGGCCTTCCATAAGAGATTTCGTTAAGGACACTCCTCTTCCTTCCTTCCCTATTTCTTCCTTCTTAAAGCTATCCTGAGAGTCTGCAGACTCTCACTCCTTCTTTCAGAAGCCATAAAATGTACTCTCAAAAGAATATATTACACTTGACATCCTTTCATTCTACAAACAGGAGCCCTAAGTCATCAGTCAGATATTCTGCTTCTTCAGGTGTGTGAGATTAGAGAAACTGAGAGGGTAAATTGAGGTGGATTATAATATCATGCAGAGAAGGCAATGGTACCCCACTCCAGTACTCTTGCCTGGAAAATCCCATGGACGGAGGAGCCTGGTAGACTGCAGTCCATGGGGTCGCTAAGAGTCAGACATGACTGAGTGACTTCACTTTCACTTTTCACTGTCTTGCATTGGAGAAAGAAATGGCAACCCACTCCAGTATTCTTGCCTGGAGAATCCCAGGGACAGGGGAGCCTGGTGGGCTCCTTTAAAATGTGACTGGAAAACAAGGTCCGACAGAGTCGGACACGACTAAAGCGACTTAGCAGCAGCAGCAGCATAATATCATGACTAGAAGGATTTCCTTTCCCGGGAGAGTTGTGTCATAATTGGTTCCTTTTATGAAATCCCTTGTGATGTAAGGACACCTTGGAAAGAAAAGAATATTCTTTCTTTGAATACAGCATGGTTGAAACCCAGGACAGTTTATCTCCTATCAGAATGTTTTGGGGCTCACCATTTAGTAAAATCAGATCTACCCATTCCCACTGTCCATGGGCGTCTATAATTGTGCAAAAAATTTGCACTACCTGAGAACTGCCTGTTCACAAGAGTATTTACATTCCTTGTCAAGGCTCATTCATTTTGCCACCAGAAAGGAACAGGACCAGCTTTCTTGTGTGGATTTGAATTGAAATCCTTTTGACTCTGAGTTCACTTCTGATGAAAGAGTCGTGGGTGACTTTTGCCAGCTCACCCCCTGTAAATGCAGCTTGGAAATCACTGATGCAGCACAGTGTGCAGGTGAGAGTGTAGAGCTTCTTTGAGGCACTCGCACGTATCCTGCTCTTGTTTCCTGCAGACTCAAGACTCGGTTGTTGGAGACAACTCACAGGTCCAGTATGAATCTGGAAAGGAGATGGGAAGCAAGCCAAATGAACCTAATGTAGGGAAATGAAAGAAAGAAAAGTTGAAAGGAGGAAATAAAAGAATTAGAATAGAGACTTATCTTTATTCTTGCAAAATAGAAGGAATTATTATGTTGCAAAAACCAACAAGAAAAACAGGGTGGAGCCTGTTTACCTGACACTTCACTTGTAATATCACCATTTTTTTTTTTTTTTGGTCAAAGCAATTAGAAATCAATCTTCAGTTAAGAATCTTGGGGTAATTAATATGCACATGATGTTAATAACTTATTGACTATCTTTGAGGATCACAGTTTCTCAAATTATGCTTGATTATCCAGATTTTAGTCTTTGCTTTACCTGTGTTGGCCTTTTCCTGGCTTCTGCTGATCCCACTACTCAGTTCTCTACAGGTCAGAAAAGTTCAGTAGTCTTAAAGAAGAAAAATGTATTGAGGGTGGGATTTTATGATGTAGATTTGTAATCTCTGTGTCAGCGCATGTTGGTTTATGTAGTGCTCTCCAGCAGTCAAGATTAGGCAGGATCTAGCACATAATCTACCAAGTATGTATACACTTTGTAGAAGAGCACAGTTGTCCTTTGAAATGTTTGGTTTTCTATATCTCCAAAACATGATAATGTGTTAGTTTGTGAGGACTGAAAAATAATATGTTTATAAAGTCTAAGGCTTAGCAAAGCCCATGGGAAAGAGTAAGTTCACCTTGAGATTAATGGAAGAAGAGTTGATCAGTGTCATCCAAGACCAGCAGTTCTGCCAGGGAGTATTGAGGACTGGGAACCTAATGTGGGTTCTGGTGATACTGGGGCACATGGCCTCAGAGATCTCTTCAGAATAAATGAACGTTTTTCTTTTTCTCCGTAAGCCAGGAGTCCCTGACTGTAGCAGGACTCACTTGGAATGAGGTGCTTTTAGAAACCAGCTCTAAGGAATTCAAAACAGTAAGTGGAAAAAGTATGTGAGTAGTGGATTCCGTGAGCTTGGAGGTCACTGAAAAAGCAAATATACTAAAGGTCGAAGGAAAATGAGGCCACTTGTTTGAGGGCTCTGAGAATTAGAATGTAAGGGAAGAAAAGTAATGGACCAAAAATTGGGATGTCGAAAAAGTGAAAAGATAAAACAAACAAACAAAAAACTCTCAGTGGTTTAAAAGTTAATCACCGTGGAAAATAAAGTGGAGATAAAGGAGAAAAGGATATTGCTCAGAGTATGGGAAAGCTGAGGGCACCACCGATGGGCGTTCTTCTGAGAACGAGTTTTTACCAAGCACATACCTTTAAAAATAGTGGGCAAAAAGTTAAGTAGGCTATTTGCATTTACACTATAAAACTCTATCTCACAAGCAATGTCCTGTAGATTGTTGGTGGTTAAATCTGTGACACATGTGAGGGATTTGGAGATCAAGCATTTCCTGAATCTCTGCAGTTTGCGAGAGAGGGAGATGCTGATGTATGCCCACAAAGAAGAAAAGATACACACACCTAGGAAACACACATAGGAAACAAACCTTAATGAGCCGTCTTTAAGGTTATCTCATTTACTCTTTCAGTGCAGTTCAGTCCCTCAGTCGTGTCCGACTCTTTGCAACCCCATGAATCGCAGCACACCAGGCCTCCCTGTTCATCACCAATTCCCGAAGTTCACTCAAACTCACGTCCATCGAGTCGGTGATACCATCCAGCCATCTCATCCTCTGTCGTCCCCTTCTCCTCCTGCCCCAATTCCTCCCAGCATCAGGGTCTTTTCAAATGAGTCAACTCTTCGCATCAGGTGGCCAAAGTATTGGAGTTTCAGCTTTAGTATCAGTCCTTCCAGTGAACACCCAGGACTGATCTCCTTTAGGATGGACTGATTGGACCTCCTTGCAGTCCAAGGGACTCTCAAGAGTCTTCTGCAACACCACAGTTCAAAAGCATCAATTCTTCGGCAGTCAGCTTTCTTCACAGTCCAACTCTCACATCCATACACGACCACATTTACTCTTTAATATGTATGAAAATAGGCTTCCCTGGTAGCCCAGCTGGTAAAGAATCCACCTGCAATGCTGGACACCCTGGTTCGATTCCTGGGTTGGGAAATTCCCCTAGAGAAGGGATAGACTATGCACTCCAGTACTGGGCTTCCTTGCTGGCTCAGATGGTAAAGAATCCACCTGCAGTGCAGGAGACCTGGGTTTGATCCCTAGGTTTAGAAGATCCCTGGAGGAGGGAATGGCAACCCACTCCAGTATTGTTACCTGGAGATTCCCCATGGACAGAAGAGCCTAGCAGGCTACAGACCACGGGGTCAGAAAGAGTTGGATGTGACTAAGCACAGCACAGCACATGTATAAAAATATTATTGCCCTGTTTCATAAAAGAAATTGATATCCACAGAAGATATCTAACCTCCCCAAGTTCATATAATTGGTGAATTTAACCTGTTGTTTAGCTGCTCAGTCGTGTCCAACACTTTGCGACCCCATGGACTGTAGCCCAACAGACATCTCTGTCCATGGGATTTCCCAACCAAGAATACTTGAGTGTGTTGTTATTTCCTTCTACAAATATTAATATCACTCCTCCTCAAACTCCACCATACTTCCATTAGGCTGTGACTTACAGTACAGGTAAGAAACAGCCTGTAAGTGTGTAGAAATTCAGAAGCAGGTGAGACTGAAGAACAGAGGAAAGCCTCACTGAAGTGACAGAAGTTTGCTATTGAAATGGTCCTATTTAAACAAGGAAAGGGCTTTGAGTGTAAAAAAAAAAAATCTTTACTATCTAGAAGTGGACTAAATGTAGTCAATTAAGTATCTTGAATGTAAGTGTTTGCTAGATATTTTGAGATATTTCGTAGAAATTGTGAAATATAGCCAGTGCTTAGGTAATTTTCAATGATCAAGAACCATTTAAACATGTGGCTCCTATCTGTTCACTCACAGCCAAAAGATATTTTAGGATTAAAACCAATCTCAAGTTCTAAAACATTTATTAATAATTTAGATTTTATACTAAATTATCTTGGAATAGCTGGAACTCAAATAAAATCACTTTTTAATCTGGCTCCTCTGTGCAATATTAAGGCAGTCTCTAATTTAGTAAATAAACACCTGAGAAAATTGCACTGCAACCTCTATTAATATGATTTAAAGCATGTTGTGTGTTCTTCTGAGATATGCCAGATTAATGAATTTTCCAAGCCTTGGTGGAAAATGACCTGCTGAAAATGAAAGTAGAATTCATAAGTAAAAGCAGCCGAAAGCAGCTAATCTTAACCCATTTTACAAATAAGGAAAGTGGAAATAGGTTAAAAGTAGGTCATATTTATTTGGGGTTATGTCACATCTTTATAATTTGAGCACTAATAAAGGTTTTGTTTGGTTTCTACTTCTTTCTCTATTATTTTAAATTATATTACATTCGTGTGTGTGTGTGTGCCCTGTTTGTGTTGTAACTGGCATATTTGGATGACTGGCCCAGATCTGGCATTTTGAGTTCTGTGCCAACAAAAATGTCAAGTGCATTTGCCTTTTAATTAAATGTAATGCCTGGATTTTAATATTCCATTTTTTTCCCCTGAAGAAGAGACTTTCCTGATCTTGTACTTTACAGAAGGAAAAAAAAATCACTGACATTATCATGAAGCGATTTCCCCCAACAACTCCAGATATCCACGTTATCACTTCGTAAACATTTCACATTAAGGTTCAGATTTTAGTTCTCTAGCCTACTTTGCTGTAAACACTGTGTGTGGATACATGATCCGGCATTGTCTTTTAATGTATTTTTCTTATTTCTCAGTAATACTTAGCTCACTCTATTTTACTCTTAATAGGGCACTACTGCTTGAATGTCCCACATGTAATAATCAGTATGCAGAAAATGTAGTTCCTTATTTTACACTCGACTTTCCACTTCCTGTACTTTTGGTATAAATGTGGTCTTTCTTATTATTCCCCAGGGCCATAGCATTATATTATTTGCCTTCTTATTTTTTTACTTCCCCAAGTAAGTAATTTTTAATTCACTCTGTTGTTATTCCCTGATCAGCTTTATTACTTGAGGTTTAAAGAAAACCCTTTTTTTAAATCAAGTAGACAGCTCTATAATTTCTGAACCCCATTTATTACCCAGTTGATAGACAAGGCAGGGCTTCCCTGGTGATTCAGATGGTAAAGAATCTGCCTGTTATTCAGGAATCTCAGTTTCAATCATTGGGTCAGGAAGATGCCCTGGAGAAGGAAATGGCAACCTATTCCAGCATTCTTGTTTGGAGAATACCATGAACAGAGGAGCCTGGTGGGCTACAATCTAAGGGATCACAGAGTCAGACATGACGGAGTGACTAACACTTTCACTTTCTAGATAAGGCATTTGATACATTTTGCTACTGATATGATACACTTGTCCTTTTCTCAGTGAAAAGCCACCATGCTGTCTACCTCTAGGTTGTTCAGAGAAATCTTCCTTCACCTTTGAATCTAAAGAGATCACTGTGGTCTTCTGTCTCACCCCCTATTTCGATTCTCAGTGTAGAACTTCTCACTATCGGATGATGTTTATTTACTTATATCTTACATCTTCACAACATGAATGTAAGTTGCATGAGGGCAGACATATTATCTGTCTTATTCAGTGATGAATGTTTGTGTGTGTGTCCTGTCATGTCTGACTCTGTGACCCCATGGACTATAACCTGACAGGCTCCTCTGTCCATGGGATTTTCCAAGCAAGAATACTGGAGTCGGTTGCCATTTCCTTCTCCAGGGGATCTTCTCGACTCAGGGATCAAACCCGTGTCTCCTGTGCATCTCCTGCATTGCAGGCAGATTCTTTACCACTGGGCCACCAAAGAAGCCGGATGAATCTTCAGAGCCTGGAATTGTTTCAGGAACATGTCAGGAACAACAGTTAATTATTTATTAAAGGAAGGAAACACATTCCTTCTTCATGGATATAAGATTCCATTCATCCATGTATCTCCTCATGACTGCTTTTTCTAGAAAGAATTTTATCTGACTGCCAACTTATTGGTATATTTATTTCTCCAACTTTACTCTTTTTTTTTAATGTTTGTAATTAGAATTCTCTTGATTTGATGCTCTTTATTTGAACACATACTAGCTGTGGTTCAAAAATCTAGATTTGTAAACAGAGTTATCTGAATTTAATTCTGTTTTATAGGGTTATTACACTTACTGAGACCTTATATACCAAGATTTGTCCTGAGGACTTTATGTATTTTAGCAGATGTATCTTTCCTTCAACCTGGAACCTAGGTATCTATATCATTTCTTTTTTTACTAATAAGAAAACTGAGGAAAGCTGTGGTTAAATAACTTCTTCAAGTTTACCCAGCTGGTGAGCAGCAGAGCTGGGACTGAAACCCAGATCAATATCTTTGTTATAAAAATATGGAGCTGATACTCTTAAGGGATGCAGAGGCAGTCCATGTCCTGTGTCACCTCATGATTACTGGCAGAAGCTGATGCAGGTTCTCTTTTTTAGGTGAAGGCATGATCAATCTAGGTCTGAAGCATTCTCACAGACTAACCTAAAGCAATTAACTCACAAGCAAAGGTCACCAATCATTCATGAAAGTGATCACTGTGAAGTACAGAAAAAAAAAAAAAAAAGCAGATCTTAATTCTCAAAGGACTGCAGGGATTGGGTTGTTGGGTACAAAATACAAAAGAACTAAGAGCTCTGTACAAAATATTTAAAGAAACAGAAAGTGCAAACCACAAAGATTAGCAAGATGCTATCAAGAGTAACTAAACAAAGAACCATTTGCAAAAAGATCAAATGGAACTTTTCCACAGTTTTGAAATTTAGAAATAACTCTTTGGCTGGATTACTTTGACAGCAGTATTGACAGAAGTGAGGGGATCATTTATCAGCCAAACTTTAATCTGAAGAAGTTATCCATAGCAAAATATAAAGACCAGCCAAGATACTTCAGAAGGAGAGGACTACACATGGAAACATGCCCATGATATATTATAACATATTATAGAGCTATAGTAACCTAAAGTGATGTTATATCAGCACAGAGTATTTCCTTTTGGGAAATAATGGAAAAATCTGTAAACTGAATTCCTGCATTTACGTAATTTAGATATAAGACATAAGTGGTTTTGTAGATTACTGGATCAATTGAAAAGTTGTCCACAGAAACTGGATGTTTATGTAAGGTGGAGGGGACTGAAATACCTTCCTACTGTATATTATACTCAGGAAACAATTCCATATAGATCCAGGGTTAAATATTAAGTGTACAGTTTTAAAACTTTCAGAGAAAAAAAGACATTGTTTTTATTAATTCAAATAAGTGATTAGAATATTTGACTTCATTAAAATTAAAAACTGCTGTATCAAGATATTCTGTATATAAAGTAAAAGAAACATCACCCAATGGAAGGTATTTGCAGCACATATAACTAGCAAAGAATTGGTGTACACACATAAAATATTACTGTAAATCAATAAGAAAAAGATGAAAACCAAATGGAAAAAATAAATGGGTCAAAGTTGTACACCAAGCATTTCAGAAAAGAAATAGGTATAAATACTTCAAATAAGTATCTCAAAGATGATTTTAGTAATCAAAGGCATAATAAATATCATTTTCTAGCCCTAAATTGGCAAAAATTACAAAATTCTGATAATGCAAAGTGTTAAGGTGTAATTTAAACAGGGATATGCTGCTGCTGCTGCTAAGTCACATCAGTCGTGTCTGACTCTGTGTGACCCCACAGACAGCAGCCCACCAGGCTCCTCTGTCCCTGGGATTCTTCAGGCAAGAATACTGGAGTGGGTTGCCATTTCCTCCTCCAATAAATGCATGCTAAGTTGCTGCTGTGAGTATGTTAAATTGGTAACAATTTGGCATTATCTTATAAAGTTGAATATTTGCAACCATGTAATAGTTACAGTCAAAATCTGCTGGATGCAATCTATGGGGCCACATTTTGCCAACCCCTGGAATAAGATCAAGGAGTATTTTGAGTATTTGAGGAATGGCTGAAGCTTTTAATTGATTCTGGTTTAAGATACCCTAAAATGATTGTCAGCAGATGAAATCAAAAAGGTTGATTAGAGCTTCATTTTGAAAGGCCTTATATGTCATACCAAGAACTTCTGCCATTCCTCTTGAATAGAAAGCAGTTAAAGAACTCATTTAATCACCTTTGCATTTTCAAAAACTCATTTTGGTGGCAATGTAGAGGATAAATCTGAGGAGGCCTACATGGGAAGCAGAAAGGCTTAGTGAAAAAGCAAGATGACTGGGTCTTGATCTGAGTTAGTGAGAAGATGCAATCAAGAATTAATGACAGATTTCAGAGGTAACATAGTAGACAGACTCAGTTGTGTTTAAGAAGTAAGAGAACACCTAAATTTGTATTTTACCCAATTGATTAAATTGAAATGGGATGCTTAATGAAAAATCCATAGGTAAAATTAAATTTGCCCTTCATTGAATACTATGAAGTGAAAAATAATATTTTATGTAGTTTTTGACCCCTAAGTACATTTCTGAAATGTATTACTTATTTCTTTTGCTTTTACAAAAATTATTTCTATTATTTCTTCAGGATTTTATGTAACATTTTGAACTATGGGTTTAAAAACAAATTTAGAGACTCTAAGACTTCAAAAAGATGCCTTAAGCAGTGTGAAATTAATTTAAAATATTTGTAATATTAATCTATACTTCCATATCATAGTTGTTTAAAGCCTCCATAGACTTCTTCACTGTTATTTTCCACATTAGAAATTTTGAGATAATGTCCATATCTTTATTAAGCAAAAACAAAACTATATTCTTGTTTTCATTTTTTAAAAAAGGTGTGACACATAGCTATTTTCACTTTTCACCAATATAAAACTCTGATAGACCCTGTTTTTTATTCAATAATCTAAGACTAGACAAGTTTCATAAAATCATATGACATGATTAAGCAAGTGACTTCAAAGGATCACTGAGTTAAATAATGCATGATTCAAGATGCCCTTAAGGCTTAGCCGTCCACTGTGGCAGACTATTTAATTAATAACATGTACTTTACAAAACTCATCATTATATATTTATACAATAGACTGCTAAGATTTTTTAAAAACTGTTTTTCAGTAATATCAGTTCCCCTATTCATAACTTTTAATTTTTATATGAGAGACCCAAAGGGCTAATATCTAGGCTGTCTCCATCCAGAGCAGCAGAATGTATTAATACTTCTACCTTCCACTACACATGCTTCAGTTTATAAAAAAAACTTTCCCCATCATTACAATTTGTGTGTGTGTGTGCTCAGTCACATCCAACTCTGCGACACCATGGACTGTAGACCACCAGGCTTCTCTGGCCATGGAATTTTCCAAGCAAGAATACTGGAGTGGGTTGCCATTTCCTACTTCAGGAGATCTTCCTAACCCGGGGATCAAACCTGCATCTCTTGTGTCTTCTGTACTGGCAAGTGAATTCTTTACCACTAGCACACCTGGGAAGCCACATTATGTCACTTACTATTCCTAAAAACTATATAAGAAGTTCATCTTATGTCAATACTCAAAAACCACCCCCCCAAAAAAAAACCAACATATATGCCTGGTCATATATATCCTTGTGTTTTTTTAAGACAACTGATTTTCTTTGTATCATTATAATCAACCATAGGCAAGTTTAGTTTTATTCTGCCAATATTTTGTACTATTACACCCTTCCAGGTCCTATTAGAAATATGGTAGTAAGCAAAATAATATATGGTCCCTGCGTTCATGGACTTAACCACAATGGGAAGCCTTGGAGAGTTCTAGTTAGAGGAGTGACATGATACAGTTGAAGTCTTAGAAAGACTTTGTGCTGCAATGTGAGTTTTGATGTGGATTAGGCAGAGAATACAGTCAGGGAGCAGAGAAGGCAATGGCACCCCACTCCATTACTCTTGCCTGGAAAATCCCATGGATGGAGGAGCCTAGTAGGCTGCAGTCCATGGGGTCGCAAAGAGTCAGACACAACTGAGCGACTTCACTTTCACTTTTCACTTTCATGGAAGAAAGGAAGAAGGAAATGGAGAAGGAAATGGCAACCCACTCCAGTGTTCTTGCCTGGAGAATCCCAGGGACGGGGAAGCCTGGTGGGCTGCCGTCTATGGGGTCGCACAAAGTCAGACATGACTGAAGTGACTTAGCAGCAGCAGCAGCAGCAGTCAGGGAGATAAAACATGTGGCTTCTGTGTAATCTGGGTAAAGGGTGATGTTGACTAGAGTTAAGTAGTAGTCGGACATGACTGAAGTGACTTAGCAGCAGCAGTAGCAGTGGAGATAGAAAAAGTAGAGACAGGAGATACTTTTTTTTATTTATTTATTTTAATTGGAGGCTAATTACAATATTGTGGCGGTTTTTGCCATACATTGACATGAATCAGCTATGGGTGTACATGTGTCCCCCATCCTGAACCCCCTTCCCACCTCCCACCCCATCCCATCCCTCAGGATCATCCCAGTGCACAGGCCCTGAGCACCCGAGACAGGAAATACTTAAGTAGTAGTACTTTGCAATTAATTATATGAGGGGAAAAAATGTCAAGAGATCATGCATGCCAGTTTGCCCAGGACAATTCTAGTTTTTGCCTTTTGTTCTGTCATAATTATTGAGTATCCCCCTTCACTTTCAAATGCATTCCAATTGAATGATAAATTATATGTTAATCCTAGATATAAGGAGAGAGAGGAACATTCAAAAATGATGCTCAGCTTTCTGTTTGAACGCTGTGTAGAAAGTTGTGTCTTCTGAAAGTGTAGATACACTAGGGAGGAACTGATGTAAGGGTAAGATTATGAGTTCAGATTTGGATATGGTGTGTTGAAAGTGACTTTCCTACATTGAAGGCAGACATATAAAAGAATCCAATGACTACATGGGTCAGGAACTCAGATTGGAGTCCTTGGTTAGAGATATGTGAATGTGGTATATATCTCTCTCTCAAAATATCTTATGGCATATACCCTTCTTGCAATGATGTGAGGTGATAAGATGCCTGCTTGATAAGATGAGGCAAGATAAATGACATAAACATTGTGTCTTAGCATTAGGCTACTATTGACCTTCTAGTGATGTGTCGGAAGGAGGATCATCTGCTTAGGATGATCCTGAGTCATGCAGCCATGATGAAGCTGATGGTTGAATGTCAGGAGCTGAGGATGTGATGGTTAGGGTTTCTGAGTGGGATGGATTGGGATGGTGCAAAATTTCATCATGCTACTCAGTGTGCAAGTTAAAACTTATCAATCATTTATTTCTGGAATTTCCCATTTAATATTTTTGGATGACAGTGTGCTATAGGTAACTAAAACAGTAGAAAATGAAACTGAATTGGAAGGAGGCAGCTACTGTATATTGATCTGAGAGTGATCAGCAGGGATAGCAACTGAAGTGATAGAAGCAGATGAAATCACCAAGCCAAAAGTATGGAAACCTGTGTCAGGAGGTTCCAGGTCATCACTGAGGAACTCAAAACTAATACAATTATGTAAAGTTTAAAAATAAAATTAAATTAAAAAAAAAAACCATAACCCATTAAAAAAATAAAATAAAAAAATAAAGGAAATGAGGGAGGGACTCACAATGGAGATTTGGAAAGAAAAAGCCTGCATCATAGCAAAATTGGGAGATGATCAAATAATGGAAGCCCCAGGAAGGAATGTTTCAGGAAAATAGAGTAGACAGCAGTGTCAGATGCTATCAAGAGGTTGCATGAAATAAGTATACACTGAACTCAGTAACTAGTCAGTCATTAGAGACGTTGGTGATGGTGGATTGGTGCCATTGGGGGACATCAGCCTGGTTATAAGTAATAACTGGGAAGTAAGTATGAACAATTTTCCAGAATTATAACTGAAGAGGAGAGAAAGCATTATTGAAATACCTGGAGGATTTGCAGTATGATGATGTCTCTAAAGACACTATGAGATCACCTAATATATTGTACTTAGAGGCTTCTCTCTTTAATATCCATCGTGAAGATGGATTGTACTTGTATGATTGCAGCTATTGTGTAATTTTCTTAATTAAATTTATGTATTTTTTAGGTATTTGTATGTTTTTTACCTAAGTAAAGTTACTTCAACTATTTTTGCCCCCAAAAAATGCATCTCATAAATTTGTTCCATAAACATAAAATACTGCCTTAGTTATTTTCCTGCTGTCCAAAGAATTATGCTGCTCTTGGCTTCAGAACTCTGGGGACTTTTGGAATATTCTTTGGCAGATAAAAAAGGTAAAGATTTATGGCAAAGGAAAGCATTTCTGAAAAAGGTGCTCCACATTGCCTTTGTGCATGTGCATAAATTATAAACGGGGCTCAGGGGTGCAGTCACTGTAACAGCTTTTTGCTCTCTTTGAAGAAAATAGAAAATGCTCACTTAGGGGCTACTGCTTGTGTTTCCATTAATGAATCTTCTAAGCTTGAATGATTTTAAATAGAATATTTATGTTCCTTGGTTTAGTAGGGCAAAAACTTGGAGAAATGCATGTCATTAAGGTATCTAATGTAATAAATTTATGCAGACATTTAATAAAAAATGCTGTTGGTAATAATAAGTCATAACTAAAGACTTTGAGGAGGATTCACAATCAATGGAAAACAATCACCAAGTCGTATCTTCCTGAAGAATTTGATTAGCCTTCTCCACTGAAGATTTATACTGATTTGAAGCATTGAAACAGTGTCAGACTTTATTTTTGGGTGGCTCCAAAATCACTGCAGATAGTGATTGCAGCCATGAAATTAAAAGACGCTTACTCCTTGGAAGGAAAGTTATGACCAACCTAGATAGCATATTCAAAAGCAGAGACATTAGTTTGCCAACAAAGGTCTGTCTAGTCAAGGCTATGGTTTTTCCAGTGGTCACGTATGGATGTGAGAGTTGGACTGTGAAGAAAGCTGAGTGCTGAAGAATTGGTGCTTTTGAACTGTGGTATTGGAGAAGACTCTTAAGAGTCCCTTGGACTGCAAGGAGATCCAACCAGTCCATCCTAAAGGAGATCAGTCCTGGGTGTTCACTGGAAGGACTGATGCTGAAGATGAAACTCCAATACTTTGGCCACCACCTCATGCGAAGAATTGACTCACTGGAAAAGACCCTGATCCTAGGAAGGATTGGGGGCAGGAGGAGAAGGGGACGACAGAGGATGAGATGGCTGGATGGCATCACCGACTCGAAGGACATGAGTTTGGGTGAACTCTGGGAGTTGGTGATGGACAGGGAGGCCTGGCGTGCTGCGATTCATGGGGTTGCAGAGTCGGACACGACTGAGCGACTCAACTGAACTGAACTGAAGCATTGACAAACAACTCTTTTGCACAAGACTTGTAATCATGACAAACAAGCTGTCTTACCCAACTCAGATGAAGAAGCTTTGTTTTTGTTTTTTTTTCCTTAGCTACTTGGTAAATATTAATTGAAGTCCAGTGTTTTATAAGGACATATATTCTATGACTTTAAAGTAGTAACACTGTTTTACATAATAAATTATAAATGTTTCACTACTTTGCACCCTGAATACACCTGCAGGGTTTCAGTATCTTTGGTCAGAAGTTTACTTTTAGATTTGACTTTTTATTTCTGGAAATATGTTTAGATTAACTCATGAGAAAATCAGTGTTATTAAATGAAACTTCTAAAACTTCTCAATCTTCTGTATTTGAAATTGTTTAGCCATCACCTGCATGTCACTTTTGTTATATAATTACTAATCGCAGTTAGTATTAAGGCTGGCTGTTCATACTGTGTATATGGTGAGAGTTGTCTACCTTTGGCTGATCCTAGTAGTTCTGAAGATTCTTATGAAATATAACATGTGCTACTTAGAGCATAATATCCTTGTAAGTTTATCTCCTAATAGCATTTGTTTAATTGAATTAAAAAGCTATATTAAAAATAGATTTACCTCATTAAACAAGAAATAATCTTCCAAAGCATTGCAAAAAGATTAATTCTGGGAGTTAGGGCAGAAAATCACAAAGGAATTATGCTTACCCTCTGAAAGGCATGTGTCGGAGAAGGCAATGGTACCCCACTCCAGTACTCTTGCCTGGAAAATCCCATGGACGGAGGAGCCTGGTAGGCTGCAGTCCATGGGGTCGCTAAGAGTCAGACACGACTGACAGATTTCAGTCTCACTTCTCACTTTCATGCATTGGAGAAGGAAATGGCAACCCACTCCAGTGTTCTTGCCTGGAGAATCCCAGGGACAGGGGAGCCTGGTGGGCTCCGTCTATGGGGTCGCACAGAGTCGGACACGACTGAAGTGACTTAGCAGCAGCAGCAGCAGCAGCTGAAAGGCATGTGTAACATAGAACCTTATTAGAGTAAGCTTTAAATTGTGAATCATGATGATTTGTTGCATGCCCGAAAGTTTCTTTTAGAGATTTCTACATCAAACATTCTGTCTCCCTATCTCAAGCAGTAACTGTGTCAAGCCAATCCAATTTGACAATTGCAAACAATAAATATATTCCTTTTAGTTTTATATCCAACTTTGAAATATACTCCCCCTGCTTTTATTGAATATCTATGTATACATAGATAAATATGTAAATATAGTTACATAAACATGCACAGTGACATACATGTGCATTCCTAACGTGGCTGTTGGGAAAGAAGAGATCTCCAATATATTTAATGCATGTTTTGATGAATTGATGAACCTTAACATGTAGTTTGAAATGTGGTAAGAAATTCAATCTGAGTCAGACTTGCCTGTGGGTCTCCAGGAGGCGAGGGTCGACAGTTTGGCCTCAAGTCAAACAACAGGGAGGGAACACAGCCCCAACCATCAACAGAAAATTAGATTAAAGATTACCTGAGCATGGCCCCACACATCAGAACAAGACCCAGTTTCCCACACAGTCAGTTTCCCATCAGGAATCTTCCATAAGCCTCTTATCCTTATCCATCAAAAGACAGACAGAATGAAAACCACAGTCAGAGAAAACTAATCAAACTGATCACATGGACCACAGCCTTGTCTCACTCAATGAAACTATGAGCCAGGCAGTATAGGGCCAACCAAGACTGATGGGTCATGGTGGAGAGTTCTGACAAAACATGGTCCACTGGAGAAGGGAATGGCAAGCCACTTCAGTATTCTTGCCTTGAGAACCCCAGGAACAGTATGAAAAGGCAAAAAGATAGGACACTGAAAGATGAACTCCCCAGATCAGTAGGTCCCCATTATGCTACTGGAGAAGAGTGGAGAAATAACTCTAGTAAGAATGAAGAGACAGAAACAAAGCAAAAACAACGCCCAGTTGTGGATATGACTGGTGATGGAAGGAAAGTCTGATGCTGTAAAGAACAATATTGCATAGGAACCTAAATGTTAGGTCCATGAATCAAGGCAAATTGGAAGTGGTCAAACAGGAGATGGCAAGAGTGAACATCGACATTTTAGGAATCAGTGAACTAAAATGGACTGGAATGGGTGAATTTATTCAGATGACCATTATATCTACTACTGAGGGCAAGAATCCCTTAGAAGAAATGGAGTAGCCCTCATAGTCAACAAAAGAGTCTGAAATGCAGTACTTGGGTGCAATCTCAAAAATGACAGAATGATTTCTGTTCATTTCCAAGGCAAACCATTCAATATCACAGTAATCCAAGTATATGCCCCAACCGCTAATGTTGAAGAAGCTGAAGTTGAACAATTCTGTGATAACCTACAAGACCTTGTAAAATTAACACCAAAAAGGATGTCCTTTTCATCATAGGGGACTGTAATGCAAAGGTAGGAAGTCAAGAGATACCTGGAGTAACAGGCAAGTTTGGCCTTGGAGTACAAAGTGAAGCAGAGAAAAGGCTAACAGAGTTTTACCAAGAGAACACACTGGTCATAGCAAACACCCTCTTCCAACAACACAAGAGATGACTTTACACATGGACATCACCAAATGGCCAATAATGAAATCAGATTGATTATATTCTTTGCAGCTGAAGATGGAGAAGCTCTGTAGAGTCAGCAAAAAACAAGACCTGGAGCTGACTGTGGCTCAGATCCTGAATTCCTTATTGCAAAATTCAGACTTAAACTGAAGTAGGGAAAATCACTAGACCATTCAGGTATGACCTAAATCAAATCCCTAAACGATTATACACTGGAAGTGACAGATAGATTCAAGGGATTAAATCTGATAGACAGAGTGCCTGAAGAACTATGGACAGAAGTTTGTGACATTGTGCAGGAAACAGTGATCAAGACCATCCCCAAGAAAAAGAAATGCAGAAAGGCAAAATGGTTGTCTGAGAAGACCTTACAAATAGCTGAGAAAAGAAGAGAAGTGAAAGGCAAAGGAGAAAAGGAAAGATATACCTATTTGAATGCGGAGTTACAAAGAATAGCAAGGAGAGATAAGAAAGCCTTCCTCAGTGATCAATACAAAGAGAGGAAAACAGTAGAATGGGAAAGACTAGAGATCCTTCAAGAAAATTAGAGATACCAAGGAAACATTTCATGCAAAGATGAGCACAATAAGACAGAAATGGTATGGACCTAACAGAAGCAGAAGATATTAAGAAGAAATGGCAAGAATACACAGAAGAACTGTACAAAAAAGATCTTCACAACCCAGATAATCACGATGGTGTGATCACTCACCTAGAGCTGGACATCCTGGAATGCAAAGTCAAGTGGCCTTAGGAAGCATCACTACGAACAAAGGTAGGGGAGGTGATAGAATTCCAGTTGAGCTATTTCAAATCCTAAAAGATGATGCTGTGAAAGTGTTGCACTTTGCACATATGCCAGCACATTTGGAAAACTCAGGAGTGACCACAGGACTAGAAAAGGTCAGTTTTCATTCCAATCCCAAAGAAAGGCAATGCCAAACAATGTTCAAACTGCTGCACAATTGCACTCATCTCACACGCTAGTAAAGTAATGTTTAAAATTCTCCAAGCCAGACTTCAGCAATACGTGAACCATGAACTTCCAGATGTTCAAGCTGGTTTTAGAAAAGGCAGGGGAACCAGACATCAAATTACCAACATTCGTTGGATCATAGAAAAAGCAAGAGTTGCAGAAAAACATCTACTTCTGCTTTATTGACTACACCAAGTCCTTTGACTGTGTGGATCACAACAAACTGTGGAAAATTCTTCAACAGATGGGAATACCAGACCACCTTACCTGCCTCCTGAGAAATATGTGTGCAGGTCAAGAAGCAACAATTAGAACCAGACATGGAACAAAGGACTGGCTCCAAATTGGGAAAGGAGTACATCAAAGCTGTATATTGTCACCTTGGTTATTTATCTTATAAGCAGAGTATATCGTGCGAAGTGCCGGGCTTGATGAAGCACAAGCTGGAATCCAGAATGCCAGGAGAAATATCAATAACCTCAGATACGCGAATGACACCACCCTTAGGACAGAAAGCTAAAAGGAACTGACGAACCTCTTGATGAAAGTGAAAGAGGAGAGTGAAAAAGCAGGCTTAAAACTCAACATTCAAAAAACTAAGATGGCATCCATTCCCATCACTTCATAGCTAATAGATGGGAAAACAATGGAAACAGTGACAGTCTTTATTTTCTTAGGCTCCAAAATCACTGCAGATGGTGACTGCAGCCATGAAATTAAAAGATGCTTGCTCCTTGGGGAAAAAAAAAGCTATGGCCAATCTAGATAGCATGTTTAAAAGCAGAGACATTACTTTGCCGACAAAAGTCCACTAGTCAAAGCTATGGTTTTTCTAACAGTCATGTATGGATGTGAAAGTTGGACTATAAAGAAAGCTGAGCACCGAAGAACTTATGCTTTTAAACTGTCGTATTGCAGAAGACTCTTTAGAGTCCCTTGGACTGCATGAAGATCAAACCAGTCAATCCTGGAAGGAAATCAGTCCTGAATATTCATTGAAAAGACTGATGCTGAAGCTGAAACTCCATACTTTGGCCACCTAATGCAAAGTATTGACTCACTGGAAAAGCCCCTGATGCTGTGAAAGATTGAAGGCAGGAGAAGGGGATGACAGAGGATGAGATGGTTGGATGGCATCACTGAATCGATGGGCATGAGTTTGAGCAAGCTGTGGGAGTTGATGATGGACAGGGAAGTGTGGCGTGCTGCAGTCCGAGGGGGTCTCAGAGTCAGAAGCGACTGAGCGAATGAACTGAACTGAACCTCTAGTTGAGATTGGAAATTCCCTGAAGGCTGGATATATGGCAAGTGTCGTCAGAAAGGATAACTCCCTTGCTTAATGAAGAAACAACTGAAGGCTTGCTTTTCTTTCTTGAGAATTATAATTATCAGATATTGGTCCATGGGGAATTTTATCCTATCCAATCGAAATAATATGTTAAGATGGTTATAGTGATTTACTTTGGAGAGTTAACTGTGTTCTCTGTAACACTTTTCTTCAAACTATGTTTCCTACTGATTTACCTTTAAATTGCCATTTTATGAAATGATACTGATACTGGATTTATTTGTTCTTTTTCATTTACTCCTTGGATAAATTAAAAGTTAACCTGTGTCAGTCCCCTTTGGGAGGAGACTATGTCTAGTTGAAACACTGGAGCAGATATTTAAATGTGTGGGTTTGTAGAGAAAGAAGAGGTTGGAAGTAGAAGCCGAGAGAAAAGCTAAAGAAGAAAGGATTGAATATAGAAAAATGGATACTTGTTAAAAGGGAATTTAATTATCCACTAGAAAGGTCTGAGATCAGATTTAGGGATCCCCTTGTTTGTTCATTCAGCCATCATCTCTTGACACTGCTTTAAGGCAGTTTCCTAAATGTGCGTAATTCTAAGAATCACCTGTTCTCTTGTCACATTGATTCTTAGCAAGAAGGGGCCATGGACCTGGAAACATTGAGAAATGCTGCTTTAGAAGATGTATTAGATTTTGTCTCTGTTCTTGAGGAATTTACAATTTATTCCGTATCTCTAAGCCTCAGGTTTTTTTTTTAATCTGTAAAATGTAGATAATAATGTTTTCCTTGCTGGTTTTCAAGGCAAATAAAAGAAAAATGTCTTCAGAGGCTTACTGGAGCTTGTAGATTGTTTAAGATTTGTAATATTAATTGTTTTTGTATGTGGGGAACGGTGGTTGCTTTGAGAAAGAAAGTGAGGAGATACAAAGAATTAAAAAAAAACTTTCATTTTCTCAATGTTCTGTTTTTCAAGTTTGTATTCTGGATTTTATTTGTTAAGAGGATGTGAAATATTCCTTGACAAATTTGTTTTCCGTTGGTTATTCTTGTCTTCCTCCAAACCAGCGATTTATTTCAAATCTTTTAAATCATATCATAAACTCACACCTCCAGCACTTACACTGTAACCCTTTGTGTCCCAGATAAATGCCATGGACACTACCTTAATGGGTCATGCATGGCACCTTGCAGCTGAGCAGAGAAGTAATTGTTGAATGAAGTGGTAAAAGAATGAATCTCTAAATCCAACCGCATCTCTTTCCACTATACTCATGGCTAAAAATCCTGTGTCCTTACTTTTAAGGACACTTGAAGAAAAATAGTTCATCATTCCTTTTATTTTTTTTATGTTAACAACATCCCTTTTCAAAAAACACTTCCCTTAACCTTAAATCTCTCATGTTGGAGTTTAGCATGCTACCATATTTATATTTTGCAGTTACTTTTATTCAAATAAAATAAATTGTCTTTCTGTAGTAATCTTTAGCTGGGAAAAATTTTCCTTTCTGTGATAATTAGCTGCTTTCAGTAATTTATTTTTTTGATTCATTTAGCAGCAGCAACAGAAGAACCAGAAGTGATTCCAGACCCAGCCAAGCAGACTGACAGAGTAGTGAAAATCGCAGGAATTAGTGCTGGGATTTTGGTGTTCATCCTCCTGCTCCTAGTAGTCATATTAATTGTAAAAAAGAGGTAAGACCTGATTTTGTTCTGTCCCACTCATTCACTGTTTATGTCACAGTTACTAGTTTTCAGACACTTCTTTGTTTCCCTGAGCTCTTTTTAAATGAGAATAAACAACATAATTGAATTTTAACAATATTGCCAGCATCTAAGTATATTTCTCCTGCTTGGAAAATAAATTCTAATTGGTTATTTGCATTTTAATTTTGGATATAAAATATGCTTTTGTCAATTTAACCTTGAAATCAATGTATGAATTAAGTTCCTCAAATGCTTGAGATATTAATGTATCTTATGTTTTGAAGTTTTTTTTATTACACATGGCAAAATAAGTTTATTATGATATTTGGTCTATGAATTATTTTGCACTTTTACTGTTTTTCTAAATGTTGACTACAAATAAGATATGAGAAATATAAACATTATTTTATGAAGTTGTATATTAATATTCACTGACTAAATACTTTAGCACTTTAATATGAAGAACCAAATTTTTAAATTGAGCATTAGTGTTTTATACTATATCAACCAATATCACCATCTTCTGGAATTATATGAAGATATTAGGACCTACAGGAATTTAAATTGAATTATATTTGGTAGATTAAGGTATACATCTACCAGAAAGCATTTCAAAGAATACAGTTTTTATAATTTGAATTTTTTCTTATTCTATAAAATATCATTATCTGTAAGGCATTGCTTTAGAAATGAATGGAACTCTCCAATCCTTCCAATCATATGTTTTAAATAATATTACAATCTGGAAGGATTACTAAAAAACCTTTGCTGAGTATAGTTCTAAAATATTGGTGTATAGATGTATTTCTCATTCATTAATTATATTGAATATAATAAAAGATGTTGCTTACTTTATAGTAAATCATATAATATACTATTTTGATTGTTATTTTGTACTCAAAATAAATCATTAATAATATAGATGACTCATACTACATGTTTAATGATTCCATAAGAGTTTATTTTAATGTATTGCCTCTTTACAATTACCCCCTGGAGATATATATGTTGGAGAAGACACATCTGCATTAGAAACATTAGGTATGCATTATAGTGTTTTGTGTTAAATTAGCTACATACGTGCTTTCCCCAATAGTGCTTTCTCTTTTTGCTGTTGTCTACCTCTGTGGTTGGAAATTATATCATATTTGAGACAGGAAGGTTTAAACATTTTACTAATAAATTTGCCAATCAAGATCAATAAAACCATTGACTACAACTTTCAGATCTTATGTTTCTACTTAGTTTAAATTTATATTTGGAGAGTTAAACTAAACTCTCTATATTTAGAGAGTTAACTTTGCTTTAGAGTTAAAAGTATTTCAGCTACTTCAGGTTGGATATGAAAACATGAAAATGGCCTCTGGTTTTGTCTTCGTTAAAATTGGGTTAATACTGGTTTTATGGGTTAATTATTTGAAAACACTTATTTGTTGTGGTAGCCTTTCTAATCTGTGGCTGTTTGTTTCAAAAATAACCAAAAATGAAACATAAATTTTTTAAAGTACATCAAAACAATCTCGAAGCATGATTTTTTGGTGTGGTTAAAATGCTCTGACAACTCTCTAAAGCTGCCTAATGCATCAGATTCTTTTCCTGGTTCATATTTTAAATGGTTGGATAAATGAGCCTCTCTATTAAAATGTTTAATGTTTGAGTTTTCATAATTATGCTTTAATTGATTGTCTTCTACTAAAAAGTATGCTAGGGTTTTTGTTTTTTTTTATTTTCTCTTCCTCATCACTACCTCTAGGACTAGAGAAGTTGCAAGTTTATAGGTAGATAAAGTTACATGCTTAGGTATATTATCTTCTATATAATATAACCAAGAATCCCTTACGTATCTAAGAAACCTCATAATAACTTTTAGTTGTATGTAGTATATCACACATATATTGTGTATGATTTAATCATAAATATGTTTGTTATACATACACAAAGTATAGGTATTATAACAATGTTAGATAGGATCAAAGTTAACAATTTTAGTATATCATGTAGTCTCCCTATATGATATGCTAATATACAAATTTATAATAAAAATAATGGAAAAGTAAATCATTTTAGCCTTGCATTATCTTTACTTTTATGGGAAATTGTTAATTTCAAGAGACTTTATCTCTTACTAGGAGTAATATATGTAGGTATATTTCTCATGTTGAAAAAAATTTCTGTGTATTTTTGGTTGTTGTATAAAGAAATGGTTTGGAATTTAGTAAAATTCTGCAGTGAAGGGTATATATAAAGTAAGTTTTTAGGCTAAGAAAAGGGATATTGCATCTTTCAAAACGCAAAGTCATTTTAATTTAATCACTGTTGAATTATTTCCAAATGTATGCCATTTTTTCATTGGTTATGTATTATTTTAAATTTGCAGCATGAATACATTAATAATTCCAAACATAAATTTGAAATTATGTTTCAGTACAGTAAATGTATATGATATCATGGTCACATACATCTGCTGTAGAAATGCCTTTGTGCATATATAGTATATGGTGCATATGTATATTCACATAATATATGTATGTACCTGTATATTAATAAAATATAATGACTTATTTATAGAAATTAATGTGTCATTCTGCATATATTCTATATTAACCTAATAGATCTTTATGTTTTGTATTTAAAGAAAAGTAGTCAATTTAGTGTAGAAGTTCTATACACAGCTATTCCATCTGTCATGACATTTAGATGGTAATGGATGATATTATGCTTAACTGCATGTTAAAAATACACAATCCATTTAATTTTTCAATTTTTTTGGCTATAGAAAAGTCAGCATGTTATTTTTTCCAAATTATGTATTTTAAATTTTATTTTCTATTGCGTATCTGTCTGTTTAATTGCATGGCGAAAGATATCTAACCAATGCATGAGCAAATTGAAATCCAAACAAAAAAAAAACATGAATTTTATTTTATTTTATTTTACTTTTTAACGCACATTTTTCTGCTTTATTGAATGTGACAGAGTCACGCTTTTCATTCACCATTGCTTCTCTTTTTCCACTGTCTGTGATTTGCTTGCCAGGAGGAGCTACTATTCTTACTCCTACTACCTGTAAGTAGAAAATGGGTGATATACGACTTTACATGTGTTAAAGATGCAGTATCCCTTTTCAAAAAAAACAACAAACCAAAAAACAGAATGTTTGCAATTTTGATGACTGCAAAAAACATATTTTTCTGGACTCTAAAGCTATAAAGTTTACTTATTAACCTATTTTATTAATAGGTTATTTTTAAAAAGGGATATTGTATTTCTGTATGTTCAGCTACTTTTAATTTTTATTTACGATTTTCCATAAGTAGTCATAGTCTATAGCCCAAAGTATCATTTACATACTTAAGTAAAACCTGTACATTATCAATATGATATCTCGCTCATCCGGTAGAGATAGTGGTTGCAATTCACTAATACCTATTTTTACATGTGTGTGCTTTAGTTGCTCAGTCGTGTCCGACTCTTTGCAACCCCATGGACTGTAGTCCGCCAGGCTCATCTGTCCATAGGGATTCTCCAGGCAAGAATACTGGAGTGGGTTGCCTTGCCCTCTTCCAGGGCATCTTCCCAACCCAGGGCTCAAACCCAAGTCTCCCCCATTGCAGGCGGATTCTTTACCGTCTGAGCCACACTGTTATATCTGAAAAAATGACCCAACTGATATATTCATAGAACAACATTCAAAATGCCTTCACAGAATGCAAATCAGGTCAGGTCTGACTGTGATAACTTCTCTCCACATTTCCAGGAATCCGGGATGGGTTGTGACTTCAGAACACCTTTGGTTTAGCTATGTAGGCAATCAGTATGCTCTGGTGAAAACGAATGGATAAAAATTATAATGTGGCAGTGATAAATAAAAAAATCTTTTTAGAGAAGAAATTTAGAGTTTATTTATTATGACTTAAATAGGAAAATGATTTTGTAAAACCAAGACGAAAAAAGAAAGAAAGGCTGTCAACCTAAACAAAACATAATAGGTGTTAAATATCCTTTTTTGTGCTCCAAAGTTTTAGCTCTCCTATGCTTAAATATGAAATGCTACTCTTGATGAGGAAGGAGAGTGTTGTCCAGTCTGTTTCAATAATCATTCTCAGCTTATTACCTTAAATTCCAGCATATACATTCAGTCCAAAGGAATGATACAACAGAGTGTTCTTGGTCATTGCTTGATCAATATTTGATCCACCAAATTTTGAGAGTCAAGGATTTTGATTAAGTATTTGGTGCACATATCCCACAGTATTTACTTCACTAAGTAAATTTAAGTTAGCTTTGCAGAAAGATTTGGTGAGAGTCTCAATGACTATAACAGAATTCTGCCAACAGTTTAAATATTATAAACATTTGGCTTTTCAAAATCTGATAAAATAAGCAGGTGTAAAGTAACAGTGCTCCTAGCTTATTGTGATGGATCATAATATCCTTGTTAAATCATGTTTGATGAAGCCAAAGGTAATTAAATGTACCGTTTCATACAATGATGAAGCACTTTTCCTCTTTATAGCCCACCCATATATCCACCTGCAGAAGTTTATGCTGTTGGCTGCTTTGATAATGAAAGTCATTTGCACATCTGTCAAACTCAAGTAGTTGCAAAATGATCTGCTTAACTGTCCTGAAACATACATTATATATGCTGGTTTCTCAATGGAGACAAAATATCAAACATGCAGGAATCAATAAATATTTAATTATGAGAACATCAATAAGGTTACCATTAGTCATCCATTTATCTATAATATTAGGATTAGATTGCCTTTTTATAGACGTGTGGCATTTCTGTATTCTAGACTATGTACTAGGCTTTGATACTATTACTGAAGTACTTAGGGTTCCTGGCATTATCAATCATAATTAGAAAAAAGTTTAACGGACTTATGTTTTCAAAAGCTGCTTAAACAGATCTAGTGAAGCAAATCTAAATTAGACAGTTTTTAAAAGAAATGTAGAAATAAATTATAGTAAAATTTAAAAGAAAACCAGATGTAATCTTTGAACTAAAAATTCATTGGCATCGTCATAGTAACTGTCAGTTCTTGATCAAAGTACTTAACTCTGGTGATAATATTTATTTCTTTTGTAATAACCTGAATTAAAGCCTACCTCACAGGGTTGTTGTGAGGATTAAGGTATAAAAAAGAGCTGACAATACATGGTTGGCAGATATCAACAAAGGTTTTATATATATTCTCTCATAATCTATCTACTAACAAAGGTTTGTGAATCTGAAAAGTAAAAGTCCTTCATTGCTATGAAAACTTTTACCTGTCATGCATTTGACAAGTTCATTACTTCTTATTTTTTCTCTATCATAAAATGTTTAAATTATATATTTTAAGGTAAAGCCTCAAAATTTAAACGTCTTTACCATTTGCTTCAATCTATCTGTCTTCAAATTTTTACATTGTTTTTAATCCAAATTTCAAGTTGTCTTATTTTTAGCCACGTCAATCTCTCAGAATTTTTGAGGAATTAATTTATCCTTTCTTCTTATCAAAGAAACAAAGACTGAAAGCTATTTCTTCAACTCTTTTTTAAACTTTAAAATGGCAAAGCATTTGTGCTACATCCACATTCTTCTCAAATTTATAACAACTAATGTTTAACTCTTAGAGCAGTGACTGCTTCATATTATAATACACATGGTAATGTGACAATTAAAAAAAAGTAACTGGATATAGTATAAGGGCTTAGCCCTTGGAACCAGGTCAATCTTTACTGCATATTAGATTAATAACTTTGGGCAAGTTATTTAACTTGTCTAAGCCTCAGTGAACTCATCTATACAATTAGAAATCTCATGCCTTCTTCAGTTCATTGATTTGAGAATTAATTGAGTTAACAAATGACAAGTGCCGAGCATATAAGAGACCTAATTCATCCATTCAAACGAGTATTTAGTGAGTGTGTGCTATGTGCCGGACACTGCTCTGAGTGCTAGGGCTATACAGAGGGTTCTTCCCTTCATGGAACACACAGTGGGAAAAACAAAAGGATCCTTGCAATGATAATGTGATAAGTATTATTATAGGCAGAAAACATGGTGCTTTAAAAATACCTACCACAGAAACCTAGTCTGAGAAAGGTTGTATATGCTCAGTTAGAGAAGTCTCCCTGATGAGGCAAGACAGAATTGGAAGTTAACCAGATATTAGACGTAAAAGAACAATGTAGGCTGAAGAACAAATAGCCTATAGGCAAGTTTGGAACTATCCTAGGAGGTAAGTTTGAAAAGTGAAGGCTGTAGAATAACCTATGACCTAGTTATGTATAATTTGTCCCATCAGTTGAGTTCAGTTCAGTCGCTTAGTCGTGTCTGACTCTTTGCGACCCCATGAATCGCAGCACGCCAGGCCTCCCTGTCTATCACCAACTCCTGGAGTTCACTCAAACTCACGTCCATCGAGTCAGTGATGCCATCCAGCCATCTCATCCTCTGTCATCCCCTTTTCCTCTTGCCCCCAATCCCTCCCAGCATCAGAGTCTTTTCCAATGAGTCAATTCTTCGCATGAGGTGGCCAAAGTACTGGAGTTTCAGCTTTAGCATCATTCCTTCCAAAGAACACCCAGGGCTGATCTCCTTCAGAATGGACTGGTTGGATCTTCTTGCAGTCCAAGGGACTCTCAAGAGTCTTCTCCAACATAACTGATGCTCAGTTCAAAAGCATCAATTTTTCGGCGCTCAGCCTTCTTTACAGTCCAACTCTCACATCCATACATGACCACAGGAAAAACCACAGCCTTGACTAGATGGACCTTTGTTGGCAAACTAATGTCTCTGCTTTTGAATATGCTATCTACGTTGGTCATAACTTTCCTTCCAAGGAGTAAGCATCTTTTAATTTCACATACACTCTTCCAAAAAATAGGACCACTTGAAAGAATAAGAAAATATACATATTTAGATTCGTGACTTCTCTTTAAAAATAATTTTAAAATTAGAAACTACTCTGGGATCAAGTGCCAATGTTCACTTAGGTAATTTGCCCCCTAAAGTGCTCTCCAATTCCCCACAATCCCCACCCTTCTTTGTGCTGTCTCACTATGGGAAGCAACACTTTTATATTCCCTGTCTAAAACCTGTTAGGAGTTTTACAGAGCTTTTGCCCACTAGCCTAGAAAAAAGAGGTAAGAGATCTTTCAATGAACAGAGCAAATATTGCTGCTAAATAATGGTGGTGGTGACGGTGGTTGTGACGATGTAGTGGTCGTGGTAGTGGTGGTGGTAGTTTTTGTTATACTTTTGTCATTGTTTTATTATTGATAGTACTATCCTTATCATTGTTATTATTTCTAAAACGTATGCCATTTCCATCTCTAAAGCTTAGTTTATGACTATCTTACGTGTCATATATGCTATGTCAATATATTGGATATTGTTGGGTATGTGTGCTTGAGGCTAAGGACTATAATTCTCAGAGAAAAATGTCCTACACATGAGTAGCTATCAAATTAATAGATTAATTTTCTAAAGGAAAAGCTTTTGGACATAAACACAACTACTAAATAAACAACTTTTTTAAAACATATGTGTAGTATATCAGTATATTTATTCTAGTACAGATACTAATGAGAATCAGAAAAATTTACCCTAGTTAATAATCCAGCTGAGAAATGGTACTCTTAAAATAACTAAAATATATTTCCAAGGCCTCTAAACTGCTGCCATAAACTTAGAACATAAGCTGGCAAACTATAGGCGTTGAGAGTCCCTTTCTTTGTATTAATATGAGATGAATTTTATATACCTTAAATAGTTTTTTAATTGCATGTTTCATGTGTAACATTCACAACGAACCAGATTGTATTTCACGTCCTTGGTATGTAAGATAAAGATATCAGCGTCTGAGGAGCTCAAAAGTCTAACTCTGCTCATTTCCAAATCTCCCGTGTCATTTGTTTAACTGCATCTTTAAGGCCATTCTGTAGATGGCACTCTGCCATGGGGTTCCGAAACATATTTTTAGGATCTGACCATGTTTATTATTCAATATTATGATCATTTGCATAATACCTCTACACAGCATTTTCCAAACTTTTCTCAAAGTACTTTTCTTATAAAGTACATAATTTCCCCATATATTCCTGAATGTTTGCCTTGTATCAAGCTGCAGTTGATTCTACAAATTTCCTGATTAGGTTTGGATTAATGTTATATAAATATATTTAAAAATGTTAATTCTACACATTGCACTTTTACTGAACAAAATGACAAAGAGTGAAGAATAGAGTTTGTCTATTTTAACTGGATAACTGTAATAAAATAAACTTGAAAAAGTAGTCATGTTATTTCCACAGAACATCTTCTGAAATTTTGATCAAGCGTGTTAATCACCCAGAAGGAAAACCAAAATTTAGCATTAACTTTTCTTTGAACAACACTACTAAGGAAGCATTTACTTACTGTTTTAATAAAGTATAGTTATGCTTTATGATAATTTATTGTAATGATAAAATACAAGAAGTGATGAGACATTTGGGTTGACAGCTTGAATGTTAAAATATCCATATGACAAATAAAACAGTTTTATAGCAATCAACAAATATTGTTTGGATGTCAAACTTAATTCCTGAAATTATGACATATTCTTAGAGTTTCTAAACCAAATCTATATCTTTACCCTTGGGCTTTCCTGAACTACTTACTGCTGGTGTCAGTTCTCCTTCAAGCCACACACTAAGGTTTCCCTTTCGTATTTGTCTTGGCAGCAAGCTTGCTAAGAAACGCAAAGATGCTATGGGGAACACCCGGCAGGAAATGACACACATGGTAAATGCTATGGATCGAAGTTATGCTGATCAGAGCACTCTGCACGCAGAAGACCCTCTTTCCATCACCTTCATGGACCAACATAATTTTAGTCCAAGATGTAAGTTCTTTACCAAAATTTTGATCAATGACTTTTAAAGCTATTTAATTTCTCTCGAATTCAACACATTAGCTTTTGAATAGTGAGGAGAAATAAGACAGAGAGTGGAAGAAGAAACTGGAAATAGAAAAAGTGATATGGAATAAACAGAGTTTATCAGAAGGCTTCAGTCTTGATATTTGATTTAGTTTAACTTCAAACTGTATGAATTTTATCACTATAAGAGACATTCATACACCACTCAGACCAAATTGTATTGCTTTAAGTTAAAATAGATTGCCTACATAAAATTAGCTCATGTCAGAATTTATAATTGTTTTGTATTTGAATCTTCCATTGTGTAAGCATAAGTCTTTTGAGGTATGAGATATCATAATTCTTTCTGGGAATTATTGGCATGGGAAAAGTCATTCTATTTAATTATTCTATAGATGCCTCAAGAGTTTCAGTAATAAAAAGTTAACCAGAGAAAAAAGAAATCTACATACTGTTAAGTATCTGGTGTGAAATCCAAAAATTTACTTGCACTGAGGGATTGACAGGGAATGGTGAAATCCATCTATTCACTCATCTATGTTAAGAATTGCAAATGTTTATCTGTGGAGGCATATCTTTTAAAACAGTTCCTCTGAAGTATTGTTTAATGCCCCATGATCAGTATTATTGTTTATCTTCAAATTCTCTAGAATTTTGTTTATCCCATTCTGTAGCACTGTGTTTATTTTGTTACTTAAAATTAAGTTCAATTACCTGACTGTCTCTTCAAATAAATAAGTGAAATTGGTACTTGAGGAAAGCAAATTGTGTTTATCCTTGGCCTTGTGTTCACAGAGGCATTTGCCACAAATCCCAGTTTGGGAAAAATTGTATAAGGAAAGAAGTAAACAATAGAAGTGTTATTTTTGATACAGATTATAAAAATATGTAGTGGTAAGACTGAGAAAATAAAGTATTTGCAGGTTTATGCATTTATGGCTTTTCAAAAGGGGATGTTTTTTCTGAAATGTTCAGCTTGGTGCAAACTTTTTAAAAATTATTGGCCATGATTTTCCCTGATATGTACCTATATCACATTAGTAGTTAAGGATATTACAATGAGTCATTTTGGAATTTAATTTTCATAGTGATAAGGACTTTCTGATCTGTTCTATTTTTTTTTCACTGTAAGATAAATAATAGAGAAAAACATAAAATGTTGCTATTGAAAGTTTTGCTAAAAGTATAGATGTATCATTTCTCTAACCACTTGATTTAAAATTAATCAATTAAAGATTTGAAAGAATTTTTGTTTCCAAAGCTTTTCTATCTAATGCCTGTATACCTTATTATGAAGTTTGAATTTAGAAGTGTATCTAAAAATATACACTTATGAACTTGGAGAAAGGATTAAATCTATTTTCCAAAGTTAGCTAAAGTGGAATGAATATAATTACCTAAGTACCTCTCACTGGATAGATCTAAATGCATTTTCCCCCCTAATTTTATAATCTTTATAAATTGAAGTTGAATCTTCTTGGTTTTTAAAATTGGACTGACTACTGAACTATAATTATAGATGTACCTTTCCTGGTATTTTGAGGTAACCCAAGTTGAGAAAGAGAATGGTCCCTTTGCAGGTTATAGTAATAAAGAAAGTTTAATATTTATATTTCTTAAGAAATGATAAATCTATTTTAAGGAAAAAAGACTATGAAATACAACTTTAGGGCAATATATTCCTTCATGAGCTTTGTTTTCCTGCAGTGCCCAATGATCCACTTGTGCCGACTGCTGTGTTAGGTGAGGCCCTAATTCTTTGTCATCTTTTTTTGCATGGATCCCACCTCCTTGCATGGGTTACAGCTTTGTCTACACAGTATTTACAGGGCAGGAAGCAGTTTGATTTTGAAAATGTAGTCCTGATTTTATCAAAGAGAGCAATTGTGATCAACCCAATTAGATCTAGTGCATTTCAAATTAGTTGGGTATACTTTTTTTAAAACAACTTATCCTTTAATTCTTGGTTCTGTTAGGGGTTTGGAGTGTTTGGAGTACAAGGACCCTTAATATGAATATATAACTTATGTTTATATATGCAAGTTAGTAGAATGAATCCAAATGTACACATTTCAGGGGCCAGAGCTACCAGAATCGCTAGTGTATATATATAAAATATACCTGATTTAAAGGGATTTTTCTAAATCCTCCTAATTTTATAACAACAAAAGAATACATTTCCAAGTAAACATTTGGCATTTGTGCATTTGCTTTAGTTTTGTCTTAGTTAAGAATTTATAAATGCAGGTAAAATTGCTACAGTATTAATAATGGAGTTTTGCATTCTATATGCACTTTACATGATAAGTGTTATCTGTCAAAAAATTTACATTAAGCCAAGATTTATCACCACACTGGAGAAGGAAATGGCAACCCACTCCAGAATTCTTGGTTGGAGAATTTCATGAACAGAGAAGCCTGGTGGCCTACAGTCCGTGGAGTCGCAAAGAGTTGGCCACGACTGAGCAACCAACACTACCAGGGTATAACATCTAAGACAGCTAGTATTGCTAGTAATAAATAAGACCTTTTCAGCTGTAAAATTAAATAAATCTTTAACAATGTATTTAAGAATACAATGGGTTTCATTTTGATTTGTACTCTATCCCTTGACTAATTACACAGCAATGATTCATGACCAGCTGGCTTGTACGTTCACGAGTCGTCTTATCAGTTTGTCCCCCGTGCTTCTAATATTTAAGATTTAATCAGAGAAATGTAGAAATTGCCAGATAAATGTACTTTTAAAATTCCCAGTTCTCATGCTTTATATTTAAATTTCTTTGAACATAAGACATCAGTTTACACATATTTTTATTATCAACGTATTCAATGTTTAATTATATTTTCAAAATATGTTATAACAATACAACTCAGTTAAGTAAAATATACCTTTTTGACTAAAATAGTTATTAAAAGTTAAAATTTTAAAATACAAGGGTATATTCTAAAAGAATCTGTAAGTCAGTGTTTTCTGTCTCTGACTGCGCTCTCCCTTTGATATTCCCACCAATAAGGTCAGGGAAGTGAGCTGGGGAATTTGCCCCAAAGGATGGCCTGATCATATAGGGAGGAGCCAGGAATTATGGTCTTTGAGAGGCATCAAATTCCTCTGAAAATGTCATCTTCTGTTGAGCACTGTAGAATGAGGTCAGCATCAAGCTCATAAGTTAAATTCAATGAAGTTATTAAAAATTCAAGGAAAAAGATAGTTACCTGTTAAAATTTCATTATGGTAATATTCAAAGACATGTAAAATTGGGTCTAATAAGTCTCAGTCCTCCTGTGAACTCACAAATATGAACTCACGAAAATATTCATGAAAAATGTCTTTGATTCCTCTTCAATAAAATGATATAATAATTCTTACCATACCTTCTCCACAGAGCTTAGTAAAGAGAAAATGAGATAATATATAAAGTTTAAAATATTATTGTAATAATTTTCCCATGAAAGAGGATATTTATTTTTAAGGAAGGCTAGAGTTAACACAATAGAGTTATAAATCTATTCATTTAAAAACTCATTGTGCATTTTATTTCATTTTGTAAGTCAAGCTGGTTGATATTTTTTATATTTCTTCTTTGAAAGCTAAATAGCTTGTTAATCATACCAAATTTAGAAATGATTTGTTGCATTTTTCATCATTCTTGGAATCACCGTGTTTATAGTTGTTTTACATCCAGTTGATTTTGTATTTATAAAGCAATTTTTGAAATCACTTCAAATATTGCTTGATATTAATATCTGCTTACTGAGTTAAAAAGAAGTCAGAAACTTTTGTATTGATTCATATTTTTGTTTTTTTGTGTTTTACTGCTGCATTGGGTTAAAGTCCCTATTACTGGTAAGTGTATTGCAAAGAACTCTAGAAGACCTTTCCATCAAAGAAATATTTAAAGTTATTCTTAAATGTGTAGTAAGGATAATAATTAGTACATGTACTCTTGCTTCTAGTCGCATTGTTAGGTAATTCAATGAGGTGAGGTAGAAATGTATAGATATTAATAATTCATGTGTAATTATTTTTAAAAAATACTGCTCATTGTACTACTGTATTAAAGCCTAATGCAAAGCAAAAGGCACTGTCTACCTCATACTGAGATGTAATCGTGTAAGATCTGGAATACGGATGAATCCTCTGTTTCTTACTGAGCCTTTGACAAATGTAAATATTCCACTGCTCCAGCAAGTACAATGTGAGCTCGGGTCTGCTTCACAGAGCACTGACTACCTTTATTCCAGCTTGGGTGATTGCATTTTGCCTTCCTGACATTCTGTTCTCTTTACTTCTTATCCTAAGCTGTATATTCTGTGATAGTGCCCCAATCAGTGGCTTCTGGATTTAATTTTACAGGGGAGATGTATATTTCTTTATGTCAGTCTATTGATTGCAGTATTTTAGCAAAGGTAGACCAATTGAGTGTCATCTCATAGAAAAAATAGTAAACGCTCATGAATCATGGTTGCTAGCAAATGTTTGTGTGTAGAGGGGTGGGAAACTAGAGTAAAAAGCATCAATTCTTTTGGGTATTTTTAGGTCACAACAGAATCCAACAGAATTTTTTTTTTTTAATTCAGTGTGGAGTTTTAGAAGTAAATGCAAAAGAAAAAACTACATTCAGCCTAGTAAGAGAAAATAAAGTAAATGCAATCAAGCTAAATTATAGAAGCACACAAATCTGATTGTGGGGTTCTTTTTCTTTTTTTTTTTTTCCTTCTCCAGGAAGAAAAAATGTTTATCATGGGGACAACAATTCATTTTTTGCCATATCCTATTTGTAGAGTTGGTGATAGAACAGGCAAATGTACCAGCACTTGAAATATGTTTAACTGTTAACTAAATATCGTTCTCTACAGTATGCAGTATCATTAAAACAAAAGTTCCCCTAAGAGTTTACTTTCTCTTCTGTTAATGAGTATGGCAGTATAATGTTTGCCAAAGTAACACCCCTTAAAACATTTGTCTTTTTTAAAGATGGTAAGTTTAAATGTGATCATTATAAGCATGCTTCTTCTCGTTGTAATGATTAGCACTATGGTCATTAAAATAATATTTATTTTTCAGAGGTAAAATGTTCTTGTTCTTTTCTTCCTTCTTATGACAGAGACTTAAGAGTTTCTTTTCATTTTAAGCTAACAACACAGTTGGGATGGGGCCTGCACTTAAATGTGGGTGGTGAGGGATTTAATGGATTTGTAACTAATTGATTCATTGAAATATTGAAATATTTATTGAGTGACTGCTTTTACCAGGCATTAAGAATAAAAAGAAAAATATGACTCTTGTCTCTACATGCTAAGCATTTACAGTTTAGTTAGAAAAAGAGATCAAGAAATAAATGATTAAAATAGATTGTAAGTGAAATGAATGTAGGAGAACAGAAGGCCATGGGAATGTAAAGCAGGCGCTGTGTAACTCAGCCAAGATGGGCCATGGAGGAATTCCAGAAAAAGTATCTAAATATTTTGTCCCAGAGACAAACCAAGGTTTCTTGTACACAGTAACCAGAAGAGTCAAAATGTATCAGCAATAAAAAACAGCAATAATAATAAACCAAAGGAGTAGAGATGAAGTGTAAATGCACATGTAACCTGGGTGGCAGACGTAGTTGGCCATGGGCTGATTCTGTAAAATGTTCAAGTTTATAGGTCTGGAGTATTTCATGGTAAAAAGTCCCAGGTGGAAGGGCATAGTAGGACTACAGTGGGAATGGGTTGCCTATATAGGGAGGTTGGGATATGGGTGGGAAAGAATTTGTTCAATTTAATCAACAATGTAAACACCTCTCCAATTGACAACTTGATCTTCTGGTCCCACAATATACTACTATGACTGCAGATACAAGAAAAAAGTCAAAACTCAGCAAAATCTCCCACTTATACTTCTTTAAAGTGGATCAGCTGTTTCTCTACGTCTCACAGCATCTGTTGTCTTGCTTATATACACATATTAATAATATGCCCTGACCTCCTACCTGGAGCTGAAGTAAAAGGCTTTGTCTTTATAGGGATGCTGCCCGAGGTCTGTACTATATTTCTTTCTTCCTCCTATTATCAGAAAGATCATAAGATCTTAAAATCTGCTTTGCATAGATACATATTAAACAAGGTAACTTTGTCTTTTTTTTAATCTTCTGGAATCTGAAACATGGCAGATGAGAACCACAGTGCTACAGCAGAATCCAGTCGTCTTCTTGATGTACCTCGCTACCTGTGTGAGGGGACAGAATCCCCTTACCAGACGGGACAGCTGCACCCAGCCATCAGGGTAGCCGACTTACTGCAGCACATTAATCTCATGAAGACATCAGACAGCTATGGGTTCAAAGAGGAATATGAGGTGAAAGTTTCAATACTATGTTGAATCTTATTTCTAACCATGATACTCAACAGAATTTAGCAGCTTTTCCTCCCATTTACATAGCAACACTGGAATACTCTGTAGACCCTCTAATCCTTTGTCAATGAACAATCAAGTGGTCATTTGAGAAGGATGTAGATGGATTGAAAAAAGGGTACTTCCTGGGGGTATAGCTGGGTCAAAATTCATTTTAATAAAAGTGTTGGATTCCATAATTTATTTTACTATGCTACTTAGAGACCAGTTTGTTAGATCTTATGTTTTCCCCACTCAAAAATCCATAGCAGAGTATCTTGAGTCCTGGTGTACCTTTGCAGTTTCTGCCATTTGAATGATCTAAGCAGTGGATACTTGTCTGCCTCTTTGCGTGTTGACCCTCTGTTGAAAATAAGATCAAGCTATGGGTGTTAAATGTGTTACTTGTCACTCTGAGTTTTGTTTTGAGGATTATAGGTTGAGGGTGGCTGGGAAGAAAAACAGAGTACTGCAAATTCAGACAACAAAAAGCAGCCCAAAAAAGGATGTGGGAAATTCTTTCATCCTTATTTTCCCTTCCTACCCAAACTAAAACAGCAAGATTATACTACAGAGGAAGTTATTTAACTAAACATCCCAATGTACATAATATAGCAAAAAGGAAATAGTTCTTTTGCTACTTTTCACTTAAGAGAAATGTCACTCTGGGGTGTAGAAGTACCTCCACCACCAAACACACACAGTTAAAATGAAAGAAGCAAAGGAGTACTTTACTTTGAAAGACCACCTAAAATATAATACCTTTAACTTCATAAGGAATCTTCTAAACATTGCCTTTTATTTACAGATTACTTGTTATGCCTTAGTTTGGGAGTGAATGAAATTATTTTTGAATTTTGAATGTCGGTTTTAGATATAGGCTGGAAACACTATGCTGTGGTAACAAAATAGCACAAGGAATTACAATATTCTGTTAGAACTATTTTGTTGTTGTTGTTCCTTGCATGTGTATTCCTGTGTACCTCACTTCAAAGACCATTGGCTCTTTGAAGACCCCCTTTCTTGTGCTGAGCAAAGTTTTTAAGTTTTTCTGCAAAAAGATATCTATACCCATATTTTAAATTGCTGCATACAGTAATCAAACCAATCAACAAATTCATCTGTTCCAAGATTCTTGGAGATGGTGACTCTTTTTAATTTTCATATGGTCTCTTGTTGTGGAGACTGAGTCCTTTTCATGATCTTCATTCAAAGAAACTAAAATGTGATGTATTGCACATGATTTAATGAATAATTATGGGAGAAAACAGGTTTTCTTTGTCCTGTTAGAAATGCTAAAGGAAGCATATTTTTGAAAGATGCTCATTAAAAGTAGTTTTGAAGTCTCTGATGCTTTCTCTACTTCCATCTCACAAAGCTGCAGTGATGTTAAATTTGAAATACTTTCAAGGCTCCCCGCCCCCCTACTTTTTTCCTCCTAAAGTTGTTTCTTGTCCTCAATTTGAACTCAGTCCAATCCAAGATGAACAAGTAGGAGTCCAACAAACAAGCTTTGAGGTCTGAAAATTGATCTTGTTTACTGCTGTAGGACTCCCTTCCTCCCTGAGAAAGTGGCTTTTACTATTTTAGTCTTTAAAACAGACAGACTTGATTCAAGGAAAGGAATTAAATTCAGTATGCTTGTTAATTGTGCTTTTTTCTAGAGCTTCTTTGAAGGACAGTCAGCATCTTGGGATGTAGCTAAAAAAGATCAAAATAGAACAAAAAACAGATATGGAAACATTATAGCATGTAAGTTCTCTTATGAGTCTTGATAAATGTAAAAACCAGGTGTAGAAGATAAAGAGTAAATTTTCAATTACTCCTTCTATGGTTTTAAACTTTAAAAAAAATCGCAGAGGATGGCAATCTGTTTATAAAGTAACCTATTTAATATTATAACAGCATTGGATATTGGCAGCAATTCTGAAATTGTCATCATTCTCATTAATTGACTCAGATTCTTCATCTTGTGATAATGTGCTGCTGGATTTTATGTTTGCACATAAATGTCTGGAGGTGTCATTAACAACTGAAAATATTAGGATAATGAATGTGAAGGATTTTTTTCATGCTAAATTACTATAACTCTTCCACCAAACACATTCAAGGTGGGAGTGTTATTCCTTCCATATACCTTGTTTCCTTTCTTGGAGCCAGTACCTGAATCCCATTTGGTCCAAGTTATTTATCATTAGGGACTTCCTCCTGATTAAGTCTTCAAGGTGTATTCATGAGATAAATAAATTGATTTTATTCATATGAAACCGTAGGAGCAGTAAGAAAAGTGACAGATAGTTTAGCTTGTAACTAGCTGCTGATTTTACTTAGACTACTTTATTCTCAATTTAAATTATTTAACACTCTCTTTTGAATACATCAGAGTTTAACCTTTGTGAGAGTAACCATAACTCTCACAAAATAAGAAGTTGAGAGTAGGGTTTCGAAATTCACTCCCTAATTCTGTGGCCCATTTGCTGTAAAGTACAGGGAGAAAAGATCCCACCCATTTAAAATCATGCCTAACAAGCAAAATTAGGAGTTAAGGCAAGTTTAGTAATTCAGAAAAATTTATAACTCAAATGATGATTTATCAGACATTTCTATCATGTCTACTAAAAATTTCCTAACTATGAAGATGCTAGTCATTGAAGCTTTCTTAACAGAATATTATCATCAAAATAAGTAATGAGTTCATTAAAGTTCTTGCATTTTTTCAAATGACTGGTATTCAATGAAATCTTGAAAGTATATTATGGATAATCTGTTGTTAACCACTGAATTATTTTAAGTTTCTACTAGGGTCATTGTCTCAAAACAGGGGGGAAATTTAATAGCTTTTATTTTATCCTTTAAAAATCTCAGATGATCACTCCAGAGTAATTTTGCAACCTGTTGAGGACGATCCTTCTTCAGATTACATTAATGCCAACTATATAGATGTAAGTATTTTTATCCTGCAGTATGCCCAATTTATTGGCTTATATATATATATATGTATATATATAAATCTTTTCCTTGTTATTACCTATAAAGTGATTGCTAGCTTTTTAAAATAAAGAACAAACTGTACACTTTTCTTTGTTCTGCGTCCTAGTACTTACTGACGTTGTTGTGCTTTCTTTCACACCTGACTTTGGTTTGGGCTGTAGATTTGGCTGTACAGGGATGTAAGTACCACTATATGTAAATAACAGCACCCTATTATAAATACTTAATGTAACTACTCTTACTTACAGTTTTTCCTAATGCTTAATACTAGTTCTCTCTGCATGCTTCACCTAACTAGCCTCATACAGTATATCTATGTCCATTTTTCTGTAACTCCTTTACATGTGTAAAGATCTATTTTACCTCCCTCCCTTTTCTATGTTTAGAAAAGCAGGATCATTTTTAGCTTTTGACAATTTATTATGTACTCGAGTTTTATTTGTTGATGGTTTCTGTTTCTGGCTTTTATCCTACCCTTCCCTAAACATATGTGAGAAGCTGGATAGTATGATGTGTATTAGTGTTTCTGAAATTTTACCTTTTTACATTTGACTTCTGATGTTAAAAATGGGTAGGGAGACTATTTTGTGGTGTGTGGTATTGGTTTGTAAAGTATTAAAATTACTTAGGCAAAATAATTACAAAATTGCATTTATAAAATACACATATCACACATATATATTGAATCATAAAAATGAAAGTTTGTTTTGATATACATTCCACTGTTCAGTGTTGGTTAAGACATATGTACATGCAAATCCTTTGTTTAATGCAAGTAATTATCAAATAAAATAAAATATTAAGGATGCAGTATAGTACATCCAAGGACAGGCTCTGTTCATATTTCTTGGTTCAAAATCACACTGGAAATTGCAAGAATTAATTCATCCCTCTGTCCCTCACTTTCCTCATCTTTACAATGGGGATAATAACAATACCACTAACCTCATCATTTTATTGTGAGAATTAAATGAAGTAATTCATGTTGATCATTTAGCACAATGCCTAGCACATATTAAGCATTCATTAAACTTCACTATTTAAAAAAATAGTTCAGGGATACTGAAATGAATTAATTCTAAATTTGCATTACTTGTAAAGTAAAAGATAGAAATATCAACAATTGCAGAATATATGATACATTTATAGATATGAAAAATATATGTATGATTAGGATCTAACTTTTTATAATTTCTATAAATAAGAAATAATTTTATCACATTTATTAAGTTCATGTTTTATAGTTATTTTGTGACTTGTCATTATTTATATATTTGAATTAATGAATTTTATTAACTATAGTCTTTGAGTATATTGGTTAAATTTTTGATCATTATTTTACTTTCATTCAATATGGAAAACTAAACAGTCTACTCTCTAGAATAAAAATATCAACAGTTCTCTGACAAATTCGTACTTGTTCTTACCTATTTAGTTTAACCTTGGTTTTCTGCCAAGACCCTGGCAGGACATTTGGTCCTATCCAAAACATCCGTTAAGACATTTGGTCCATACCAAAACATCCTTGATATTTGCTCCTTTCCAAAATGTCCATGAAGACATTTGGTCTATGCCAGAAGTCCTTGATATTTGGTGCCATCCAGTACCATTTGGCATGGACCAAGTATGCTCATGGACATTTTGGATAGGAACAATTTTTAAGGACCTTTTGGCATGGACCAAATGTCTTATGGACACTTTGGGCACAACCGAGAGTCCTGTAAATATCAACAATTTTTGGTATGCACCAAATGTCTTACAGATGTTTTGGATAGGACCAGATGGTCTGCTAACTCAGGCTTTTACTAAAGCCCTTTGCTGAAGCCACAACAAAGACAAAGCTTAACCCTATTAACATTTTTGCTACTAATGATCTATTGAAATTTAAATCAATTGAAAGCAACTGACATCTTATCTTTTATTTGGAGTAATTTCTTTATGGAACAATATCAAGTGCTTAACTATATAAAACTCTTGGCACACTATAAAAAGAAAGAAAAAAGTACTAAACGTTTTGTTCAGGATAAGATGCATTTTTTTAAAAGATTTTTTTCCCTATATATGTGTGTACCTATAATTATGTGTGTGTAAATTAATATTATCAGCACATACAAAATAGTTTTGGCAGATTCCTGAACATATTATCAAATAGAAATATTCTCTAAAAAAAAATCTCAGCAGGACTTTGACTTGATGCACACATGCATTGTCCAGCTCTAACATTGGAATGTTCTGTTATTTTTTTATGGTTCTAATATGTCGTTGTCCATTTGTAATGCAGTGTGTTGTACTTTTGGATGATAAAATAAGAATTAATATTTTTGGACACAGTTTTGCCAGGAATGAAACTAAAGATTAACATGAAGGCATAAACATTGTAGTGAAACCAAACAAAATCTATAGTTATTTTCCAGCAAGCAAAACTCAATTGTGCAATATTTATTCTAATCAGACCCCTTAAAATATTTAATTTTTGTTTTATTTTTACCTTTCAGATAACCTAGGTTTGAGAAGTGAACTATGAGTTCACTACTCATTTCTGGACTTTTTACTATAACTTAATCTTAACAGGTGGTTGTCTTCATCTTTTATGCCTTCATTCATTTATTTCTGACACTGATATAAAATGATGACCACTTTGTTCTCCTATTTTAGGGCTACCAGAGACCAAGCCACTACATTGCAACTCAAGGTAAAACTTTGCCTTTTTAAATCGAGTAGAATAACCAAATGATAATAGAGTAATCAAACTTGCTTAATTCATCCATATGATGTTTTCTTGCAATTTGATCTGAGTTTAAAAAAAAAATCAGCTCTTCCAGTTAACACTGTTCTTTATTCATCTGTATAATACAGATTGTTTTATCTCTTTAACATGTATACAAATTAAACCTTGGTTTACTTTTTTAATTAAAAGTAAAACAGAACCTGCTGGTAGTCTTTGAGATTTGGTTCTTGGTAGCTGGATGTCCCAGAGCACTAGTAAAACAGTGCTGGGCAGAGAAATTACTTATTTTTGATGAAAGCAACTGAGATCTCATCTTATATAAGGTGCCTGTTTCCTTGCAACAGAGTTTGTTGGCCTGGCATGTAATAGTACCCAAGGCCAACATTGCTATAATGAGATGTTGGACTGTCTTGCAACAATTTTTTTTTTCAAGTCAAGACTAAGACATAGCAAAGGGCTGAAGGGAACTTAGTTGAGTTCATTCTTCGTGGAAAAGTAGAAGAAAGTGAAGAAATCTTGTTAGAGTGGCACACTGGAGCATAAAAGTATCCTAACGACCATACCAAGACCACCTCTAGTTATCTCCCCAAACTGACCACTGACCATCAGATAAGAAAACTGCACATCTTCTTTTATAAAAAAGGAAAGTAAAACAAAAGTTAATTTGCTGTTTTTACAGAGGTTATTTTCACATATCTTTGGAGTTACTGAGTTTAATTAATTATAAACTCTTTAAAGTTAGAAAGATCATCCATGGTGAATGATATTCTTGTTTCATGCTATAGGGTAAAGTTTAGCCCAGTAGATGCTTTTGCAGCTCAGAGATGATACCATAAATTAGAATATGTCCTTATATATCTGATCGGAGAAGGCGATGGCACCCCACTCCAGTACTCTTGCCTGGAAAATCCCATGGACGTAGGAGCCTGGTAGGCTGCAGTCCATGGGGTCGCAAAGAGTCAGACACGACTGTGCGACTTCACTTTATATATCTGATAGTTCTTCATTAACCCCTAAACTTGCACTGTTTATAAATGATGTGTGTATATTTAATTAGTAATGTGTGCTGTTTGGTTGATGGTGGCATAAGACTTCCTATTTTCCCATTTACATGAAGATGAATTAAAGTAACTTAGAGACAGATATGGAGAAGGCAATGGCACCCCACTCCAGTACTTTTGCCTGGAAAATCCCATGGATGGAGGAGCCTGGTGGGCTGCAGTCCATGGGGTTGCTAGAGTCAGACGCGACTGAGCGACTTCACTTTCACTTTTCACTTTCATGCATTGGAGAAGGAAATGGCAACCCGCTCCAGTGTTCTTGCCTGGAGAATCCCAAGGACAGGGGAGCCTGGTGGGCTGCCGTCTATGGGGTCGCACAGAGTCGGACACGACTGAAGCGACTTAGCAGCAGCAGCAGCAGCAGAGACTGATATAGCCCCTGCTTCCCTGGTGGCTCAGTGAATAAAGAATCTGCCTGCTAATGCAAGAGACACAAGTTTGATCACTGGGTCAGGAAGATCCCCTGGAGAAGAAATGGCAACCCACTTCAGTATTCTTGCCTGGGAAATCCCATGGTCAGAAGAGCCTAGTGGGCTATAGTCCATGGGGTTGCAAAGAGTTGGACATGACTGAGTGGCCTATAAAACAACAACAGAGACAGATATAAGTACCCTAAAAACTAGTGGTGTCTTCTGAATTTGAAAACACAGAAGGCAAACTGAAGCAAACAAACTTGTATATACCTATTTTTTTGCCTTTAGTGTAAATTAGATATGAATTGAATTGAAGTACTTTTAGTGACATTTTGTGCTAGGCCTTTATGTTGTCTACTTTGGTTCATTTAGTTTATATTGTCCTTTTTCTTATCTACACTTCTTTTTAACTACAAAATTTCTCTGATAACATACTATTCAAATTCATTTTTTATAGGCCCAGTTCATGAAACAGTGTATGATTTCTGGAGAATGATCTGGCAAGAGCAGTCTGCATGCATTGTGATGGTCACCAATTTAGTTGAAGTTGGCCGGGTAAGAGGCAAAAATCACCCTGTGTGTTATAAAATATAAGTTGAACAGCAAACACACTTAGAATAGAATACCATTCAGTTGTTTGAAAAACTTTCTTAGGCATAGCATTTCAACTAAGTGCTCCTAAGTGAGTCTTTGATTGCTAAAAAATTATTTGATTTCTCATTTAGAAAAGTAAATAAGCTTTGATTTTATGTTAGAATCTAGTTGCATTGTCAGGCTTGTATGTTTTTATGAGATTACACAAAATCTTTCTATCTATTGTGTTACAGATTCTTTTATTTATGGATTTTTTTTATTATTTACGGATTTTTAAACTGTCTTTTAACTATGACCTGAAGAGTTGTCACTGAAATTAAATGATCTTGGTTAATGTGAAATTAAATCATCAGGTTGACCTATATATACTTTTTGTCATTTAGGTTAAATGCTATAAGTATTGGCCTGATGATACTGAAGTTTATGGTGACTTCAAAGTAACTTGTGTAGAAATGGAGCCACTTGCCGAATATGTAGTTAGGACATTCACCCTGGAAAGGGTAAGTACCCTAACATTCTACAAAATTAAGTATATTGAAACTGTTTCTTTTTTTTTTTTTTTCTTAAAATCCCTGTCAAGAGCTGTTTTAAGGATGCTATAAAATCCATCTATTTATTTATTCATTTCACAAGTATTCATTTGAGAGCATAACATGTACCAGGCATGTTTCTGAACCTTGAGACACATATTAAACCCTTTCTTTTGTGGAGCTTATAATCTATTGCAGGGAGAAAGGCAATAAAAATTAATAAATAAATACTTCATATATTTTGAAAAGTACCGTGTATAAAAATAATGTTGGGAATGGAAATAGGGAACATTGCTTAGGTAGAGGAAGGAATAGTTTACAGTTTTAAAAGAATGATTGGGAAAAGAGTAGTTGAAAAACTAACATGTGAGTAAAGGCTTGAAGGAAGTGAGGGAGAGAGTAATATGACTATATCCCATGGAAGGATTATATCCCAGCGGGGTTGTCCCTGGCAGAATATTCCTGATGGAGGTAACAGTGATTTCATAGACCTAGAGGCATGATATTCCTGTTGCAGTGAGAAATATACTGGAGTCTAGGGTATTGAGAGATAGGTAAGTGAAAGGAAAAGAAATGTGATTTAAAGTCAAAGAAATCACAGAGCCACATAAGTGAGGTCTTGTGAGCCACTATAATGATTTTAGTTTGTATGAAAGGTAAAAGTAGCCAGCCGTTGGAGGGTTTGAGCTCAGGAGTAACATAATCTGACTTTTTTTTTAAACAGGTTCAGAAAGACTAAAGCTAGTGTGGGCAGTGTGAGAGGACTAAAGTAAGACATAAAAGCAATAACATACATTGTTACAGAAAAGTTTAATAAATTTGACCACACAAAAGTATAAAATTATCTGTATCAAAAAAAATTAATTAAAAGATGCACACACAACAAAGAAATTGTGATTATTTAATATTCTTAACTCATAGCTTTAATATAAATATAAAGGAAATACTAGAATCTCTGCCCCACAAAAAAGCAACTGCTAACATGCCTATTGAAAATGTTTAACCTCATGTGCTGATATACCATTTTTTACTTTCAAATCAGCAAGCACTTTTAGAAAAAGAATAATAATCCTGATTGATTTTAAGAGTATGATGAGACATATTTTCATGTGTTGCTGATCATATTTAAATTGCCATAAATCCTCTGGCTTTCCATGTGGCGCTAGTGGTAAAGAACATGCCTGCCAATACAGGAGACATAAGGGACATGTGTTCAATCCCTGGGTCGGGAAGATCCCCTAGAGAAAGGCGTGGCAATACCCATGCCAGTATTCCTTCCTGGAAAATCCCATGAACAGAGGAGCCTGGCAGGCTACAGTCCATAGGGTCGCACAGAGTTGGACACAACTGAAGCAACTTAGCACACATGCACACAAGCTCTCTGTAAATCAATAAAGCAATGTATCTACAGAATTTTAAAATATTGATATCGTTTGACCACTGATTTTACCTCCCATGCACCTATCCTAAGAAATTTATTTAAACTACAATTGACTTCATGGGCTTCCCTAATTGTTCAGTTGGTAAAGAATCCAACTGCAATGAGGGAGACCCGGGTTCCATTCCTGGGTTGGGAAGATCTCCTGGAGAAGGGAAAGGCTACCCACTCCAGTATTCTGGCCTGGAGAATTCCATGGACTGTATAGTCCACGGGGTCGCAAAAGTCAGACACAAATGAGCGACTTTCACTTTCACTTCACAATGACTTCATATAAAGTCGTAGATATTTTACATAGCCATAAATGTCCACAATAAAGTTATAATCTATGATCTAGAAATACCACTCTTTATAAATGATATTTAAAAGTAATTTTACAAACATAAAAAATAATTAGGGGAAAGATTAAGTGGAAAATTACCAGTATACAGAGCAATATAATTATTATTATAACATTTATAAAGTATGTTTGAAAATTTCTTAGACAAATCAAGCAAAATAAATAAGCAAAGATGTAGATTTCAAGAAAAGAACCATCAAACATGATTTAATGAATAGCTAGATTCCATTATCATCGAAAGAATTTGGAATATACATTCTTCTTATAACTTCATTTAAGTTTTATGAAAAGTCAATCATGCCTTTGCTGTCCACCTGGAACTATCATAACATTGTTCATCGGCTCTGCGTGCATGCTAAGTCACTTCAGTGGTGTCCGAGTCTCTGTGGCCATATGGGCTGTAGCCTGCCAGCCTCTTCTGTTCATGGGATTCTCCAGGCAACAAAATGAAGTGGGTTGCCGTGCCCTCCTTCAGGAGGTCTTCCCCACCCAGGGATTGATCCCACCTCTCTTATGTCTCCTGCATTGGCAGACAGGTTCTTTACCACTAGCGCTACCTGGGAAGCCCCTCATTGGCTATATTCCAATATAAAATAAAAAGTTAAAAAGAAATCAATCACAAACTTAGTTATAAAGCAAACTTAAATACATAATAAAAATTCAAAATGTTTCCAAAATCCAAATCACTGACCAGCGACTCCCTGAATTAGGCTCAGAAATCACCGAAGGCCTCTTGTGAATAATCTTTGAATGAACTATTGCCTCCTGATGCGAAGAGCCGACTCATTAGAAAAGACCCTGATGCTGGGAAAAATTGAAGGCAGGAGGAGAAGGCTACGACAGAGGATGAGATGGTTGGATAGCATCACTGACTCAATGGACTTGAGTTTGAGCAGGCTCCGGGAGATGGTGAAGGACAGGGAAGCCTGGCATGTTTCAGTCCATGGGGTCGCAAAGAGTCAGACACGACTGAGTGACTGAACAACAATTGCCTCAGAACTAAAATTATATTATGAAGATAAATAATTGTATATCAAAATATTCTACAAGTTAGGAGAAAAATATATAATCAAAAGTGATTTCTATTTTGAAAGATAGTCTAAAATCTTTTAAAAAACAGTTAAACTAGAAAACCAAGAAAAAAGTCAGTAAAACAAAGGGAAAAATAAATATAAAAAGCTGCTGCTGCTGCTAAGTCACTTAAGTCGTCTTCAACTCTGTGCAACCCCATAGACGGCAGCCCACCAGGCTCCCCTGTCCCTGGGATTCTCCAGGCAAGAATACTGGAGTGGGTTTCCATTTCCTTCTCCAATGCATGAAAGTGAAAAGTGAAAGTGAAGTCACTCAGTCGTGTCCCAATCGTAGTGACCCCATGGACTGCAGCCTACCAGGCTCCTCCGTCGATGGGATTTTCCAGGCAAGAGTACTGGAGTAGGGTGCCATTGCCTTCTCCAATATAAAAATGAGACACTGACAAAAAAGAATAAATTTAATCAAAAATTTATTTCCTTGAAAAGATCAATAAAGTAACTAAACCACTTGTCAATTCCAAATGAAGAGCAATCAAAATATGTGACACTGGGTAACACAAAAGAGACAGAACTCTAGCTATAGCTGCTATTAAGAAAGTTATATTATGTGTGAACTTAGAGACAGAGCTTAGTCTAGATACAATGAAATTCTAGCAAATAATAATTTCCAGTATTTAATCCAAGGAGAGTTCGGGATCTGAACAGCTGGTAAAAGAAAATAAGAGTGTTGAAATTTGCCATTAAAATTGCATTATGGTTTCATAATTGAGGTGTCTTTAACCTCTAAAGAATAACTAATGAATAGCTAATGCCTAAGTTAATCAAACTATTTAGGCCGTAGAAAAACCATTAAAACCAACTAAATATATTTTAGAAGCAAGCAGAACTATGATAAAAGAACCACATAAAGATAGGACTCTCTCAAGCTCTTCTCTGTCTCTCTTTTTAGATCTCTGCCTGTTTCTCTTTCTCAAGTATGCACACATACATACATTGCAGACCAGTTTAATTCAGGATATACTGAAAATGTGAATCCAGGAGTGAATTAAGTGATTTATCATGATTATTCTTTTGAAAATTCAAGGATTTTACAACTGTGGTAGGAAATCTAGAAGAATATTTCATTATCTCAGTGCATTAAAGGAACAAAATCCTGTGATTTCATTAATACATATTGTAATACACTTAATTTTTTAAAAGACATTTATAGTAATACTCTAATTATATTAGAAAGAATAAGGAGACTCCCTAAACATGATAAAGCTGTTTCAACAATAAGCAGTAGCACACATATTAAGGAGTGAAAAACTAGAGGCATTACAGTTATTAATATAATCAGAGATGCAATGTGGATAATCATGCTCACTAGTGTCTAACATTTTTGGAAGCTCTAGGAAATTAAATAAGACAACAAAAGGAATAAATGGCAAAACTATTAAAAAGGGTGAAATTATTTTAAGGTGTAATGATTTTATACAAAAAAAGCTAGTTAGAAAATTTAAAAAAAGAAAATAAAAAAAAAAGAAAATCAAAATTAGTTGTGACTAATTCAAGATATATTTCATTATATTATTAATAAAGATATAGATTTAAAAAAATCTCTTTCATAATAACAAAAATTCTTAAGTATCTGTTCTTGTTGTTGTCCTTCTTTGTGACCTCATCGACTGTAGCCCACCAGGTTCCTCTGTCCATGGAATTCTTGAGGCAAGAATACTGGAGTGGGTTGCCATTTCCTTCTACAGGGGAGCATTCCAACACAGGGATTGAACCTACATCTCCTGTATTGCAGGCAGATTCTTCACCACTGAGAAACTTGAGAAGCCCTCTGAAGTATCTAGAAATATATTTAGCAAGAAAAATACAGGTCCTAAGTGAATAAAACCATTACAAATGTGTTGAAGGACACAAAGATATGAATAAATGGAGACATGCCCCATGTCCCAGAATGGGAATACTTGGCATTAATACCTCCTTATGGAGTTGATACAATACTAATTATAACATTCAGATCAGATCAGTCGCTCAGTCGTGTCCGACTCTTTGCGACCCCATGAATCACAGCACGCCAGGCCTCCCTGTCCATCACCAACTCCCGGAGTTCACTCAGACTCACATCCATCGAGTCAGTGATGCCATCCAGCCATCTCATCCTCTGTTGTCCCCTTCTCCTCCTGCCCCCAGTCCCTCCCAGCATCAGGGTCTTTTCCAATGAGTCAACTCTTCGCATGAGGTGGACAAAGTACTGGAGTTTCAGCTTTAGCATCATTCCTTCCAAAGAACACCCAGGGCTGATCTCCTTTGGAATGGACTGGTTGGATCTCCTTGCAGTCCAAGGGACTCTCAAGAGTCTTCTCCAACACCACAGTTCAAAAGCATCAATTCTTCGGCGCTCAGCCTTCTTCACAGTCCAACTCTCACATCCATACATGACCACAGGAAAAACTAGGGTTTATTTTTAACTTATTTTCCTCATATAAAAAACACTGGAAAAGAATAATTTTTTTAAAAACCATATATTTGAAAATTACTCAGGAAAGTTTAAGTAAAATGAACAATAAGAAAACATGCACTGCCAGATATTAAAAGCGTCTAAAGAGAGCAAGGCCCTTACAACAACTCTAGCAAAAGGATCAATGCTGAAGAGATGATCTTTGAACAATGTATGGCCTTCCTTAGTAAAGTTGACTTCAAAAGTACTTAAGAAAGTGATTTTATTTGTATGATTCCATAGTGATGTTTATCATTGTTACTGTTATACTTATTTGTTGAGCCCTGCTTTGTGTGGGGTTTTGTACTTGGAACAGACAAGAAAAAGGATTATAAGATGTGATCACTGGCTTCCAAGGCTTTGGTGATATTTAGGATAGAATCTAAAGATAAAATTTCTCATTTAGTTAATTTATTTCATGTAATTTTTTCTACCTTTTCTGAGGAACAAGTGAGATTGAGATTTCACAGAGTTCACAGTAGAGTTGTAAATATATAGACTATAGTGGGGCTTGGGGGGTCACAAATGTGGATTCTTAAAAATAAACTCTGCAGCATCTCATCTGAATTCTCTAAGTGCTGTTCCTACAATCTATGGGCTTTTTTTAACAAAAAGGAAGGGAAAAGTTTGAAATGCGCATTTAAATGTTTCTCTAAAAATTAACCCAATAGGAGAAAGGCACAGCAATGGACGTTTGCTTCTTTCAGTTTGTATTTTTGTTGCTATAAATAATCCTTTGTGTGCTGATTTATTTCACAGAGTTAAGAAAATAGTCTGGCCAAAGAACAGTTTAGCTGTCTGTATATTTTTACAAACCCATCTAGAGTAGCACTGTTCTGGAAAATCCCTACATGCCATGCTTCAAAACCATTTTCAACATGGATAAGCAAAGCAGAAAGTTGCTTTTATACACCACTTGAGAACTCAGTGCGTTGGGTCAACAGGGCAGCATTTTAACTTCCCGTTTCTTCCTTTTCCCCTAATCATTTTATGTGTTGTCATTCCAAATAAGGAACAGACTGTCAGGGTAAATAAAATTTACCCAGACTTACAGAACTGAGCAAGACTTCTTATTTTCTTTCTTTGGCAGTTGTCTGAAAATAAAGGTAAGCTCCTAGGCCATGTCAGCATCCTTTTTCAGCAAAAGCAGTATTTTTTATAAATTTCTTATGTTTTTTCATTTTTAGTCAGGTCTAGTACCCATAGTTGTCTTTAATGGCTCTATTTTGGTCCTTGAAAACACTTCTTTATGTCTTTGCACAGCGGGGATACAATGAGATCCGTGAAGTTAAACAGTTCCATTTCACTGGCTGGCCTGACCATGGAGTGCCCTACCATGCTACAGGCCTCCTGTCCTTCATCCGGCGGGTCAAATTCTCCAACCCTCCCAGCGCTGGTCCCATCGTTGTGCATTGCAGGTGAGTGGTGGTCCGATTGACATTGACTTTGTGCAGCCAGCTTTTTTAAAGTATCCAAACAAGGCTTGTAAACACAAAAACTAGTGCATGCTTACGGTTCCAGTTTGCAAGTATAACAGATAAGGTAAAACAGCAATAAAATAAAAGTTAGCTTCTAAGGAGGATATAAAAGAAACTTCAGAAATAAATGCATTCATCTTAATGTGTGTAGTATTGTCCATAATTGCGAATGTAGAAACTCTGCCTTTGAGTGGCAACATCTGCATATGTGTTGTGGTTTTTTTTAATCACTTTTGCAAAGCCTATATAGTATGGAATAGTAGGTAAAGCCAGAGAGTTCTTGCCAATGTAGTAAATTCCTAATAGAATCCCAGCTTTTAGAACTAAATTGAGGCATACAAAGTTATTAAATGGCCTAAATTACAAGAATTTGTGCTGTAAAACATCTACTTCAAGAATTTTTTTAAAAGCCATCCCTCAGAGGACCTTGAAAACTACATTAGTAAAATCCAGCATATATACGCCAGAAAAATGTGAATATTATCCAGACTTACTTTTGATTAGAAACTTATCTTAAAACAAGTACCCAGAGACACTAAAAGCAAATTACATGGCCTCATTTTGAGATATGAATAGAAAAATATATACTGAATCTGAAAAGCTTTTCCTAAATGCTGCACACCATTCTCAAATACTATCCCTTCCAAGGTACATAATAGGTTGTGCTTAAGCATTTTTCTTTCCCTGAAAGTCCAGCCTATTCAGTATTTAAATGACCACATATGAAAGGGGAAAAATAAAACAACAGAGAATGAAATAAAAATAAGGCGTCTGATTAGGATCAGATACTGTGTACCTTGAAAAAAAAAATCTACAATTCAATCCTCCTCAACAAATCTGATGTACTCTTCAATTACTTTCCTGTCTCAAACCCTGGGAACAGTGACTGAGAAGATAGTAGGCAAGAAAAAGAAACAGAGATAGCCACAATACCTTTGACTTAAATTTCTTAAAGAACAATTAAGTTTAAGAGAAATGACCAAATCCAGACTTCAAAGAAATAATGTTAATAGTCTATCTATGCATTTAGAAAATGAGATAAATGGGTTTCCAATTACGTAGTGTCTTGACTTATCATAGAGGTTTGCTTTCCTGTGAATTGCCTGCTTCAGTAGTGCTCCAACAGTCTCAGATATGCTCTCGAAACACGTGTCATTTTCTACTTCCACTTGGGCATCTGAACTTACGGAAGAGAGGGAGCTGACTACAAAGTGATTTTTCCATAAAAATCCAAACTATACCTTTTTGCTCCATTGACTTATATGTATAAAACTGAAGAAATCTTCCCAATGGGTAAAATAATCAACAGTATATTATGATTCGACTACTGAATTAAATACAGGAAGATAGTACTATCTTTGTGACCTGTTAAGAATTATATTTCATACTTAACAATTCATTTTCTTTTTTCTTTGGATCACCATGTAAATATTCTTTCTACTGTTGGTCTCCTCCCCAGTAATAACGAACATTTTCATCCCCACCCTCACTATTAACACTTCCCCTGAAATGTGACTCCTCAGATTTTCCATTTAAAGGTTTTAGATTAATGTTCTTTTGCCTTGACCAGAATCTGTCTTCCTAAGATAGCACCGCTGCATTTTGCTAGAGCGCCCACAACGACATCAGTATGAGTCTTTCTATCTCAGGTGAAATTTTAAAGCATAAATCCACTCCTTGATCAATTCTATGAGCTTGAAATTTTTGTAAAATGAAGACTGTGTATAAGAGCTATGAAACTTCAGTGCCATATATACATGATTTTCAAAACACAATTTGATTTACAAAGTTTATATTTTTTAATTTGTTCCAGTCCTCAGTGTACACCAAAGTAGGTTCTCTACATTGAAGCTATTTGTTCATTAACAAGCATTTACACAGTACATACAAATTATGTCTTGTACTTTGTTGAATCAATTTGATTCCACTTATTTGAAAATCGGATGGGTCTTTCAATTTGTATAGACATGCTTCCTGCAGTTCTTTAGATCTGCTTATTTTTCAGTGCTGGTGCTGGACGAACTGGTTGTTACATTGTGATTGACATCATGCTGGACATGGCTGAAAGAGAGGGTGTTGTTGACATCTACAATTGTGTCAAAGCCTTAAGATCTCGTCGTATCAATATGGTCCAGACAGAGGTGTGTTGATTGTTGATTAACCTCGGGTGGTCTTTCTTGGTTTGCTTTCCAACATTTATCAAACTAAATAGTAGGTATTTGTCCCATAGAATCAATAGTAGCTCATCAAGTCATAGAAAAAATACTGGTATTTTTATTAATATTTTTATATAAAGAAAATTCTTTGATGACAGAAAACTTGTATTAAAACATGAAAATTTTCTTTCTTTTGATAGGAACAGTACATTTTTATTCATGATGCCATTTTAGAGGCCTGCTTATGTGGAGAAACTGCCATACCTGTCTGTGAATTTAAAGCTGCATATTTTGATATGATTAGAATAGACTCCCAGACAAACTCTTCACATCTCAAAGATGAATTCCAGGTATTTGTTATTTCTAGAGCCTTTTTGTGAGTAACTTATTACAATTGTCCTGGACATTCCTAATTCTTCCAAGGAAGGTCTTTCAAGTCAAATTTATAACCTTTGACCCTATTTTAAGTATAATATAATACGTGTCTCTTTCATTATATAGTTATACAAAGTTATTGAGTCAACTTTTGTATTAATGAGCTCATATCATATCTGCTGTATTTTGAAGGACGAATGAATTCAGGCTCAGGGAAAAGTATGGGGAAAAGGTACCATAAAAGTCAAATTTAGTGATAATTTGTGTATCTTTACAATCTTTTTTAAAATGAAGTCTTATGGATTTTGACCTTCTATGTCACTCAAGCACGTTAATAATAATAGCTGAAGTTTGTGTGAAACATCATCTCTAAATAATCCCAAATGTTTTCACTGCCCTTAAAACATCCCCAAAACTGTTGACTATAAAATCAAGAATAACTCTAAAAACCTAACACTTTGATTCTTTGCCCAGTGCTCTTGGCCATAGCATGTCCTCAAATCTGGAACATTAAAATGTTATTACAAATTAAAAGTTTGATGATGGGGCATCATCATGGGCTGCTCTGACTGCATTTTCTTTGGTTAGACAATACCTTTCGCAGGTTGCTGTGTTGTTTAGCATCCCTTTCCCTTTCAAAGAGAGGCACGTTGAACAATGTGTATATTGTTTCATTGTCACTTCTCAGGCTTTAGTAGCTTCATCTACGAAGTCTGTCAGCCTGTCATCATGGCAAATGTCATTGACTTGCACAAATCCTTTTCTTTCTACTTGGCCTCCTAAATGCCTGATAGATCTGTGTTATGCTATGAAATGGGTCACTTTCTTTTAACCTGGGTTCCCTTTTCTTTCCAGACCTTGAATTCAGTCACCCCTCGACTACAAGCTGAGGACTGCAGTATAGCATGCCTGCCAAGGAACCATGACAAGAACCGTTTTATGGACATGCTGCCACCTGACAGATGTCTGCCTTTTTTAATTACAATTGATGGGGAGAGTAGTAACTACATCAATGCTGCTCTTATGGATGTAAGAGACTGCTCTCTTTGTTAGTGTAAAATGTAATGAAAAGCTGCAAAATTGATGAACACTGGCTAGGTTCTCTTTTCAAGAAAATTTAAATGGCCTAAAAAGGAAAAGTAGAAACATTCATTGTAATACAAAATTTTTTGGACAATGATTTTGAATTTCCCTTACAGTGGTTCTTAGGCACTATAAATTTTAGGCTTGACTCTAAGTTTGACAGTTGATTTTCAATTGTTATAAAATTTTTGTACTAGAAATATCTGCAGGTGATAGTTTTCATCCTGGTTATTTTCAGGAAAGAGAGTCATGCTTATCTAGTTTGAATATAGTTAGGAATGAATTTTTTAAATCACAGAATGTCATATTCTATTGAAATTGTGTTAATTTGGAAACTTTCATCTCTGACACCAATAATTTATAGCTAACTAATAATTATTCCAATAATTTATAGCTAACTTGTTTCATTTATTATTAAGTAATAAGATATAAGCAAAGGCATGGAAGATACCATGTTAACACATCAATCATCATGAAAAGAACTCTCTTGCCCTACTCCAGTCTTTGTATTGTAGATGGTACAGCATGTACTCACTTGTCAGCATCCCAAAGACACACCAATATGGAAATGGAATTTTAAAGTAGTCTTTTTCCATCTTGTTTTGCTTACCTTGGGAAGAAGCAAGAAGGGTTTTAAGTTCAGCATCCTTTTGGTTTATCACCTTCCTTCATAGGCATCTCTAGTTTTTGCCCTTTAGACTACGGAGCCGTAATAAGGAGAAACCAGAGTCAGGGTTCATTCTTGGGTGATGAATAATGAAGCTTTCTAAGTTATTGCTCCTACTGAGTTCTGCAAAATTAGTTTCTGGTAGTAGAGGCTTGTCAAAGCCTATGTGCCACTTCTAATTTTCACCCAGTTACTTTGCTCTTCTTTATTCTACAGAACAGAATAGTTTAAAGGTAAGCTCAAGTGGAAAGCTACTACTCTTGTTGTGACCAGAGTCTTGCCTAGTTATTACTCTTGTCCCCTGAAGTCACACTAGATCCTCATTATACTTTTTCTTGCCATTTTAATCATCTGCAAAGTCAAACATACTAAATATAGAGAAAACACACAGACCTTTTTTTTTTGAGTCAGTCTATGTTTAGAATGAAAAAGGGTGAGAAAAAGAAAATAACATTAAGAAAGATATTGAGGTGTTTTTTTGTCTTTGACATCTCTTTCAAATTTTTTAATTTCCAGGTGGTTTTCTGGTCAGTATGAAGACAGAACCTTGTATTCTATGTGTTCCTATCTTCTGTTTAACTCACTGTGATTCAACACATATATTTTATAGTCGAAACTGCCCTGTGGATTTGGTAGTGTGGTTGGGACTACAGAAAAGTTAGGTTTGGTTTGGCTTATAAGAACGGGGCTCATTGTTCAACACTCCCACCTTCCCTTCCTCTCTACCCTATTGTAAATGTCATACACCCTTCATCATGCCTGTGAAGATTATGAGGTATGGCCAAGAATCATGTAATATCAAAGCCTTAGATGTACTCTTGCACTTAGAGAGGAAAGAAATAGGAAATCTTCAGTCTTCTCTCATATTGTCTTCTCTTCTTCTGTCTCCCCACCCCTATGACTCAAAAAAGGAATAAAAGGCTTTTCATCTCCCTTGACTTACTTTCCTATGGAGCAGACATTTAATTGGAAGGAAAGTTTATTTCTTTCTTCTGATCCTTTCTCATAAGCCTTCATATCTTCCTTAGGAGGGCACTCACCCCAGCTACAGGTGTGACTTTTTGAGGTCTTAAGGTCAAGTAGAAGCTGTTGGTGAATTACTGTCTCCCCAGATTTATTCTGCAGTCATCCATGGAGTGAAATGCTATGGTTAGCAGCATTTCCCAAATGGTGATAGGATCTATGAAGCTCAAAGGTCAGTTTCTACACTAGTGTTGAGACACCTGAAGGACTTAAAGAGTAATATGATACAACTGAGTTAGCAGATCACTGACAATTTTTATCAGCATTAAAGACATCTATCTCAGGCAGCTGTCTAGTTATATTTTTACAAATCCTTAGTTTATTACATAGAAATATATATTTCTGTTTCAGTGTAGATCATTAGTCTGTAGAATGACAGATTATCTGGCCAGATCAATCTATCCTCTTTCTGGGAAGAGAGAATGCATTGTGTCCCAATCAGGGGGCCTTGGGTCAATAAGGAGTCATTCCCTCTTACCTGGGGCCAGGGAATGCATTAGTTTTACTCTGTGGCACTTGAAAAATCTTTTTTTTTTTAATTTATTTATTTTAATTGGAGACTAATTACTTTACAATATTGTAGTGGTTTTGCCATACATTGACAAAAATCAGCCATGGGTGTACATGTGTTCCCCATCCTCAACCCGCCTCCCACCTCCCTCCCCATCCCATCCTTTAGGGTCATCCCAGTGCACCAGCTCTGAGCACCCAGTCTCATGCATTGAACCTGGACTGGCAATCTGTTTTACATATGATAATATACATGTCTCAATGCTATTCTCTCAAATCATCCCACCCTCACTTAAATGATTGAAACTATCATTCTGATCATTGATATACATTCGAAATTCCCAGAAAACTATGGGATGTGGATTGCCTACAAGATGTGTTGATAATATCAATATAAAAGCACATGAGTTTGAAGCACATGTGGTTTTTCTTATTTGGAGTGGAGAAGAGCCAGACAGTTCTATAATAGTTGATAGCTGATAGACATATATTCGTAGACAGACACACACACAGAAATTTTATGTCTTTAGCCTCTTAGACTTTGGAAGACTGAAACAGCCCAACAGGTACCTCACAAAGGATCTTAGCCTCAAGAAGTTTTTGGTTGTTTTTTTTCTTTTTTTGGTATTTGTCATATATTTACTTTTGTCAACAAAATTAATTCTTGGCTTGAATTGCTGCTGAAGCATCAAAGGCATACTATCAGACTGACTACTTACTAGTTGCAGTATGTTGCAATGGTCCAAATCTATTATTCCAGGGCTGGAGCAGCAAGCTGACTTCATCTCCATATGAAGATGTTGAGTTTTCCCAGCCCTACCTTGAAGTGTATTGAATCTGCTTGTACAACTGATTATTCATTCTAAATTATTCTTTTTCCCTATCTACCTTGTTTTTTTCACAGAGCTACAGGCAACCAGCTGCTTTCATCGTCACACAATACCCTCTGCCAAACACTGTGAAAGATTTCTGGAGATTAGTGTATGATTATGGCTGTACCTCCATTGTGATGTTAAATGAAGTCGACTTGTCCCAGGTTAGTGGTTATGGGTTTCTTTTGTATACTTACACACGACTTAATAAAGTAGTAATAAAATGCTAACATCTGCTTTATGCTATCCTAATTAGAAAAAAAATAAGGCTCATTTTCTTTTTCTTTCAAAAATATTCACATCTAGGGCTGCCCTCAGTACTGGCCAGAAGAAGGGACGCTACGATATGGTCCTATCCAAGTGGAATGTATGTCTTGTTCAATGGATTGTGATGTAATAAACCGGATTTTTAGGATATGCAATCTAACAAGAGTAAGTCATTAATGCTTTTAACTGAATTGATCGAGAACAAGTGATTACAAACATAATGTGGTACGTTTCCATTCAGACAAAAGAGAGAGTAAAATTAATAGAAATTATATAATCAATCCCAAAGCTACTAATCATCTTATGATTTAGAACGGCAATAAAAATGCATTCTAAAGACAGGAAATCAGAAATGCTGGAAGCTAGGTTTCTGGGTCAGTTACTAGCCTATTGTATTCTATGTGGAAATCAAAATGCAGATTCCCTGCTTCAGTTGAGTTTGATTGTCTGGGCCTGGCCTCTGAGTATATGTAGATTTATCTCAACGTTAACTTCAAGTCTTATTAGCATTGATATCCAGCCCAGAAGAGGTATGCAATTGAAAAACAGGAATATAATATTGATGACAGGAGCAAGTGACATGTTGGATCAGCCATTATAGAAGGGGTCTGTGTCACTATTCCAGTTCTGCTTAAATCACATATGTCCCTGACTCTCCTCCTACAACTCATCTACAGTTTCATCGCTCTGAATGGCTCAGCCTCTGGCTCTGCCCAGATATGTAGCTTGATGCAGTGCTGCTAGCCCTTGCCTTTTCCCAGCAGCAAAGTAGCAACTGTCCTTTGGGAACCTTTCTTTACTTGACATTTCCTGTGTTTTGCCATCAGTGACAAACTGCCTGGGGTCTCTCCTTCAAAAAACCAAAAAGTACTAATAAAATCTGTCTAGATTATGTAACCACATAGCAAGGAGAATTTGAAAAGAAATCAGTAGTACCTCCCATGGAATTATGGAATTATCTCTCTTTTTAAAGACCAAGATTACTCTTTTCTAGAGCAGCAGTTCTATGTACGTGTATTATTTTAAGTGTGTAATTAAAATTGTCACGTTACAGTGTTCCTCACATCAAAATGACTATATGTGCTTCTGATTAATGTCTATATGTGTATAAGTAGAGAATAAAATCATATCCAGTTCTATTGTTCATTTCAATGGGGGAAGAAAAGGATAGCTTCAATCATGTCATAATACGCATGCATATCTTAGATGTTTTAATTTAAAGAATCTCATTATGTCTGCACATCTGTTACATTATGGTTCTATTTATATTTTAGCTGAGAAACTGTAGCTACTAAACTAAGAAAGTAGAACCTATCTGTTAATCGAACTGTTTATATGAAAAATACTCTAGGAACAGGAACTGAAATTTGTTTTACTTTTTTTGGGGGGTCAGCATATTTATTTTCATCTATATTTGGTATTCAAGTACTTATTAGTGTGTGATTTTTCTTTCTTTTCCTATTATCATTATTTAATATCATTCACCTCAGCATATATTTAGTACACGCCAACTAGAGGTTGGGTGCTAAACTCCGTAGTTCCTTATCCCACCAAAGGATGTATGAACCTTGCCATGTGGAGTTTCAGGTCTGATGCCTTATGATATGGCTCACTTGTACATACAAATTCTTCCCTGTATTTTCACTTGAGGGTTTAATGTCTTGATTCATTTATTCAACAATACTATTACTTGGAAAGTATTTTTGCTAGGTTCTAGTGATAAGAGATTTTAAGGGAAAAAGAGATTTTCTTGTCCTTAAAGAATTTAAATTTTATCAGGGAAGATAAACGTTAAACAACTTGTACAATCATTTATCTACAAATAAATGAAATTTTTATAGAGAAAAAGTACAAAAAACAGAGGCTTTGGGTAATCTAACAAAGCTGGATGATCAGAGAAGACTTCTTTGAGGCCATGATATTTAAGACAAAATTTGAAAAATTAGTAGGAGCTATTTGGGCATGGGATAACCAGCTACCTTGGTTTACACAGGACAGAAAGGTTTCCTAGAATACATGAATTTAAGCACAAAGACCAGAAAAGTCCAAGGCAAACCTAAAGCAAGTTGATCACTCTGTTTGGGACTGAGAAAGGCAAAGGGTTCCGTATATGCAAAGTTCCCAAGATAAGAAATGACTTGGTAAATAGATTAAGAGAAGGCAAATGTGTCTCGACCTTGACTAGGTTATTAGAATAAAGGGAAATTGAAGGAAGAGGTGGAGCCTTATCATATAGGTATTTTTAAATGATGGCAGCAGTTTGGGTTTTATGCTAAGATCATTTGGAAGATATTAAATCAAGAAGTGACATGATCATATTTGCGTTTAAATCATGATGTCTACAATAAGAATGGTTTGAAAGGATATCAAAGTTTGTTCAAGGAGATCAACTAGGAAGTAATTATTATGATTTGTGATTTGAGAATACAATGATATCAGTGGCAATAAAAAAAAGATGAATTTGAAAGTTATTTAAGTATAATCATAGTAATTGATTATTGATATGGAGTGTCAGGGAGAATCTTATATGAAGATAATTCTCATGTAATTTAGAATCTTCGTGCCCTGGCATGTACATATTTTGGACTTGCATTAACTAGATTCAGTCTAATGTGTCATTTATGTCATAGTGTAAATTGGTATGAAACTTGTTTGCACTCTCAGTCTCTAAGTCGTGTCTGACTCTGTGTCTGCCAGACTGGAGTGAATTGCCATTTCCTCCTCCAGGCATCTTCCTGACCCAGGGATCAAACCAGCATCTTCTGCATTGGAAGGTGGATTCTTTATGACTGACCCACCTGGGAAGCCATGAACCTTTTACTTTCTAGTAAAAATTCTAGCCCTAACTTATTTACATAGAAATATTTTTTCCCTCAACAGCCACAAGAAGGTTATCTGATGGTGCAGCAGTTTCAATATCTAGGCTGGGCTTCTCATCGAGAAGTGCCTGGCTCCAAACGGTCATTTTTGAAGCTGATACTGCAGGTGGAAAAATGGCAGGAGGAATGTGAGGAAGGGGAGGGCCGGACGATCATCCACTGCCTGTGAGTATGGCGTCTTGGCTGGGCCATTCAGGCGGCCTTGGTGCTTGTTCCGTCATTAGCCTTCTTTTTTTTCTCTGCTAAAGAGTAACTCCCGTCTTACAGATCTCAACTAGATATTCTTCTAAAACAATCTTCCTGTTTCACAATTCTATAATTCACTACTACAACTTTTGTATTTTTCAAACTGATTTTATATAGTTATCATATAAACTCTTGAACACTACTCTGAGTAACTTTTCTGATTTACACTATGTACAAATATATAAAAATCTCAAAGTATCTAGCTTGCAGCAATCTATGCCTATAGCGTGTCCCTGCCCTAAGCATAAGCTGTTAATACCATCCTCAAGTATCTTCCTCTCTGCCCTCCACACAAACACGTACACAGGTGGAGCAAAATTAAAACACAAGGGGGAAAATTAAAATCATAATATTTTCTTTTCCAAAACATGTATGATTGTGTGACCTATGGTCACCAAAAACGTCCATCTAAAACACACCTTTGTTGTCTTTGCTTACAGAAATGGTGGTGGGCGAAGCGGCATGTTCTGTGCTATAGGCATTGTTGTTGAAATGGTGAAACGCCAAAATGTTGTTGACGTGTTCCATGCAGTCAAGACACTAAGGAACAGCAAGCCAAACATGGTGGAAGCCCCGGTGAGTCACAGTCTTGGATGCTGAAGTGGGGGGTAGAGGTTAATCAGTCATATACCTACTTGTCAATTGATATGACTTCATTCACAGGGAATGAAATGTGTAAATGAGTCTTTGTGGGGAACTTCCTGCTCTAACTGATGAATTGCCAAGTAACTCCTACACCCATAAGCTTAGTCACATATTGTATAAACTGCTAATAATGAAAACTAATTTCATTTAATTTGGAAAATGTACAGGTTTTTTTTATTTTGAGCAATAAATATTTGTTACAGTAAACTTTGATAAATGGTTCTATAATAAGAGAAATCCTGTTATCTCGGTTTTATTCTTGGTATTTCTTAAAGCATATTGAGTTAACTGGTAAAACATTTTGAGGGATATACTTCTAGATTGTATCTAGCGCTTTAGACACCCAGTGTTTTTAAAGGGCAAATGCAATTTATTTTAGTCATTATCTATAATTCCTCCTTTCTGGTCAAATTATATTTTTTTAAACTATAGCCATTGATAGTTTTCACCTTTTACCAATTTTAGATTGTAGTCATGTGATATTACTTGAATTAGCCATGGCTCATAAAATCAGAATTCAGATTACAAAATAAGAGCAGGGAGGTGTTAATATGTGTATGTAGGAACTCATCTGTTTGAAGCTATGTGCAGAGGAAGAAAGCAAGTTAAACTTTTAGCACGTTCAACGTCTAAAGCGATGTCTGTGGGTTATACATATGTGAATGGTGGGAATAGGTCAGGAGCAGCTGTGTAGTTAATGCTCACAGAGAAGTAAACCAGAAAAACCAAGACATCATTGTTTCTTGCCCTACATTTATCAAGATGATCAGATAACTAAAATGAGAAATTCAATAAACCTTTAAAGTATTTTCACCACTTCCTGCTCATGGATTGTTCACACAAGAGGTGCGTTGCTTCCTGAGACAAAATCTGAAGAGTTACATTTATACGGTTTCATTTTTAAGAGCAGTCACAGACTACTTCCCCTTCGACAAGTCTTCAAAGCCCCTCTCTTCCAGCTCATACCTTAGGTATTGCTGGTGTCCCAATAAGATGGTATTGGCTTTGACCGGGGTGTTGGCAATGGAGATGGAGGAAGGCGGATAGATTTGAGGGATTTTTAGGTAAAACTCTGAGGTCTGTTTACAAAATGGTTAGGTCTTTAAACTCTCTGCCATCTGAATATTTTTTCATATAAGTATGCCTCTGTCTCTCAGATCAAGTCTTCCTAAAATCATCAGTAAGATCACTTCTGGCCTCAGAATTCAAATTATACTTCCAAATTTAACTGATTTCTTACTGTTCCTTTAAAAAAAAAAAAAGCCTATGATTAAACTCTGCCATTCTAGAACCTTCTTGCTGCTAAGTCACTTCAGTCGTGTCTGCCTCTGTGTGACCCCATGGATGGCAGCCCACCAGGCTCCCCCGTCCCTGGGATTCTCCAGGCAAGAACACTGGAGTGGGTTGCCATTTCCTTCTCCAATGCATGAAAGTGAAAAGGGAAAGTGAAGTCGCTCAGTCATGTCTGACTCTTAGCGACCCCATGGACTGCAACCTACCAGGCTTCTCCATCCATGGGATTTTCCAGGCAAGAGTACTGGAGTGGGGTGCCATTTCCTTCTCCCAGAACCTTCTTTTTTTTTTTTTTTCCCAGAACCTTCTTAAGAGTTACTATTTACCTTTACACTCGTGTCCCATGAATCTTGTCTAAACACCCAGTCCTTTGATTTGTTTTTAATCAAGGTTAATGATTAGTTCCTTGTGATGCTGAATTGAACTGACGAGTTTGCTAAGAAAATACAGAATGTAAACCAGTTTGCTAGAGACTGATTAAAGAGATGTAACTGTTCACAAGCACTTTTTGGTTCTTGAGGTGTACTTGCCACAGTGGTAGGCTAATTTAAATCACACCTACTTGATAATTAGGGTAGGATTGATAATTAGGGTAGGATTGCTTGGGGAAAATTTTTACTTCCCTCTTTTATTGCTCAAGATACCCGAAAGTTCTCTTTTGAAATAGCATGAGTTTTAGATTGTTTTCTAATTCAGTCTAAATTTTACCCACTTGGACTGAATTGAGAAGATTTTACTACATGTTACAAGTCATAATTTGTAATGCAGTCTCTGAATTTTTCTAAATTCGTCATAACAGAGCAGCATATAGATGGACTGAGAAGAAAAGCAGTTTTAACTCAAAAAAGTTTTATTGTCAGCCAAGTTATCTTAAATAAAGGCAGCAGAAACAATTTTTCTGATAAAAGTAGGCTCAGAAAAAGTTAGGAACCACTAACCATTTTTGAAACTTTTAATTAAATACTCTGATGGAACAAAAACTATGTCAAAAATTAAGAATTTAGATATTCACATATGTAAGTCAAATCATTATGCTGTACACCTTAAACATAAACAGTGCTGTATATCAATTACATCTCAATAAAACTGGAAGAAGAAATTAAGAATTTGGAATTGTGGAATGGCAGTTCGAAATAACTGGCTTATTTATACCACTAAGGAAACTACATAAAGTGTGGAGAAAAATTACTTGCATGTTCACTCTAGGATTATTTAAAATTAATAAAAAATAAATGTCATCTTATAGTCAATCCATATATTGGACTTTTATGTATATTAAAAGAGGTGTTAAATAACATGAGAAAAAATATATAACAATGCTAAACAACAGAAAATAAAATATAAAATCATATCCTCAAATATAGGTATGCAATTGTATTTATTCTAAAATACTATTTCAAGCATGCATAAAAATGGTCTAAAGCTAAGGTAGTATTTTAAAACAGTTATTTCTGATAACAGATTTATAGAAACTTTTTCTGATTCGTAATCTTTCTATCTTGGAAATTTTTCTGTACTGATCAGGTATTACTGTTATAATCAAATAAGCAATACTGATTTTTTTTTAATTTGATACAGAATATGAGGCAAAGACAACATATATTTTTACATCAACTTCCTTTTTCTTAAACAGCAATCATTAGACTCAAATGTAAAATAGTATATGCCTTGATGTTAAACTTGTCTATGGAAAAAAAAGTTCGTAATTCTTGAATAATCTAAATTGAATGTGTTCTCCATTCTTTGCCTTTTTCTTGACTTCAGTCCACCTTTTTGTTTTAACATCTTTCAGGAGCAGTACCGTTTCTGCTACGACGTGGCTTTGGAGTACCTGGAGTCATCTTAGTTGGAGACTTCAGAGTGCATCCCAACAGAACCCATTCATCTGCTGAGCCAGCAGCTGTTGTTCCTGTCACACCTGTGCAGAAAGATTTTAATGTGGGGGGGTGGGGGCGGGAGACTTTTACATTTGAGAGGTAAAAGTATTTTTCTTATGAAGTTGTGTATCTTAATAAAAAGGACTCACTCAATTAGTTTCTATTACTGTATGAGAGCATCAACATTTCATGCCACATAAATTATATTTCACAAGCAGCAGATTCACATGAAAACTTATCAGTGTTTGTACAGTGAATAGGCAGCGTTTTCTCTCCTGGTTTTGGTACAGCAGCCACCACGTGTTGCATGAATTAATACTTTCTTTGTGGCATTTTTCTCCCTTTTTCAGATAAAAGATGTTAAAACTTTCAAGGAAGAAGAAAGAAAAGCTGTGCAAATTCATAGGAAAATTCATTTTTTATATGTTTCAAGTGTAGCAGATCTCTATATAAATATATATAACTGGCTTATTTTCTTTTCATGTGCAATGATGGATGGATCATTTAAAGTTCTTTCTTAAAAAAAAAAAAAAAACCATAAGCCAAAGACTCAAGTGTAAATATGTCTATATGGAGAAAGCACATTATATTTATTGGTTACTTACATTCCTTTTTTGATGGCTAAAATACTACCACCACACAATCTTTTTTTTTTTTTTTGAAGAAAGGTTTTTCTTTCACTAAAATCAATTGTAAACAATTTTTGTAGATTATTTTTTGTATGTTTAGTGTAAGTAGAGGATAAACTTTTTAATTCATAAATCAGGAAGCAATGTTCTTTAAAGTGATTCTCTTGTGTACATGCTTGTGAATTAAATTTATGTAAAACACCTTGGCATTTGGGTCTTTTAATGTAGGACCAAATTAAAACATTTTGCTGAAAATATATAATTTTTCATGATTTCCGTAGGTCAGTATGGTTTGGTAATCATTATGAGAACTGCACACATTCAAAGGCCTTGCTGATGACTTGTGTAATGTTGAACATCACCTTTAAGCATCATTTAAATTTTAAAGGGATTGGTCTTTTCAGCCTATGACCAGGCACTGGTCAAAAAATCAAAACTGCAACATTTATGCTTCTACAGTCAAGTGTTAGCAAACTGTAAACTGTCAAGGTGATCCAGTGTTTCTTTTGATGTTTACATGCACAAGCTTTGAGTTCTGAGCAAAGTGTGAACGAATCGATGCCAGATTCCTATTTTGTGCATCATCATGGGATTCTCAAGTGAACCTTTTTAAATGTGATCTTGTACACTTGCTCCGTGTAGCTGTAATTTCACATCATCAGCTTGCAGTTTGTTATTGACTAAAGCATTCTAGTATCCTCTTTTTAGATTGCCAGTTCATGACATGGTGCTTATGAAGATTTAATTAAAGTAAGAGTGAAATAAAACTTTTATAATTACAGCAGTTATTGTTTACACATCATTTTCTCCCCCTAATTTTCATGCCTTCACTCCCAAATAAATACCCTATTCTCAGTAACAGAAGTAGACAACATGAAATCTATTAAAAATAAAACTGATGTCCAGATACAAATTTCTTTCATTTTTACTCTTTAACTTGAATTTCCAAAATTCCAAATGAGTGGAGAGAAAAAAAGGCCAGGGAATTAATACCAATTTTTTTTAAGTTGCTATATTTATATGTCACTACCATTTTATGTAATGTAAATTCCCTTATTTCTCTATATAACACAAATAGTAATTGTCATCCCAATTTTACCAGTGATAAAATTGAAGCTGAGAGGGTAAATGTTTTGTCAACAGATGTAAATCTGAGTCTGAGGCTTCCCTAATGACTCAGTGGTAAGGAATCCACCTGCCAGTGCAGGAGACATGGGTTTGATCCCTGATCCAGTAAGATCCCACGTGTCACTTAGCAACTAAGCCTGTTGAGCCTGTACTCTAGAGCCTGGGAGCCACAACTACTGAGCCCATGCACCATAGAGCCCATGCTCCAAAACAAGAGAATCCACTGCAGTGAGAAGCCCACACATCGCAACTAGAGAATAGTCCCCACTCACCACAACCAGAGAAAAGCCCGTGCAGCAATGAAGACCCAGCACAGCCAAAGAAAAAAGAAAAAATCTGAGTCTGATAAATTACTCTCTTCCACTGAACACATTGCTTCCCCGATGGCATGGCAAGGAAAATTTGGCACTTCATTCTTACTGTTCCTCATTAATTGATTTTCTCATAAAGCATTATCATTATGGCCATCTTCCATTTGCTGTGTACATTATTAAAACATTTGTGACGTTCATTAGTAAGAATTTAGATAAGGGAACTCATCTTTTCCTAGGGAGACTAATTTTCATTTAAACACAGATGCATTTAACAAAAAAATTACAAACTCACCCAAGATTGGGTTTCCCAGTAACGTTCATGATGTTAATTGAAGGATTCTGCTTTGCTACATGACCCTGATTTCCTTTCTAGTCACAGGATTAAACTCACACCTAACCAAAGTCACCAAGAATACTACTGACCACAAAGCTCAGAGGTCTGTGTGGCCTCCAAAATTCAAGCAAAGAACAAAAGGAGTCCTTTTTGTCTCCAACAGGAAATAAAAATGTCATGCTTGCTCTGTACAGGCACCACCACAGAGGCCAGTTCATCCAGAGACACTTGGATTGGGGAGAAGGATGGGACATTAAATCGTTTTTTTTTTTTTTTTAATACTCGTATTCAAAAATTGATACTTTATACTATTGTGGAGTTCCCTGTGGAGTCCCATGCATGGCCATGTGCCACTCAGCTGTGTCCTTCTAAGCAGGAGATGTCTTGGTAGAATTCTTAAAAAGTGACCATGCTTTTCACAATTAAAGGCCTCCTATGTCCATGTCAGTTACTTCTTAAATGGCTGTCATGATATGAAATTTTATAGATCCCTTTCCTATGTATTATCACTAGGGAAATGTTGGAAGTAGGTGGGCAGGGACACACAGCAACTGAGAATTTGAGTTCTAACCTTAAAAATAAGTTTTCACCTTCTTGTCTGAGCTGCCTAGCCTTTTTTCTAATATTTAGTCTTTAAAGAAAAGGATTTTGCATGAATGTGTTGCTCTTTTGCAAACAAATGGTCTCTAACATTGGGAGATACACAAAAAAGAAGGTATTTCTATCTGGAGCAAGAGAGAGAAGAGACATGTTTACCTCTCTACTGACGAGCTCATTTACTATTCACCTGGAGATCTCTTGGGTTCCAGGTCCTTACATAATAAGCTTAGAAGTCAGACATCAACAGTTGCTCCCTCTCAACTCTGCTCTGTTGTCAGAAAATGGTGTACCTAGGGTTCTCAGGATCTAAAAACCTTACTAGACACCTACAAATGTTAAAATGCAAGAGAGAAATATCTGTAGCCCAGCTACAGATAGGAGATAGTCTGTTAGCTTTGCAAGACAATTCTTGATATATGCCTAACTTTCATAGGGGCGGAGAAGGCAATGGCACCCCACTCCAGTACTCTTGCCCGGAAAATCCCATGGACGGAGGAGCCTGGTGGGCTGCAGTCCATGGGATCGCTGAGGGTCGGACACGACTGAGCGACTTCACTTTCACTTCACTTTTCATAGGGGAGTGACAATTATATACGTATAGTTTATTTCTATGCACTCGAGTAAGCATTTTTACACCAAAATAGCCAGAAATTAATATACTTTCCCATACCTTGTGTAATATGTAGAGTATTTACTCTCTAAGATATTTCCATAGGCAGACATGCCACAACCTTCCTAAATTCAGTGTTTTAGGAAACACCCCTATTTAATGTAAGGGTGATAAGCTATTTTTATCAACACTGTCATAAGTGAAGATAGAAGATAGCTGACTGGGCCTCCTGTTACGATTTCTACTTACCTATTATTTCAGAAAGTCTTCCCACAGCTTAGGGAGGCTTGGAGTGGGAGAGATATTATCTTAATTTGTTCACAGCTCTGCTCTATTCAAGCGGTCTGCAGAGTATTAGATTATCTCTCTGAAGCTAAAAAGGAAAGCTCTGTCTTGAAATCTGCTTTAAGTAAGCCATAAGTGTCTTCTAGAATATAAATTATCCAAAAATCAATGGAAATATGGTAGGTGTATGACACTTCTGAACTTCCAGCTTTTTCCAAAGTGAACTGAAATGCTAACCTGGAAGATAACAAACACCATAGAGATACTGTTGTTATCAAATTCTGAACAAAAAGCATTGGAACTGATTTCTAAACTGTTGAAGCAACATAAAGTCACTATGGAATATCAGCAAGCTTTCTTTAATGTTAAGATCTGCTCGGGGAGGGAGTGGTAGGGAGATTTTATGACAGAGACCATCTCTTTATCATGCCCTTGCCAATTGTAGAAAGGCAGTTACAATACTTGAAATCTAACCCAGAAACTTGTGTGCTGATTTGGGCTGATGTCGTGTTCATTTCGACTTAGTCTTATATGTTTTATCAGTCTTAAATCAGATAGGGGATATATAGCATTTAGGACAAAAATACAAACCCTCAGTATGGATGAACTTATAAGCCTGTAAATATTGTGTATTAACGCATCTATATGTTATCTAGAAAAATGGTACTGAGGAACTGATTTGCAGGGCAAGGATAGAGACACAGACATAGAGAATGGATTTGTGAACACAGTCGGGAAAGGAGACGGTGGGGCCAATTGAGAGAGTAGCATTGACACATACACATTACCATGTGTAAACAGCTTCCTTCCCTCCCCACCCCTGCAGGTCGTCACAGAGTACCAGTATGAGCTCCCTGTGTTATAGAGCAGCTTCCCATTAGCTATCTGTTTTACGCATGGCAATGTGTATGTGTCAGCCTCATTGCTGGTTAGCTCAGTTGGTTAGACCATGTGTGAAATAGATAGCTAATGGGAAGCTGCTGTATAACACAGGAAGCTCAGACTGGTACTCTGTGATGACCTGGAGGGGGTGGGGAGGGAAGGGAGTGGGAGGGAGGGGATATATGGATACTTATGGCTGATTAGTTTCCTCCCTAAAGACAACAGAATTTTTATAATATCTGAAAACTGAGGGGACTTCCCTGGTGGCTCAGACAGTAAATAATCCACCTACAACACAGGAAATGTGGGTTCGATCCCTGGGTCAGGAAGATCCCCTGGAGAAGGAAATGGCAACCCTCTCCAGTACTGTTGCCTGGAGAATCCCTTGGACAGAGGAGCCTGGTGGGCTACAGTCCATGAGGTCGCAAGAGTCGGATACGGCTGAGGGACTGACACACACATGGCTGATTAACGTACGACAAACCAACACAACATTGTAAAGCAATTATCCTCCAATTAAAAATAAATGTTAAAAAAGCAGCATAAAAATATACAAACCCTCAGTACTCAGATGCAATCTAAGTAGATGCAGAATATGAAAAGCAAACATATCTAAATTGAATCACCAGTGAGTTATTCTCTTAAATAGATGTTAGAACACACAGATGAACAAAGGCCATGCACTCCCACTGCGTTGCATAGTCTAAGAGAAAAATCAAACTGGAAAAGTAGAGAAAACAAGATCATTACGGCCCCCACTCATTATTTTTGAGAAAGAGGCGATTTCTGCAGAGCCAGCAGGGTACTCTGAGTGAGATAAATAGGCCAGGTATATCATTGCAGTTGTATTATTACAGAAGAAGTCTTTATCGTATGCATTTTTGTAGGGATTGTTTTCATCTCTACAAAAATATATCTGCCTCCATTTTTTTATTAAAACACATATTCCTTCTGTTCATTTTGCATTTCCTTCCTTTCAGTTGCAAAATGGATAGTACATATTCTGCCATCTTCAGCTCTGCTACAAGAAGCACAATACCATGAAACTGATGATAAATTGTTGCTTGACATGGGGACCAGAGGGAGCGATGTGAGGAGGCCGACTCCCACTTGGACGTGAAAGTGGACCTGGACAAATAATGCCCAAAGAGAAGGGCATTCATCTTCTAGCAGTTTGCTGCATGGGGATATGGGCCCTACAGTGTCTCATCTCTCAAGAGGGTGTGGAACTCTAAACCTTTATGTGGATGCTTAAAATTTTTGAATATTAGCAACCAATTAAATTCAAAAACAAAAATATGCCTCTAGCCCAACTCTGTAAAAAACAAAATTTGTCAGGAGGTTTCCTCTGGTTGTCTGTTGTGACTTCCACTGTAGAATAGCTATTGTTTTACTTTGAATTTTTTTTTAATGTATTTTAAAGAAACATGAGTTTTGGTTGTCTTTAAGTAGCTATCAGAACTATTTTTCATCCTTGTTCTTGGTTTCCATTTACCTTATTTTCTCACATATTTTTCTGTTTTAAAAACATCTGTAGTTGAGTCTTGACTCTAAAGATGAAAAAGAAAAAATGAATGTCAGTGTCTCTGGTCCCTTCTACCTGGACTAAATTCAGACGAACATATTTCAGAGAGTAATTCACACATTTCACCTAACAGAAAGCCCAAAAATGATGACTAGAAGATAATTCTTCTGGAAATAATAATATTGAAAGCTCGAAAGGGGAGCCCTGTTCTGTGAGCCGTGGGATGGCCTGACCTTAGTCAGAAGTGCGGTCAACCATCTGTGGAAGCGCCACCCTCCAGACTGTGACGGTACACGCTGACTCCCATGGCAGGTGCAAAACAGTATGGGCTCCTGCCAGCCCACAGTGGGGACCTGAACTCCAGTTCCATAAATCGAATTATCTGAAGCACAGTCAACAGACTGGAATTGATTTCTCTTCACCTTCATGTTATAATCTTGGCATGATAAAGTATTTGTTAATCACTTGCTTTCCAGTGTTAAATTCTGTATTGCCAGAGTGTTCAAATGTGGTCACTGAATAACTTCACATAAGAAATCTTCATGAAATCGTGAAGTTCAAGAGGTATTACAGATGATCAAATCCAAAACGCTTATTGCTGAATTTAAGAAATTAAAACCTATAGGAGTCATGTGTATTAGTAAAGGATAAGATGAAAAATATTTTAAGTTTGCCCATCATTGGTCTTCATTACCTTTGTTATTGCTAAGTCACTGCTAAGTCACTTCAGTCGTGTCCAACTCTGCGACCCTATAAACGGCAGCCCACCAGGCTCCCCCATCCCTGGGATTCTCCAGGCAAGAACACTGGAGTGGGTTGCCATTTCCTTCTCCCTTAAAGAATGATTAAAGGAAACTCTTCAAACAAAAAAAGAAATAATAAAAAAGGAAATTTCCAGCATCAAGAAGGTAGAAAGGACAATGCAAGAGAAGAATTAGGTGCACATACAATAGAATATCCCTTTCCTCATGCATATGTTTTATAAATTATATTTGATGATTGAAACAAAAATTACAATGCCATCTGACACTCAAGAAAATAATATTTTAAAGTGGGAAAAAAAAGGAATATAAATAAAAGTAAGATTTCCATACTTTACTGAAAGTGGTAAAATAATGATACCATTAGTTTATAATAAGTCACATACTGGTACACCCAGAGAAACCACTGGGAAAACTACACCAAGAGATACACTCAAAAGCACTATAAACAAATGAAGATGAAATCTTAAAACCTGTTTAAACAACACAAGGAATTAAGAAAAGAAAAACTGTGGTAAGAACCAGAGAAAATAAGATTTAAGTTCTAACATACCAAACTTGAAAAAGACAATACAAAAATGTTAAATTACAGACAATATAGCTCATGAATTTTACAAAAAAATATTCAATAAATATTAGCAAACTGAATCCAACATAGTATAAAGAAATTATGTACATAACCAAGTGGGATGATTTCCATGTATGTAAGGCTGGTTCAACATTTAAAAATCAATCAATCAATCAATCATATATCAACAAACTAAAGAAAAACAAAAGCATGTGATTATACTTAGAAAAAGCATTTAATAATATCCACCACTTATTCATGATTAAAATCTCTCTAGTGCAGAACTTCCCCAACTTAATAAAATTCTCTAAACTCGATCTAAAAAAAACTGGTTAACTTCATACTAAATGGTCTATAACTGAATGCTTTCTCCCTCATCTGAGGGACAAGCAAAGATGTCCTCTCTCACTACTTTATTCAACATGTACTGGAATTTCCAGTTTTCAATAAAGCAAGAAAAACAAAAGTTATACAAATTTTAAGTATAAAACTTTTCCTGTTTGCAGATGGCATGATTATCTATGTAGAAAATCCCAAAGAACCTATAAAAAGTCCTAACAAAAATAAGTGAATTAAATAAGTTCACATGATAAAAATCAACACAAAAATGTTGATTGCATTCCTATACGTTAAAAATAAATGTGATGAACTGAAAAACACAGTGTCATTTAAAACTGCTAATAAAATGAAATACTTAGATATATACTTATCCACACATGTACAGGATTTACCTGCTGAAAATTACAAAATTCTGATAAAAGGAATCAAAGTATACCTAGACAAATGGAGATATATATAGTTTTAGGGATTAGAAGATTCAAGATAGTAAAAATGCCAGTTCTTTCCAACTGATCTATAGGTTCAGTATAATTTCTATAAAAATAACAATAAGAATTTTTTTAGGTATAGACAAGCTTATTGTAAAATTCATATGCAAAGGCATAGGCCCTAACTAAAATAATTTTAACTAAGAATAAAAAATGAGGGGAATCACTCCATCCAGTATTGAGGCTTCCATATTACTATATTAATCAGAAGAGTGCAGTATTAGTTTTAGAAAAAAACAGAAGGATTTCTGGATTTAGGCGTAAACAGATTTAGATTTAGCCACCAAAGCATGATCCCTTAAAACTAAAAATTGCTAATCTGGACCTCATCACGATTAAAGTCTTTTGCTCTATGAAAACCCAAGTGAAGAGGATGAAAGACAAGATTAGAAAAAAATATTTACAAATTATATATCCAATAAAAAGACCAGCATCTAGAATACATAAAGAACTCTCAAAACTTAACAGCAAAAAAAAAAAAAAAAAAAAATAGAAAATGTGCCTAAGACAAAAACAGACATCTCACTGAAGAGGATGTGACAAGCTTATTGAAAAAATGTTCAGCATTGGTGTCCGTTAGGAAAATGAGTATGCTAATGAGAACTACTACACATGCATCTGAATGGCTAAGATAAAAATGACAACACCAAACATCAATGCTGGTGAGGATGCAGAGAAACTGGACCAGTATACATTGCTGGCAGAATAGCAGGGCCATTCTGTGAGCATGACAGATGGCAGGGCCATTCTATGAGAGCCTGACAGATTCTTATAAAACTTAGCATACTATAACATACAACCCAGAAATTGTGTTCTAGGCATTTATCCCTCCCCAAGTGAAAACTTAATGTTCACACAAAAATCTGCACTTGCGTTTTCATAGCAACTTTACTTGAAAAAACCCAAAACTGGTAAGAGCCTAAGGTCCTACACCAGGTAAATGGTTAAACAAACTGCGGTACATCCGTACTATGGAACACAACTCAGCAAAATTGCTGAGTTGTGTTCCATAGTAAAATAACTATTGATTTGGGCAATGACTTAATAGAATCTCTAGGGAATTATACTAAGTGAAAAAAGCAAATCCTAATAAGGCATATGCTCTTTGACCCTTTATATAACTTAATGACAGAATTTTAGCAATGGAGAATAGTTAAGTTGTTGCCAGGGATTAGGAACGTGGGTTGGTGGGTGAATGAGAGGTGAGTGTAGCTATAAAAGAGAAACATAAAGGATCCTTGTGGTGATGGAACCATTGAGTATCTTGTCTGTAGTGGTGTATGCATGAACCTACACAATGAAACAAAACTGCAAAGAATTAAATACACACACACACACACAAATAAGTAAATGCAAAACTGGACAAGTCTGAATAAGATTGGTGCATTGTATCACTGGATGTCATATTGTACTTCAGTTCTGAAAAGACTTTAAGCTTCCCTAAAAGATGAGATTCAACAAGAGAGATTACTCTTCTGACCAAAGATATGCCACAGCACACACATCACCTACCCGTGATCCAAACTACAATAATAAAATGTTTTAACCACTCCTCAGTGGCAAATAATCCAAAGGCATCTCCCCATTTATTAAATCTAGCAGAAAATATTAGGTAGTCACTAATTCCTGAGCCCATAATCTCTTCTTCGAATGTAGAAAGTACCCATTTCTAACCCAGTTCTTTTCGTATTGTTGCATTGGTAATAGCATCAAAAAGAAAGAGAATACAAAACCGGATTTTAATCCACATCTTGAGCTTGTCCAGAATCATGCCCAAAAGAGTGAAATTAGATAGAAAAGACAAAATATAGAAAGCAAATAAACAGTAAAAACAAATGCCTATTGATATGTGCTCTGTAGAGGATTACAATGGATGATTTTTCAACAAATTTAGCTAAAGCTGCAGATAAGAGAGAATTCTTTCAGTCCACGGCCCCAGAATAAGAAGAAGCTGAATGTGTACAAGAAAGAGAAAGGGGCCAGTGAGATTAGCGCCCCCCGGGCAAAGTAGTACAATGTGAAATTAGCAAGAGTGGTCCACGGCATGTGGGTTTAGTACACCAGAGCCAAGAGTTTGAATATGTTACTCATTTTGGCCCTTCACTCTCTCCACCCTGGCAATGTAAAATTCAGGCCTTAACACATTGTATCATACATGGTAGATTTCAATAAATGTTTATTAGATGTAATTCAAGCCAGACTTAGAATCTAAGCCTCTTTTTTCTTCTGTTTTCCTCACAACACCATACAGTGTTTTTGATTAAAAAAAAAAAAAAAAGCAGACAAATAAATGAAACCCACAGACATCTGCTTCTGGGAATCTTCCAGGATTTTCCTTTGAGTACACTGGTAGTTCTTTCCCCTAAGTACTTTGGCAATTCATATATAGTATTCATGAATTCAATGAGCTGTTTAGCGAGTCATTTGACTCTGGAGCATGAGAAACAAAAAATAAATCTGAGTCTAAGGAGATTATGGCAATCCATCCAGTTCACTATCACTGATGAAATATAAGCAAAATCTTTCTCCATTCTAGTCCAAACACAAAAATGACAGTGACATATAAACCTAAAAACATAGAGCCTACTATAAAAACTGGAAATGAAATCTCAGCAATCAGAGTGTGGAGGCTTTCTTCAAAAGCATATGGAACCCTGCAGCAGTGAGGGGCTGAACTGTGTAACCTCCGGTGTCAGGGAAGATGGGCTAGCCCCAAACCGAAGTCACAGGACTGACTGTGGGCTCTTGGACACCACTGTGTCTACATTGTATCAGGACCCCATTGGAGCCTAAATTGTATCAGGGCAGGAGAAAAACAGACTGCCCTTGATTGAAAGATGTCATTGCCACTTGAACCTATTGGGAACTCACAGTCTAGAAGCATGGTACTTACTCTGGGTAAGAATCCTGAAGTGGTACTAGATTCTTAGGGCTTCTGTAGTAAATTACTACAAACCAGGTAGCTTAGAACAACAGAAATTTATTGTTTTAGTTCTGGAAGCTAGAAGTCTGAAATCTAGGCGCAGGCCCGGTCACATGCTCTTTGGCATCTACAGTCTATGGGGAGAATTCTCTAGGTATTCTAGCTTCTGGTGGGTTACCAGCAATCCTTAACATTCTTTGTCCTGCAATTCCATGACTTTATAATCTCTATGTTCATCTTCACATGGTGTTTCTCCTGTGTCTCTTCTCCTCTTATGATACCAGTCCTGTTGGATTAAGGGCCCACCCTATACATTATGGCCTCATTCTAACGTCACTAATTGCATCTGCAATGACCCTATTTCCTAATAAGTTCATATTCTGAGATACTGGAGGGTAGGACTTCAACGTGTCTTTTGGAGGACACAGTTCAAGCCACAGCACACAGCATTAGACAAGACATCCAGCCAGACTCCGCAAGTGCGAGGAGAGAATGAAGATATTTTCAGAAACAGTCATCCCCTAACAGTGATATATACAGAACTGCATCCCCCATGGTTACTGCTAGAGTATCCCCTTTCTCCATATTTATGCATCCATAAAATATGGTTTTATTGGATTTTAAATGTTATATAAATGTTACAGTGTGGGTATCCTGCTGCTGCTTCCTGTTTTTCACTTGTTATATTTTTGAATTTAGTTACTTTGGAAAGCAAGTCCAGTTTTTAAAATTTTATATGGTATTTAATTGTAGAGATATAACTTACTTTATCAAAATTTTCTCTCGTGGAGGACTGTATGTTATCCCCTAGTCTCCTTTCAAGAGTGTGTAGCTTTCTCTACTGGTCTTTTCAGAGTCATCCCCTGCCCTTCTCTGCCTGGCTGTGTGTACTAGGAGGCTGACCCCTAGGGTTGCATCACTGGTACTCCCTGGCTGTCTGACTTAGCGCTGGGTGTGGCCAAGGCCAGGCACCAATGGGAGGTCAGCTGGCAGGAAGACATGGTGGTGGTGCTTTCCCCCTGCTGGACCACATTTTTTATAGTGGCTGCATTCCTCACCAGTCTTTCAGCTCTGACTTTAGCTCCCCAAATTCCAATAACACAGCTTCATCCTTTGGCTCTCGGCTGAAAATGACTGTCACTCCTTGCCACTTCCTGAGTGTTTAAGCAATCTTTATTGGTCCCTCAAACTTGCTAAATTTGTAAATAATATATTTTTCTAATCCCTCAATTTACTGGTTTGAGTACCGTCATCTATTGTCAAAATCTTGACCGATACACTAACTGATTCCAGAAGTTGTCCTAACACCCGGTCCATCAAATTGGATTAAGGTTTAGGTTATTTATACATCTGAGGAGTGTATGGATGATCTCTTTGCTGATGGGAAATGGGCCCTTGGTAATCTGAGGCAAGCAATAGCTGGTATCTTTACTAAAATAAATCTGCCTCTGGCAAGTGGTATGTGCCTCCTGCCCCAGCAAATGCTTTTCTTTTCGTTTTCATCAGTTAGTAAAACCTGAACCATCTCACCCTTGCCCAGCAGTTCAGCAGTGCACCTTTGCTGTCTTTTATCAAAGCACTGTCTGATCTCTGTCATATTATAGTCTAGACTAGAGCAGTGATCCTCACCCAGTGTCATTTGTGAACTGGTTTCTGGCCCCTGTTTCTTCCTTGTCCCCAATGAATTAGGAAGCTTGTGCCAGAATGTGAACTATGGCATTAAGTACATTGTTCTGTTCAGCTGACAATGTTTTTTAGCAAGACTTTTTTTTCATAAGGGAGCAGCACCTTGATTTACATTCTAGTGTAAGCTCTTTTCCTCATTGTTACAGACAAGGGTTTTGAATAGCTGATATTCTGGTCTGGGTTGGCGGAGGGGGTGACCTTGATTACCTTGACATGCAACAGAATATCATGTTGGGGCACCAGGAAGAAACTAACAAACAGATGCCTTAGGAAGACAGCACAGTTGAGGGAGGGCAGAACCCATGTAAAAGGCTCCCAGACCTCTGATGTTATGAAGTTCCTAGTAGGACAATGGTACAAAAACACCAATACACTCCTTCTTAAATGAGAGACAAGTTGCTTCACTTTGCAGAGCCCACAGCAGGAGCCCGAGGACTTAGTTTACCTAAGGCTTTATATTTGGGTATATGGCTCTGATCCATCTACTAGGTAACCCATAAGGCTTCCTGTTTAAAGAGATATGTGGAGCAAGAGAAGATCTGCAGTAGGTCCAGGCTTTTGCACAGGTGACCTGTCACTTAGACCTGTGACCCAACAGATTGAGTGGTACTTGACAAAATATACAGAGGAACTGAATGAAGTATGTGCCAGCAATAGTAACGTCACAAAGCAGATTCCTGTGGTTTTGGAAAGAAGACTATTTCCTCTTCTTGCCAACCACTATTTTCCAGTAGCAGATTTGCTTTGTGTTTGCTACCAAGCCCTAACAGAAAAGGAACAACCCAATATGGTATGAAATACCACATGACTCTAAGAATGGACTATAAGAATGTCTACCATCAACTGAAGACATTAGGAAGTTGGATGCACGCAACAGCATTCATTCCCCCATGAAATATGATTGGTATGCATGTATGTGTAAGACTGAGCCTGAGCAAGTCAGGAAACCACAAATAAATTTCAGTAGTGATGGCCCAGCACTCCCTGACATGTGCTGCTACTGTTTACTTTCTCTTCATTAACTTTTCTGGCCATATTGAGATCCTAAAATCCTTGTGGTCTTATTAGATAGTGACCAGATTGTCCGTTGGCATATCAGCACCATATGTAGCCTTCCGGCTTTGCAGGGTCTATGATAAAGGTTGGCAAACAACTACCTCTAGCCTAAATTCAGCCTTCCACCTGCTTCATACCGCTCAGAGCTGAGAATGGTTTTTACAACTGTAAATGGTTTGGGGGAAAAAAATCAAAAGAAAAACACGAGCTTATAACATGTAAACACTATCTGAGATTCAAATTTCAGTGTCTCTATGTATATACTTACTTTTCACACTACGATGACAAAGCCTAAAATATTCACCATCTGGTCCGTGATAGAAAAATTGTGTTGATCCTGATCTGGAAGCCTGGAAACTATACTGTCCCAAATTCCTAGTAGATTAGATTCCACTAATGGGAGGTTCTCATGGGAGATTCAGAAATAAGAAAAGAAGTGGAAGGCAGTTTTCTCCTCCAAGAGGTAAGGGAACTTCACGAGCTGTGGCAAACAGCTGATAGGTGCCACCAGCAGTTTCTAGGCTTTCTCTTGTGAATTAGCCACAAAAGTCGAACAGAGATCCCAAGTGACTCCTGTACTTTATCATGTCTTGATTTCAAATGGCATTTTCCCTAGGTTTCACTCTTTCCACTCTTCCAAAGTCTTGTGTGGGCTTTGCATTCTCCTGTTGAATTCCTTATTCCTAGAAATACCTACATTATTATTTCTGGTCTTCTGTGCAAACCTCTACGGACCCAAAAAGAAAAGCACAGAATCACTGAATGAAAGAAAGTAACTAGCACATCAGTTCAGGTCAGTTCAGTCGCTCAGTTGTGTCCAACTCGTTGTGACCCCATGGACTGCAGCACATCAGGTATCCCTGTCTATCACCAACTCCTGGAGTTTAGCCAAACTCAAGTACACTGAGTTGGTGATGCCATCCAACCATCTCATCCTCTGTCATCCCCTTCTCCTCCCACCTTCAATCTTTCCCAGCATCTTGGTATTTTCAAATGAGTCAGTTCTTTGCATCAGGTGGCCAAAGTATTGGAGTTTCAGCTTCAGCATCAATTCTTCCAATGAATATTTAGGACTGATTTCCTTTAGGATGGACTGGTTTGATCTCCTTGCTGTCCAAAGGACTCTCAAGAGTCTTCTTCTACACCACAGTCAAAAGCATCAATTCTTCAGCACTCAGCTTTCTTTATAATCCAACTCTCACATCCATACGTGACTACAGGAAAAACCATAGTTTTGACTAGATGGATCTTTGTTGGCAAAGTAATGTCTCTGCTTTTTAATATGTTGTCTAGGTTGGTCATAGGAGCAACCTATGACCAAGTGGCAGGCGTCTTTTAATTTCATGGCTGCAGTCACCATCTGCAATGATTTTGGAGCCCAGAAAAATAAAGTCTCTCACTGTTTTCCCATCTATTTGCCATGTTTGAACATTGCTTGGCATTGCCTTTCTTTGGGATTAGAATGAAAATGGACCTTTTCCAGCCTTGTGCACACTGCTGAGTTTTTCCAAATTTGCTGGCATATTGAGTGCAGCACTTTCACAGCATCATCTTTTAGGATTTGAAATAGCTCAACTGTAATTCCATCACCCCCACTAGCTTCCTTCATAGTGATGCTTCCTAAGGCCCACTTGACTTCACATTCCAGCATGCTGGAATGTGAGTGATCACACCATCGTGATTATCTGGGTTGTGAAGATCTTTTCTGTATAGTTCTTCTGTGTATTCTTGCCACCTTTTCTTAATATCTTCTGCTTCTGTTAGGTCCATACCATTTCTGTCCTTTATTGTGCCCATCTTTGCATGAAATGTTCCTTTGGTATCTCTAATTTTCTTGAAGAGATCTCTAGTCTTTCCCATTCTGTTGTTTTCCTCTATTTCTTTGCATTGATCACTGATCACTAGCACATAGCTGCTGCCATAACTGAAATGGCATGTCCTGTGAGAAAATGAAATAAAGGCGTTCTTACCTACTCTGAGAAATCAGGTAAAGTTGACCTGAGGAAGTGAAGGCTCATCTTAGATCTGAAAGAATAAGAATTAACCAGGCAAAGAGCTGAAATTTTCAGGCCAGAGGAAGTGTTATAGGAATGGGTAGAGGTAGAGGTTAAGTCGCTAAGTGGTGTCTGACTCTTGCGACTCCATGGACTGTAGTCTGCCAGGCTCCTTTGTCCATGGGATTCTCCAGGCAAGAATACTGGAGTGGGTTGCCATTTCCTTCTCCAGGGGATCTTCCTGACCCAGGAATGGAACCCGGGTCTTCTGCATTGCAGTCAGATTCTTTACTGACTGAGCTATAAGGGCATAGCATAGAAATGGGACTGGTGTGTGAATAACCCTCAGGAAGAAGAATATGGTGCTATAAAGGGGGATATGCCCTTGGGATGAAATCTCCAGAGCAACATGCAAGATAAAGCAAGGAAGAGAGAGAGAGGCCATAGAATGCAGAAGCTTTTAGGCTGTGTTAAGGATTAGGGTCTTTCTCCCATGAGCTATGGGAAATATTTTCATGACTTCTGTAGATCATAAAAACTTTATGGAAGCAAGGACATGAGAGAAGGGATGGACCGGTGGGTAGAAGAGAGGAGGGCATTTAAAATAGGACAAGAAAGGTTAGTGAGTTGTATATTAGCCAGTGTAGCTGGAATAGAGTTGAGTGGGGATTAATTTAAAGACAAAGTAGAGAACCTAACATGGCAAGAGTTTGGATTTTATTTTGTTGTCAATCAAACGTTATTCAGGCAACCATAACCACATTTCTGGAGATGGTTTTTGTAGTAAACTTAAACTGAAACATCAAATTCAAATTTAGGTTGAGAAATACTGTTGGCTTTGTTAATGACTGTTTTTGTGGTTCTTAAAATGAGACAAAGAGGCTTAAAGATACAGGAAATTGGTGGCTTTGGTAAAGACTTTACATTGTTTTATATTTTTAAAAAGATCCGCTGCAGGGAGCAGGGTGTTCCTTATGCCAGGGCTGTAGACATAAAGGAAATAGATTACTACACTTTTTAATAATCGATGAGTATGTGAACTCCTAGGCTGTGTTTTCAGTACCCAGCTCTGGCAATCTTATCTCACAAAGAAGACAAGGAAAGGATGCTAACTGAAATTTGACATGCAGGTCTTTGAAAGACATGAAAGAATCACTTAAGTATATATTTAAAATTATCATTTCTTGTTTAGAAAGAATGACTTCAACAACATAATTTTGTGCACATTTACAACAGCTAGCTAAGACAAAACAATTATCATTTTAACAGAGTTAGGAAATGTTGCAGATCAGTTTCCCTGACAAGAGACCCTGAATTGGAGACTGGCATGCAAGCAAGCAGTTTATTTGGAAGTGGTTTTGAGAACAGCACATGAGAGGGGTGAGGAACACAGGATTGGGCAGAGGGAAAAGTTTAATAATGATACAGCAGCAACAGAGCTGGGATGGATCTTCAGAGTTGCAGGTCACCCCCACTGAGGCAGAGGTCAGTTTTCCTATCTGCGTATCAACCGATCACTGGTGGCAGTCTACCCAGAGGGAAGGCACATAACCCTGGAAGAGGAAGCTTCCACAAACCAAGTGTAATTCTTAGAGAAGGGCTCAGCTGAGAGCCATCAATAGTCAACACCTCTGGCAGCTGGGGTATAGGCACATGGGCTCCAAGGAGGGACCTGCGAGGTACACCATAGCATTTATTACAGTTCACCCCTGGTGTCTGTTAGATCCATTGACTTCACATGATTTCTCCCATCTGAAATCAGCTCTTCCAAGATTCTTGTTGGTCTCTATTACCAGAAAAAAAAAAAAAAAAAAAAAAAAACATGCATGAGGACAGTTAACAGTACAAACTGAAGACCCCACTGCTGCAGCTAATTTCAGGGATACACATGACCTTCCTCCTCTACTACTTATTTTAGATTTGCCTCATCCTTGATGAGCTCTCTGTAGGTCTTGATGGCTTATGTGTTTGAGGGATGCAGACTCTTACCCATAAGGGATGAAAGTCCCTCAGATCAGATCAGATCAATTGCTCAGTCGTGTCCGACTCTTTGCGACCCCATGAATCACAGCATGCCAGGCCTCCCTGTCCCTCACCAACTCCCAGAGTTCACTCAGACTCACGTCCATCGAGTCAGTGATGCCATCCAGCCATCTCATCCTCTGCCGTCCCCTTCTCCTCCCTAGTCCTGTGCATTTCCCAAGAAATAGCTGCTGTTCTTGACTACTTACTCTCAATAATGGATATAGGAGAACCAACAGATGACCCAGTGGACCAACTGGGTGCCAAATGAACTCTTCCCTGTCCCTGTTGTATACCAGCAGCCTTGCCTCCCCAGGAATATCAAAATCAATTATACCTGCCATGATGGTGCTAACATTGCTTACCTGCTGAATTCTGGGTACAAGAAGTTTGAAGTGTCCAGGAATCAATTTTGACTTAAAATTTGGTGGGACTCCTACTGTGTCTTCTGACAGAGGGGTTCTCTGTTTGGAAACCAGAATATCTAGAGCGACGGAGCCTAGAGTTAAAGGTGTAGGAAGCAAAACTACAAGTAGGTCACTGAGACTGATGATCACTAGAACCACTCTTATTTGCACCCCTTAGTTCTTGTGCCCATGTGAGTATATATTGTTGACCCAGAACAATGTAACAGATGTTGATTTGGGGTGTGTTTTATATCACCAAGGATGGTGCTCCATTATCCAAGCTGGCGTCTCATCTGCACCTTCCATCACCCCCACCAAGTTGGTAGTTTTTGGGTAATACAGAATGTAACAGGCCCAATGGAACCCATGAGCATGTGCTCATGGCTGAATCACTTTTGCTTTAAAATAGTTTCTCTGGCTTTGTTTGTTGTTTTGAGGAATCCCATGTTGGTCGATCAAAACTCTATAATTCGATAGTGGTAATAGTTGAGGTCCTGAAATCAATAAAGGTAAACCATACCCAGAATAACTGTTGGTTCCAGTCAACATAAATCACTGGTTTTTGCAGTGTATAAGGAATCCAATGTACTCAACTTGCCGCCAAATGACTAGTTCATCTCCTCAAGGGATTGTACCATATTGGAGGCTCAGCACTGGTCTCAGTTGCTGTCAAATTAGACATTTGCCAGTGGCTAAAGACACAGGCTGTGTAAGCATCAGTTAGCTGTTGTATTCTGTCCACTTCGTTGCATGGATATTCTCTGGTATTAGCATACAATACAAGGATCTTCATACTCCATATCCTCTCTGATATATGTTGCCAATACATCTTTTCCAAATTTCCTTACCTGAAATCTTCCAACTTTTCTCATACCAGGACCCCAAAGAAATAGCCAAGCCATTCATCACTGTCCATGAATCAGTGTATTAATATATCCATACATGACTATTTTCTTTCCATAAAATATCAATGACCAGGAGCACTGCTCAAAACTTGATTAAGTGCTATAGCTTTCTCTAACTACTTTCTTTCAAGACCACCACTAAGCAGGGTTATAGTGAAATAGCAGTTTATTTCCAGCCTATACCCATATACTGAGTCAACCAGTTCATGAATTTAACTTGGCCTTTTCTCTCCCAATTTTAACTGGTCACTTCTCCCTTAGCTATTGCTAGTTGATGAGAGAAGAGTACTTGTGCAACAGTAGTAGGTGCAGACATGGTGGTCTGCTCTAGTTCACCAATATCTCATTACAACTCAATATTGGTGAAAATTCTAAGAATTGCACAGCAAATGATGAGGTCCTTATTGCCAGATGGCCAGCTGTGGATCTGGCTCCAAAATCACATTACTGAGTTTGCTTCCTAGGCATGCTTCTAGCACCAAATTTCTTAGGTCAAATTCCCCAGTAAGCAAACTCTAAGACACCAGGATTTGCATGCAGGTTTATCAAGGAGTGCCTTTACTGGGGAACAACAAAGGTGAGCAATGAGGAAGGCAAAATAGGGCAGAGGATGAAATTGAACTGTGATTAGTTGCAACAGAGGCCTCACCTGATCCTATAGAGATTTCTGAAACTGAGATTGTCTTTCAGAATTGTCTCAACTGAGTCAAGAAGATCAAGAACTTTGTACCATAACTCTGACTACCCATTAAGTTCCAGCTGGCCTCAAAGAAGTGTTTTAATATTGACTGAGGCTACTTCTTTCAACTGAGGATAATTTCCAGAGATGAACTCAATTAAGAGTCACTGGCAGCAACACTCCTGGTAGCTAAGAGAATGAATGCACTAGTTTTGAGCCTTTAACATTTATTTCAACTGAAGTTTTACTAAAGTAATAATCAAAAGTATGAAACCAATATATATTTGGGCTTTTTAAAAAGAAAAAATATGCAGAAATGTGTAATCTTGTAATATTTGTATTACAAGAAGTAAGTGGAAAGATAAAAGAACAGAGGCAGTAAGCCTTTGGGGCCCATCCACCTTTAATGATTAATATTTTCCCTCCAGCTAAATTTGACTTTAAAGAAATCCCTGCCCACTATACTGAGTTTGAAGACCAAGAAAAGACAAGCACAGAGAAATTTATAATAATGCTACAATCAACTTTGGGCAGAGGAAAATTTTCAAAACCGACACCTCTGACACTAGTAGTCCTGGTTCTTAGGGAAACACAGGGGACCTCTCTTTTAATTTCATAAGTACTTTTAAAGAATTTTGACTAGTTCTGCTTTGCCACTTGAGACATCTCTTTTACATAAAAATTAGAAGAAACATAGACTCTATCCAAAACGTTTGGTTTCAAGTCTTGTCTGCTACCTAACAGCTGGATGACAAATGAGTTTTTAAATCTCTCTATGCCTCAGTTTTCTCATATTTAAATGTATGGGGATGATAATGAACCTATGTCATGGGTTAAGAAGTACTTTGTATAGTGACTGACATTACTCCAACAATGACCATGGTTATTATTTTGTCACCTAAGCATTTGTTTTGCTATCCCTTCACACATAATCTTGATAATTTATTGTCTCTTAGCAGAAAGTCTTTGTTGTGTTGTGTTGGTCTTTATTGTATATTTCAGATTCCACATTAGCTTCTGGAGCAAATGCAAACTGGTTCACTGAGATTAATTGTGGAATCTGTGTCAAAAAATAATCCATTTATGCCAAGACTAACACTACAAATCTAGACCCTTGGTGCCAAACTAAGAATGGATTCCTAGCCCAGGTTATGCCATATTTTTTAGAGATAATTAAGATTATGCTATATTCCTTTTAATTATTTATTTTTGGATATATTAAGGCTAAAGTATAAGGGTTATCAATATTACTTTTTTACAGAATAATCCAATCTTGGTAGGGTACAAACAGGAAAGTTTAATTTTTCTTCACTACTGCTTTCAACCTGTTTGCTTTGATGTACCCTTCTTCATCCCTTGATGATATCTAGAGCAGACAGATATCATAGCTCCTATACAACTTTCAATTGAAAGAAGTTTATGTGTTATAAATTCCATGACAGACTACAACATGACTAACATCTTAATCCAGTTTTTAAAAACAGCTTCCTTCCCTGTCCTAACTCATGCTGACCTGGAGTTTGTGGACTCGAATTAGTGGGGGATCTATTTATTTATTCCTCTACTTCCTTTTGTATGTATGTGCGTGTATGTTTGGTAGGTTTATTCCACAGTCTATCACTTTTGAGCTTCTACCACCAGCAGTCCATCTTCATAAACGAGGAACTTCAACATGGATTCATCCTGGCTCTGTCACACCGAACTATTGGGAGTTTTGGCTGCTTATGGCTCCCTGCCTTCAGGCCCTGCAAAAGGGGCTGCTTCAGTTAGCTTCAGCCTTATCCAGATAAGAGGAAGATATCTAATTCTATGTCCATGAATGCTCCTGAACTCCAGAGGACACAGGTGAAGCTATTGAGTGTTCTCTCACTGCACTCCACCTTGGTTCAGTGAGCTCAAAGGTCTATAAGTTTCTGAAGCTCAGCAAATATGGGAGTGAGATAATCATCTTTGGATTCTTTTCTTGGGGAGAATAGCTTTTGTGTGGAAGGAACATGTGAAAAGGATAAAGGCGTATAGGAAAAGCCACAGTCCTTTTCTTCAATCTAATAATGACTATTGATAATGACTAATAATAACAAAATCACATTAAAAATTAAACACCATACCTGCCAGAGATGCTTGGAGGGATCAAACAAAACCTGTACACAATAGGAGACCCACAGAGACTGAGCCAGACCTGCCTTTGAGTGTTTGAGTGTCTCCTGCAGAGGTATGGGTCAGCAGTGGCCTGTCCATAGGGGAAGGGGTTCTGGGTGCAGCACATCTGGGTATGGCATAAGCCCTCTTGGAGGAGGTTGCCATTAACCCCACCATAGAGATGCCAGAACTTACACAGGACTGGGGAAACAGACTCTTGGAGGGCACAAACAAAAGCTTGTACACACCAGGACCCAGGAGTAAGGAGCAGTGACCCAACAAGAGACTGACCCAGACTTGCCAGTGAGTGTCCAGGAGTCTCTGGCAGAGGCATGGGTCAGCAGTGGCCTGCTGTAGGGTCAGAGGCACTGAATGTGGCAATGCCTTTTGAAGGATTATCTTCATTACCTCCAACATAGTTGGGCCTCAGGTCAAACAACAGGGAGGGAACACAGCCCCATTCATCAATAGAAATTTGGATTAAAGATTTACTGAGCATGGCCCTGCCCATCAGAAAAAGACCTAGATTCTCCTTCAGTCAGTCTCTCCCATCAGGAAGTTCCCTTAAACTTTTTGTCCTTGTCCATCAGAGGGAAGAGAGAACGAAAACCACAATCACAGAAAATTAATCATACTGATCACATGGACCACAGCTTTGTCTAACTCAATGAAACTATGAGCCATGCTGTGCAGGACTACCCAAGATGGATGGGTCATGGTGGAGAGTTCTGACAAAACATGGTCCACTGGAGAAGGGAATGGCAAACCACTTCAGTATCCTTGCCTGGAGAACCCCAGGAACAATATGAAAAGGCAAAAAGATAGGAGACTGAAAGATGAACTCCCCAGGTCGGTAGGTCCCCAATATACTAATGGAGAAGAGTGGAGAAATAACTCTAAAAATAATGAAGAGACAGAAACAAAACAAAAACAACTCCCAGTTGTGGATGTGACTGGTGATGGAACCAACGTCCAATACTGTAAAAAACAATATTGCATAGGAACCTGGAATGTTAGGTCCATGAATCAAGGTGAGTTGGAAGTGGTCAAAGAGGAGATGGCAAGAGTGAACATCGACATTTTAGGAATGTTTATATTAGTGAACTAAAATGGACTGGAATGGATGAATTTAATTCAGATGACCATTATATCTACTACTGAGGGCAAGAATCCCTTAGAAGAAATGGAGTAGCCCTCATAGTCAACAAAAGAGTCTGAAATGCAGTACTTGGGTGCAGTCTCAAAAATGACAGAATGATTTCTGTTCATTTCCAAGGCAAACCATTCAATATCACAGTAATCCAAGTCCATGCCCTAAGCAATAATGCTAAAGATGCTGAAGTTGAATGGTTCTATGAAGACCTACAAGACTGTCTAGACTAGCAACCAAAAAAGGTGCCTTTTCATTATAGGGGATTGGAATGCAAAAGTAGGAAGTCAAGAGATACTTGGAGAAGAGATAAATTTGGCCTTGGAGTACAAAATGAAGTAGGGCAAAAGCTAACCCAAGAGAACACCCTGGTCATAGAAAACACCCTCTTTCAACAACACGAGAGAAGACTCTACACCTGGACATCATCAGATGGTCAATACTGAAATCAGATTGATTATATTCTTTGCAGATGGAGAACCTCTATAGTGTTAGCCAAAACAAGACTGGGAGCTGACTTTGGCTCAGATCATGAACTCCTTTTGCAATATTCAGACTTAGATTGAGGAAATAGGGAAAACCATTAGACCATCCAGGTATGACCTAAATCAAATCCCTTAATGATTATACAGTGGAAGTAACAGAGAGATTCAAGGGATTATTTCTGATAGACAGAAAGTCTGAAGAACTATAGACAGAGGTTTCTGACATTGTACAGGAGGCAGTGATCAAGACCATCCCCAAGAAAAAGAAATGCAAAAGAAAGGCAAAATGGTTGTCTGAGGAGGCCTTACAAATAGCTGAGAAAAGAAGAGAAGCAAAAGGCCAAGGAGAAAAGGAAAGATACACCCATTTGTATGCAGAGTACCAAAGAATAGGAAGGAGAGATAAGAAAGCCTTCCTCAATGATCAAGGCAAAGATATAGAGGAAATGGAGTAGAATGGGAAAGACTAGAGAGCTCTTCAAGAAAATTAGAGATACCAAGGGAACATTTCATGCAACAATGGGCACAATAAAGGACAGAAATGTTAGGCACCTAACAGAAGATGATATTAGGAAGAGGTGGCAAGAATACACAGAAGAACTCTACAAAAAGATCTTCAGGACCTAGATAACCACAATGGTATGATCACTCATCTAGAGCCAGATACCCTGTAATGCGAAGTCAAGCGGGCCTTAGGAAGCATCACTGTGAACAAAGCTAGTGGAGGTGATGGAATGCCAATTGAGCTACTTCAAATCCTAAAAGATGATGCTGTGAACGTGCTGCATTCAGTATGCCAGCAAATTTGGAAAAACTTCAGCAGTGTGCACAGGACTGGAAAAGGTCAGTTTTCATTCCAATCCCAAAGAAAGGCAATGCCAAGGAATGTTCAAACTACCACACAATTGCACTCATCTCACGTGCTAGCAAGGACTTCCCTGGTGGCTCAGATGGTAAAGTGTCTGCCTACAATGCAGGAGACCTGGGTTCGATCCCTGGGTCGGGAAGATCCCCTGGAGAAGGAAATGGCAACCCACTCCAGTACTCTTGCCTGGAGAATCCCATGGATGGAGGAGCCTGGTGGGCTACAGTGCATGGGGTCACAAAGAATCGGATATGACGAGAGACTTCACTTTCATATGCTAGCAAAGTAATGGTCAAAATTCTCCAAGCCAGGCTTCAACAGTATGTGAACCGTGAACTTCCAGATATTCAAGCTAGATCTAGAAAAGGCCGAGGAATGAGAGATCAAATTGCCAACACCCATTGGATCATGGAAAAACCAATAAGTTCCAGAAAAACATCTACTTCTGCTTTATTGACTACGCCAAAGCCTTTGACTATTCCTTGGAAGAAAAGCTATGACCAATTTGGACAGCATATTAAAAAGCAGAGACATTATTTGACAACAAAGGTCTGTCTAGTCAAAGCTATGGTTTTTGCAGTAGTCGTGTATGGATGTGAGAGCTGGACTATAAAGAAAGCTTAGCACTGAAGAATTGATGGTTTTGAACTGTGGTATTGGAAAAGACTCTTGAGAGTCCCTTGGACAGCAAGGAGATCAAACCAGTCCATCCTAAAGGAAATCAATCATAAATATTCATTGGAAGGACTGATGCTGAAGCTGAAACTCCAATAGTTTGGCCACCTGATGGGAAGAACTGACTCTTTGGAAAAGACCCTAATGCTGGGAAAGATGGATGGCGGGAGGAGAAGAGAATGACAGAGGATGAGATGGTTGGATGGCATCACCCACTCAATGGACATGAGTTTGAGTAAGCTCCTGGAGTTGGTGATGGACAGGGAAGCCTGGCATGCTGCAGTCCATGGGGTCATAGGGTTGGACATGACTGAACGACTGAACTGAACTGAATAATGACTCTCTGAAATGACAACTGCTTTACTTCCAGAAAACCCTTTCCAAGCTTTCAGTCTTTCCGTTATATACTCTGGACATGTGTGACAGTCTGATGATGGTAGGATTGTTTGGCATATCTTCAAAAGGTCCCTCAGACATGTGTATTAATAATTAACTCTTCTTTAGGCTAAGCGGGTCCCTATCATTTCTGTTTTACAAGTTAGGTGTTTAGAAGACCTAGAAGACCTAAAAAAAATGTTCAGACTCAGGGGTATGCTGGATGATTCATCTCTTTGTTCTTTAGCTTTATCGTTTTCAAAAGGGATAATAGTGCCTACAAAGAGAGTTGTTGTGAAACTTAAATAGGTAATCCATGTAAAATCTACAGATATTTAGCACAGTTTTTTGTATTTTGTTTCTTTTTCTTTTAAACAAAGCAGATGTAAAAACAAAACGGCAAACAAACCCAGCAAACCCAGCCCCTGCCTGGGCTGCACTGTGTCGGCAGGAGCCCTTCCTGAACTCAGGGATGAGCAGTGGCCTGCACCAGCGGGTGTGGCTGTGCCTGTATGATCTCTGGCAGCCTGGGTGGCCTGCGCATGTTCGGCACGACACACTTCACTGTCCACTAGATGCCTTCCCTCAGCCTTTGCCCACTGAGGGCCGAGTGGGTGGGTATGGAGCTGTCATGCTTGCAGAATTTGGAGATGCAGTCTGAATGCAGTCTAGATGTTGCAGTTAGACAAATCGATACATCCTGCCTGCTGGCCGGAATCAGGATGGGGACATCATTCAGCGCCTCACTCAAGACCATCTTCTCCAGTGCTTGGACTCGGACTGTCCCTCCTGGCTGTGTCTCTCCTCGGACAGCCTCTCTTCTCTATGGACTCCATAATGTACAGGAGCCGCGGGCCTCTGCTTGGCCTTGTCCCACAAATACTGCAGTTATTCCTGCCTCCTCTGGAGCACGAGGCAAGCCTTTCTCGCAGTCACATAGCCGATGTTTAGACCCATGGTTGTGGTGATTTGGGGCAGACTCATTCTCCTGGAGTTACTGGTAAACCAGGTTTTTGACCGCTCCAAGAAGACAGTCCTCTTCTGACAATGTCTAGAAATACAGGATCAGGATGCAGTAGTGGCCCTTAAGAAGCATGTCCTTGTACAGGTTTGAAGTCTGTGTGTACCTCTGTGCCTGCACCACCAGGGCTGCCGCGTTCCTGGCCCGCTGACCCCACAGTGACCTCGCACTGACCTCACGTGGTGCTGGATGGGATGCTCGCAAGGGCCTAGCACAGCTCTTAGTACAGGGTAAGAATTTAGTCAATCTTACAGTCTGGTATCTTTATTTCTCTATAAATAAATGTTTATGAAGTGTTTATTTATTCACTTACTTCAGTATGTTGGCAGAAAATTTGTTTTTTTTTTAAATTTTATTTTATTTTTAAACTTTACAAATTGTATTAGTTTTGCCAAATATCAAAATGAATCCGCCACAGGTATACACGTGTTCAACAATCTCCAAAAGTTTGATATTATTTACAACTCAAAGGGGTAATTAAGTCTTATGCCCAATGAAGAAAAATATTACCTGGAATTGAGTAGATTAATTCAGTTCTTCAGGAGATAGTTTATATTAAAAATATACATGAAAAATATATATTGGTCCAACCTGAAAATCTTCCTTTTCCTTTCCTTTAGCTTTCCTTGTGATTTTTTTGTTTGTTTGTTTAAGGTCAGGCATGAAATAATGGCAATTGTACACAGGCTGTAGTGTGACGTTCTGTGTTCCTCTGGCTCGAAGCCGAGCTGTGTTTAATGTTTGCTCTAGCCATAGGTGCCACTGGCTTTAGATTCCTGAAGTGTCCTAGCTTTTGTCTCCCTCTTTTTGGAAGTTTCCCTAAGAACTCCTCCTTAGATAAAGTCTGCATATTGAAGCTCTTTCATTATTATCATTGTTTTCATTGCTATTCCACTGGAGTCCTGTTGGTGTGATAGAAAGGTGTGGCAGAGGAAAAGTAATCTATAATTTTATGATGTAAAGTCATTTAAAATACCTATGTCCCCAATTTTTGACTTTCATTTTTCTTTGCTTTCTTCTTTCCCTTTTAGGTGAAACAGGAAGGCTAGAGGGAACTGAAGTTGGGTGAAGGCCCTTCCCTTTACATAGACTAAGGTGCTGGTAGAGTCTTTTCCCTTGGACAGTAGGCCTTTGTAACAGAGAATGCTCTGGATGTATTTCAGAATGGTTACTTTTCCTCCCCCTGCTAGAGGCAAGATGGAATAATTCATAGCTCTTCACTAAAAGCCTGGATGGGTCCCAGAAACCCATGAAAACATAGGGGCAAGAGCTTATTAAAAAAAATAAAGAAGAATTATTAAGGTAAAGCTTATATGGTTTCTTAGGTGGTGCAGTGGTAAACAATCTGTCTGCCAGTGCAGGAAACGTGGGTTTGATCCCTTTGTCAGGAAGATCCCCTGGAGAAGACAGTGGCAACCCACTCCAGTATTCTTTTACCTGGAAAATCCCATGGACAGAGGAGCCTGGAAGGCTACAGTCCATGGGGTCAAAAAGAGTCAGACACGACTGATAAGCTTAGCTTATATAGAGATATGTACACATCATAATTATACAGCTCAATACATTTCCAACAAGAAAAAATACCCATGTAACCAGCACCTGATCAAGAAATACAATATTGGCAGCATCCCAGACCCCACTAATAACAACTTGCAGTCACTGTGCTCACAAAGTAATCATTATCCTAACTTCTCATAGCATAGATTAATTTTGCCCATTTTAAAACTTTATATAAATGGAATAAAAAAAGAACAAATTATTTGTGTTTGGCTTTATTTCAATCAATATAATGTTTGTAAGATTAAATTGTGCAATTGCATGTAGAAGTAGTTCATCACTCTAATTACTGCATTCATTCATTCATTCTGCCTTGTTGAACATTTGAATTGTTTCTTGTTTTACTCTATTAAGTATAGTGCTGCTATGCACTAGTGTACTTGCCTTTTTTCATGAGCGTATATAGTTATTTCTGTTAAATGTATACCCAAGTTTATATCTAAGAGTAGAATATATACATTTGTTACTAGTGGATATTGAGTGCCAAATAGATGTGCAGGTGGCTATAACACTTTAAACCTCTGAGCGTTTGAGTCACTCCACATGTTTACCAATACTTGTTATGATCAGTCTTTTTTAATATAGCCATTTTTGTGGATGTGATGTGAGGAGAGTAGCTGATAAAATATAAAACCTATCTGTTAATTTTGAACATTGCTGTGTGGCAGTCTTGAACTCTCGAGTTTTATCTCTTCAGCACCTTGATATTTTCACAAGTTTTCTGTGGGTTCCTTGCCTTTTTGCAGTTGCCTCCTGACTAGACCCATTATCCAGAATCTTGGTCTCTCACTGTGCTCCATAAATTGGCAGATTTCCTGAAGAAAGTATGTTTTCCATCTCTCCTTTTATTGTCTTTCTTTCTGTGGCTTGAAACAACAATCTTTATTTTGTTATTGATCACAGTTTCTGTGAGTAAAAAATTTGGAGAGATTCAGCTCAGGGTATTCCATGATGTTGCAGTCAGTGATGTGGAGCTGAGACAGTGGATGCTGGAGCAGCTGGGGACAGGCTCTTCATGGAATGTTGGGGCCTCTCTTTTCAGGTAGTTTTGAGTATCTCCACCTGGATTCTACATGTGGTCTAGTTTGGGCTTCTTTCAGCATGGTGTCCTCAGTGCAGTTGGACTGCTTATGTAGTGGCAGTAGAACTTGACTTCTTAAGTTTTGTGCTTCACCAGTACTCCAACACTGTCAAAATTATATCAGTTCAGTTCAGTCACTCAGTCGTGTCCGACTCTTTGCGATCCCATGAATTGCAGCACGCCAGGCCTCCCTCTCCATCATCAACTCTCGGAGTTTACCCAAACTCATGTCTATCCAGTTGGTGATGCCATTCAGGCACCTCATCCTCTGTCATCCCCTTCTCCTCCTGCCCCCAATCCCTCCCAGCATCAGGGTCTTTTCCAATAAGTCGACTCTTCACATGAGGTGGCCAAAGTATTGGAGTTTCAGCCTCAGCATCAGTCCTGCCAATGAACACACAAGACTGGTCTCCTTTAGGATGGACTGGTTGGATCTCCTTGCAGTCCAAGGGACATGCAAGAGTCTTAGTATGAATATGTACATATATTTTTGTATGTATATATCATACATCATAAACAGAGGTAGAAATAGAAGTCCTATTTGATGAAATCTTATTTATCTGTTCTTAGAAACACTTGCAAGGGTTTCTCTGAAACAAAAAATGACTTTTACTGTTTTGTTTGTTTGCTTATTTTTTAAGGGAGAAAATTTTAGCCAGCATAGTCTCTGAACACAAGGTCTCTTCCACAGGAGACTCAATATAGAATAAGCTACTCTGAAATTTGTGGATTTCTAATTCTAAATAGAGTGTCATGAATTCATGCTTAAAGCTTTTGATATAACCCATTTTCAGAAGTGTTGAGGACAGCTCTTATAATCCACAGTATACATCAAATACCCTATGTTGATCTACAATTAGATAGAAACGCAGATGGATAAAAACATTGACATTATTTTGCCATCCACAAACATACCACTAAATGTATTTCTGAGAGGGTTGAAATGAGTGGTTCATACTGTCATTTTATGAAATGTACTCTATTTTTGTTAAGAATTGATGGCAAAAGAAGAAAATAATCCACTGTGATTTCTGGTTATTATCAGAAATCTGGGTTTTTCTTAAAATAGCAAGAAACAGTAAAGTAGGTGCCTCAGGGCCCCAACACTCAAGAAAGTAGTGAGTCAACAAGACAAAATTAAGATAAATAATGAGGAGCAAGAAAATGTTGAAAGACAAATATTGAATTATTTTTGTTCTTTTGGTTTTTTATTTTTCCAAATATTAATGTTATTGAACCTCAGTTTTATCATAGTCATGGTAACAGTTATGATCAAATGTTGATGAATGGCTCATTAATAATATATAAAAATGCCTAGTATGTAGTGGAGATTATATTATTTGTACTTGTCAATGGAAGTAATAACAGTAATAATCATAATAGTTCAGTTCAGTTGCTCAGTCGTGTCTGACTCATTGCTACTCCATGAATCGCAGCACGCCAGGCCTCCCTGTCCATCAACAACTTCTGGAGTTTACCCAAACTCATGTCCATTGAGTCGGTGATGGCATCAAGCCATCTCATCCTCTGTTGTCCCCTTCTCCTCCTGCCCTCAATCCCTCCCAGCATCAGGGTCTTTTCCAATGAGTCAACTATTCACATGAGGTGCCCAAAGTATTGGAGTTTCAGCTTCAACATCAGTCCTTCAATGAACACCCAGGACTGATCTCCTTTAGGATGGACTGGTTGAATCTCCTTGCAGTCCAAGGGACTCTAAAGAGTCTTCTCCAACACCACAGTTCAAAAGCATCAATTCTTCAGCACTCAGCTTTCTTCACAGTCCAACTCTCACATGCATACGTGACCACTGGAAAAACCATAGCCTTGACTAGATGGACCTTTGTTGGCAAAGTAATGTCTCTGCTTTTTATTATGCTGTCCACATTGGCCATAACTTTCCTTCCAAGGAGTAAGCGTCTTTTAATTTCATGGCTGCAGTCACCATCTGCAGTGATTTTGGAGCCCAAAAAAATAAAGTCTGACACTGTTTCCACTGTTTCCCCATTTATTTCCCATGAAGTGATGGGACCAGATGCCATGATCTTCATTTTCTGAATGTTGAGCTTTAGGCAACTATTTCACTCTCCTCTTTCACTTTCAACAAGAGGCTTTTTAGTTCCTCTTCACTTTCTGCTGTAGGGTGGTGTCATGTGCATATCTGAGGTTATTGATATTTCTCCCAGCAATCTTGATTCCAGCATGTGCTTCCTCCAGCCCAGCATTTCTCATGATGTACTCCGTATATAAGTTAAGTAAGCAGGGTGACAATATACAGCCTTGACGTACTCCTTTTCCTATTTGGAACCAGTCTGTTGTTTCATGTCCAGTTCTAACTGTTGCTTCCTGCCCTGCATACAGATTTCTCAAGAGGCAGGTCATGTGGTCTGATATTTCCATCTCTTTCAGAATTTTCCACAATTTATTGTGATCCACACAGTCAAAGGCTTTGGCAGAGTCAATAAAGCAGAAATAGATGTTTTTCTGGAACTCTCTTGCTTTTTCCATGATCCAGCGGATGTTGACAATTTGACCTCTGGTTCCTCTGCCTTTTCTAAAACCAGCTTGAACATCTGAAACCATAATTACAGAAAACTAGCCAATCTGATCACACGGACCACAGCCTTGTCTAACTCAATGAAACTAAGCCATGCCATGTAGAGCCACCCAAGACGGATGGGTCATGGTGGAGAGGTCTGACAGAATGTAGTCCACTGGAGAAGGGAATGGCAAACTACTTCAGTATTCTTGCCTTGAGAACCCCATGAACAGTATGAAAAGGCACAATGATAGGATACTGAAAGAGGAACTCCCCAGGTCGGTAACTGCCCAATATGCTACTGGAGATCAGTGGAGAAATAACTCCAGAAAGAATGAAGCCAAAGCAAAAACAATACCCAGTTGTGGACGTGACTGGTATTAGAAGCAAGGTCCAATGCTGTAAAGAGCAATATTGCATAGGAACCTGGAATGTAAGGTCCATGAATCAAGGCAAATTGGAAGTGCTCAAACAGGGGATGGTAAGAGTGAACGTCGACATTATAGGAATCAGCGAACTAAAATGGACTGGAATGGGTGAATTTAAGTCAGATGACCATTATATCTACTACTGTGGGCAGGAATCCCTTAGAAGAAATGAAGTAGCCATCATGCTCAACAAAAGAGTCCAAAATGCAGTACTTGGATGCAATCTCAAAAACGACAGAATGATCTCTGTTCATTTCCAAGGCAAACCATTCAATATTACGGTAATCCAAACCTATGCCCCAACCAGTAACACTGAAGAAGCTGAAGTTGAACAGTTCTATGAAGACCTACAAGGCCTTTTAGAACTAACACCCCAAAAAGATGTCCTTCTCATTATAGGGGACTGGAATGCAAAAGTAGGAAGTCAAGAAACACCTGGAATAACAGGCAAATTTGGCCTTGGAGTATGGAATGAAGCAGGGCAAAGGCTAATAGTTTTGCCAAGAGAATGTAGTGGTCATAGCAAACACCCTCTTCCAACAACACAACAGAAGACTCTACACATGGACATTACCAGATGGTCAACACTGAAATCAGATTGATTATATTCTTTGCAGCCAAAGATGGAGAAGCTCTATACAGTCAGCTAAAACAAGACTGGGAGCTGACTGTGGCTCAGATCATGAACTCCTTATTGCCAAATTCAGATTTAAACTGAAGAAAGTAGGGAAAACCACTAGACCATTCAGGTATGACCTAAATCAAATAATAATAGTAACTAACATTTATTCAACACTACCTGCTAAAGACAACACATGTATTAAAGCATTTCATCTTCACTGTAAGTTCTTGAGGTAGATAAACAATTATTTTTATTTCAAAGATAAGACAAATGAAGCACAGGAAGTCATACAGCCAGTGTATGTTCAAAACAGGATTAAACATTATGCCACAGTGTCTTTCCTCTATACACCATTTAGAAAGAATAATTTTAGACAGACTAGTGTGACTTGCAGCAGTATTTGCAGCAGGTATTGCAAGCAGCTTGCAACTTGACACTTGAAGATCAAAGATGATCAAAAGAACTTTACTGTGATAAGCAATAGCATAATTCTGGACTCCTTTACCACCACAGGCAAGCAGAACTAACTTGGCAGTTACTAGTCTTTCAGTTACATCTTGGAGAAGGCAATGGCACCCCACTCCAGTACTCTTGCCTGGAAAATCCCATGGATGGAGGAGCCTGGAAGGCTGCGGTCCATGGGGTCGCTGAGGGTTGGACACAACCGAGCAACTTCACTTTCACTTTTCACTTTCATGCACTGGAGAAGGAAATGGCAACCCACTCCAGTGTTCTTGCCTGGAGAATCCCAGGGACGGCGGGGGCCTGGTGGGCTGCAGTCTATGGGGTCGCACAGAGTCGGACACGACTGAAGCAACTTAGCAGCAGCAGCAGTTACATCTTGAGATGCAGATGCTTGCCATTACTACTGCTGCTATTGCTGATGCTGCTGATAGTAATAACAATAAAAGCTAATACATACTGATCATTTACCATGGGCCAGACCATATTCTAAGCATTTTATATGATTAACCTATTTAATCCTGATAAGATTGGTGATGGACAGGGAGGCCTGGCATGCTGCAGTCCATGGAGTCGCAAAGAGTCAGACACGATTGAGTGACTGAACTGAACTGTACCGAACTGAAAATTTATAAATAAGGAAACTGATAATTTAAATAATTCACATAGTGCAACTCACCTGTCTTTTTTCTTCGACAATGAGCATTTAGAAAACCTGACCTGGGCTATAATTAATCATTCATTCCTCTATGTTCCTATATAATTAGTCACTTTTAAACTACTTCTCATAATGTTAATTAAAAGTGTTCTACTTTTCTCTAGAGAAAGGGATTCTTGTTTTACTTTTCCCCGTATCCTCCCAGCATTTTACATTGGATATAGTTATTCTGGCTATCTGTTGCTATGTAATATTCCATTCCAAAACTTGGTTAAAATAACAATATCTTTTATCTTGTCTGAGTTGACAGCTCAGTGGCTGATTGTTTCTTAGGGTCATTCTTGTGGTTACAGTCTGATGGCTTGTGGCTGGAGTCATCAAACACATGTCTGTCACTTGGGCTGATTCGCCATCTTTTCACATGGCTTCTGTGTGTGGTTAGCCTGGGCTTTTTTATACTGTGGTAGATTCGGGGGCATTCAACCTCTCACAAGGTAACTGACTTTTCCCCAGAACAGGGATTTCAAAAAATGAGTAGTAAAATCTCCCAGTTTTTTAAGGCCTGTCTCAAAAAGGAACAGCATTCATTCTGCTTGGCCAATTCTAATTAGTTAAAGCTTTTGCAGAGCCCATCTAGATTCAAAAGGAAGAGAACTAGACCCCTCCACCCCTTATCTCAATTTGAGAAATGTCAAAGAATGTGTGACCATCTTTAATCTACCACACTGGCGTTTCTCTGTAGGTGTTGGATAGATGGATCAGTGGATGGATAAATGGAAAATATCTAGGCCAAAGAAAGCACATAGATAAGAAGTGAGGGGTAAAGATTAAAAATATTTATGAAGAATACTAAAGTTTACAAGTACTTGGGACTATGTGTCATGTTCTTGATATTGCAATGGAAGTTATATTGGTAAAATATATAATACATGTATCTGTTCATTGTGTGTGTGTATTAGTCAGTCATGTCCAACTCGTTTCTACCCCATGGACTGTAGCCCACCAGGTTCCTCTATCCATGGAATTCTCCAGACAAAAATACTGGAATGCGTACCTGTTCTCTTCTCCAGAGGATCTTCCGAACCCAGGGATCGAACCCCGGTCTCCTGCATTGCAGGCAGATTCTTTACTGTCTGCTGCTACTGCTGCTAAGTCACTTCAGTCATGTCCGACTCTGTGCGACCCCATAGATGCCAGCCCACCAGGCTCCCCTGTCCCTGGGATTCTCCAGGCAAGAACACTGGAGTGGGTTGCCATTTTCTTCTCCAGTGCATGAAAGTGAAAAGTGAAAGTGAAGTCGCTCAGTCGTGTCCGGCTCTTAGCGACCCCATGGACTGCAGCCTACCAGGCTCCTCCATCCATGGGATTTTCCAGGCAAGAGTACTGGAGTGGGGTGCCAGGAAAACCCAATAAAGACAGATTGTTGTTGAGTTGCTAAGTGGTGTCCAACTCTTTTATGACCCCATGGACTATAGCCCACCAGGCTCCTCTGTCCATGGGATTTCCAGGCAAGAATATTTGAGTGGGTTGCCATTTCCTCCTCCAGGGGATCTTCTGGACCCAGGGTTCAAACCTGTGTCTCCTGCATTGCAGACAGATTCTTTACCATTGAGCCACTGGGGAAGGCACATATATATGTTAACTAGATGCTTCCTAATTATTCAATATGAGCTTCCCAGGTGGCTCAGTGGTAAAGAATATGCCTGCCAATGCAGGAGACGCAAGAGATGTGGGTTCAATCCCTGGGTTGGGAAGATTCCCTGGAGGAGGAATGACAACCCACGCCAGTATTCTTGCCTGTAAAATTGCATGGACAGAGGAGCCTGGCAAGTTACAGTCCATGGGGTCGCAGAGTCGGACATGACTGAGTGTGTGCGTGTGTGCATGCACATGCACACACACACACACACACAATTGCTTAATACTAAAGAATCCATCTTCAGGGCAGGAGACATGTTTTCACTCCCTAGGTCGGCAAGATCCCCTGGAGGTGGAAATGACAACCCACTCCAGTTGCCTTGAAAAAGTCCCATGGACAGAGGAGCCTGGTGGGTTACAGTCCATGGCTTTGCAAAGAGTTGGACACAACTGAGTGACTAAGCACATATACACACATATGCTAATTAGATAAGCCACAGGTTTTTCCTTTTCATGCTATTACAGCAGAACAGAGGTGTTTGAAAAATTTTATTAGATATAATGGCTCTTGGCATTGCCTTTTGATCAGGTTGGCTTATTCTTCTCTCCTGTTTTCATTTAAGTGTTTCTTCTCCACTTAACAGAGTTGACACTTGAAAATTCAGAGACTTGGAGTACTCTGCCTTTTCCCCCCCATGGCTTTCTTATTCTTTTGTGTAAGAAATCTCAAATAATGTAGTGGTTTTATCATTTTTTTTTTCTAAATGCTGAAAGTGATTCTAGACCTTAGCTTCTATTTTATTTTGCAGTCTTCTACGCAACGCAGATAGCATATTCAAAAGCAGAGACATTACTTTGCCAACAAAGGTCTGTCTAGTCAAGGCTATGGTTTTTTCCAGTAGTCATGTATGGATGTGAGAGTTGGACTGTGAAGAAAGCTGAGTGCAGAAGAATTGATGCTTTTGAACTGTGGTGTTGGAGAAGACTCTTGAGAGTCCCTTGGACTGCAAGGAGATCCAATCAGTCCATCCTAAAGGAGGTTAGTCCTGGGTGTTCTTTGGAAGGAATGATGCTAAAGCTGAAACTCCAGTACTTTGGCCACCTCATGTGAAGAGTTGACTCATTGGAAAAGACTGATGCTGGGAGGGATTGGGGGCAGGAGGAGAAGGGGATGACAGAGCATGAGATGGCTGGATAGCATCACTGACTCAATGGATGTGGGTTTGTGTGAACTCTGGGAGTTGGTGATGGACAGGGAGGCCCGGCATGCCGCAATTCATGGGGTCATAAAGAGTCGAACATGACTGAGCGACTGAACTAACTGACTGACGTAGTAGGCAGAAGAATCCAGTCATTTCATAGCCATCATAACCAGAACAAACTTCCTTAACTCCTGATGTCTTCATCCATGCTTCTGTCTCAAACCCTCTTCTGTCCCCATCACTTAGAAATTGCTCTTTATACTCACACAAATTATTTCAACTTCCTCACTGCTTCCTAGAAGAGCAGAGAAAAATATGGGACATGAACAGGGACATAATGAGAGAGTAAAAACCACCAGGACTTTAAAAGTTAAAATCAGCAAAATATGCAAAATGCCTTGAGGCAATGTAATATCACTGTCTCACAGAAGGCAGAAAATTACTAGGAGAAATTTAAATGATGTGCTAGAGAATGTCAACTGCATTTGGAATGGAGCTTTGGATTTTTATAGGAATTGAATACACATTTCAGTCATTAAAATGAAACACTCTGAAACTGTTTCAGATTGAACTTTACATAGGCCGAGGAGGAAATTACAATTAAATATATCATGGCAGTTTTTAATTTATGAAATGAGATGTGGAGTATTCTGAAAAAGGAAATAAAATGAAAGTTTGCATCTAACACCCCTTTAGTTCCTCGAGTGCCAAAGTTGGGGACCAAAATTTTACCTCCATACCCACCCTGTTAAAACTCTGTGGGAAATGATGAAGATGTGACCTTCAGGGGCTTCTAGAGAGTGACTTATAACCAGAAGCAAACAGATAATACATCCTTTTATCACTGATTTTTTTTTTTTTTGGAGAGTTTCTTCTTAATAGCCACAGAACAAAAAATCACAGTCTCCCCCTCCCACTTCATGGTACCTTCATTGCTGGGGTTGTGGGCTTTACTTGGTTACCACATTCTGCTTTTTATTTCTGATCTCATTATATTTCTATTTTGTTAATGCTGCTTCTCCTTAGATGTGAATATCTGAGTTTCTAACCTAAATGCACTTCCTCACTGCCTGTTGAATTGATAATATGGATATGGCATCCTTGACCTTAGACAGTAACTAGTCAAACTCCTCAGTTAACCAAAGGGGCCTAGACTCTTTCTGAGGAGTCTCCTGAGACTCACTCCTGAACTGGACCTCTGTGTCCTCTGCCTAGAAATATGCAAAATCTCAAAGGAACCACTAGATATACCACCCCCTTTGCCAGCCAGACACGAATAATCCTCTGAGAATCACAGGTGACACCAGGGATCTTGACTGAGGTGACATGACATTTTATATACAACTCTCCTTCTAAGACACCATATCTTAAAAATCACTTTCTGAATACTCCTGTCAACTTTGTTATTCCCACTGGTCCCCACCAAACTTTGCTACCTTGGGTTGTTTTTAGAGTCTACTCAGCATATTGCTGTTGTTGCTTTTAAACATCCTTTTGTTTCCCATATTATAACCCACCAACAACAATTAGAGATCTTTCTTCAATTGGGGAAGATGGATCATTCTTTCAGTTAAAAAAGTGTAGTTAATCACACAATTATGACATTAAAATCTGGGCTCTTTTTAAAATAATAGCTGTGTTTCAGAAAGAACTTAATTCTTTCTATGCATCTTTCTTTTCTCAGTTCTGTCATTCTTATTGTACACCTCAAAGATCCAGTATACTTGCTTTCATTTCCTTGTTCTGATTGGAAAGATTTGAAAATTTGAAAAATTTCAAAACTTCAAGAGAAATTTAGCAACATGGAAATTTTCTCTGTGCAATAAAAATCCGGCAGTAGGTAATCCTGTATTGGTGTAGCAACCCTGTCATGCCCTAAGGATGATCCAGTTTCTTCTTTATTTCGTTTTCTTTTAAATAAACCTTTTATTTTAGAATAGTTTTAGATTTACAGAAAAATTATCAAGATTGTTGTAAAGAAATTATAAGGAAAATTGTTATGTATGTTCAATTTCCTCTGTTATTAACATCTTGCATCTTACGTTCATTTGTCACAATTAACAAATCAATACAGATACACAATTGTTAACTAAACTCGACATTATTCAGATTTTATTAGTTTTCTAATGTTACTTTATTTAACTTATATGCAGAGTACATCATGAGAAATGCTGGGCTGGAGGAAGCACAAGCTGTAATCAAGATTGTCGGGAGAAATATCAATAACCTCAGATATGCAGATGTCACCACCCTTATGGCAGAAAGTGAAGAGGAACTAAAGAGCCTCTTGATGAAAGTGAAAGAGGAAAGTGAAAAAGTTGGCTTAAAACTCAACATTCAGAAAACTAAGATCACGGCATCTGGTCCCATCACTTCATGGTAAATAGATGGGGAAACAGCGTCAGACTTTATTTTTGGGGGCTCCAAAATCACTGCAGATGGTGATTGCAGCCATGAAATTAAAAGACGCTTACTCCTTGAAAGGAAAGTTATGACCAACCTAGACAGCATATTAAAAAGCAAAGATAGGCCAACAAAGGTCCGTCTAGTCAAGGCTATGGTTTTTCCAGTGGTCATGTATGGATGTGAGAGTTGGACTGTGAACAAAGCTGAGCGCTGAAGAATTGATGCTTTTGAACTGTGTTGTTGGAGAAGATTCTTGAGAGTCCCTTGGACTTCGAGGAGATCCAACCAGTCCATCCTAAAGGAGATCAGTCCTGGGTATTCACTGAAGGACTGATGTTGAAGCTGAAACTCCAATACTTTGGCCACCTGATGCGAAGAGCTGACTCATTTGAAAGGACCCTGATGCTGGGAGGGATTGAGGGCAGGAGGAGAAGGGGATGAGAGGTTGGATGGCATCACCAGCTCGATGGACATGAGTTTGGGTAGACTCCGGGAGTTGGTGATAGACAGAGAGGCCTGACATGCCTTGGTTCATGGGGTTGCAAAGGGTCGGACACCACTGAGCAACTGAACTGAACTGAACTGAATGTTACTTTACTGTGCCAGAATGCCATCAAGGATACTATATTACATTTACTTGTGACATCTTCTTCAGCTCCTCTTAGCTGTGACAGTTTATTAGACTTACCCTGTTTTTAATTACCTTGACAATTTTGAGGGATATTGGTCAGATATCTTGTAGAATGTCCTTCAACTGTGGTTTGTCTGACGTTCTTCTCATTGTTAGACTAGAGCTATAGGTTTGGGGAAGGAAAACTCCTAAGGTGAAGTGCTATTAGTGTTGCATCATATGAAAGGTACATGTGATCAACATGACATCACTGTTGATATTGAATTTGATTACCAAGTAAAGGTAGTGTTTGTTACATTTCTCAACTGTACAGTTGACTTTTCCCTTTCCAAAGTATACTTTTTGGAAGGAAGTCATTATATACATGACACAAAATTTGGGGAATTATGCTTAACCTCCTGGGGTAGAAGAGTGGAGAATATCTGTATAAATTTTTTTGGAATTATTCTGCATATTTGTGTTTTCTTTCATTTGTTTATTTATTCAAGTGTTTGTTTTTATCAGTGAAAGTCTCTCAGTAATGTCTGACTCTTTGCAACCCCATAGACTGTTCAGTCCATGGGATTCTCCAGGCCAGAATGCTGGAGTGGGTAGCCTTTCCCTTCTCCAGGGGACCTTCCCAACCCAGGGATCAAACCCAGGTCTCCCACATTGCAGACGGATTCTCTACCAGCTGAGCCAAAAGGGAAGCCCGTTATATCAGTATGAACTCGTGAATACTTATTTTTTACTTCGGGTTGTAATGCAATATTCTTTATTAGTTTGCTTATAGATTTGGCCATTGAGATTCTTTCAGTTATATGCCTTTGAAATTCTCTATCAGACTGTGTATGTGTGTGTTTTGTTCCTTTCTGGCACAGTGAAATACTCCAGGCTCATCCTGTATAGTTCCTGCTTCAACCCTAACATTAGTCATCCATTTACTTAATTATTCAATACCAGTATACATGTATAGCAGTGTTAGAATTGTAACCCATACCCCCGTGGGAAAAAAACTAAATGGATGGTGGTTATAAAAATCACTCTCTCGCTGTTGCTGTCGGAGTTTAGAAATAAGCAAAGGGAGGAAGCAAGAATGATCCATGTAGTAATAAATTAGCATTAAAGAGATCACTGTGAACTCATGTTTAGCTTAATGTAAATACAAATATATAGAGAGAAATATTTATAAATATGCATATATATGCAAGATTCTATACATATAGATATATTTCTTTGTTCTGTTATTTGAGAAAACCTAGAAACAGTGACATCTCAGAGGCAATGAGTACACCAAGTACTCAGATCTTGGCTTCTAGTACCATCCTCCAATAAATGGAATTAAGTTTTCTTGGAGAAGTGATTGTAAGATTGGAAATAGAATACAGGAAGTGACTGTAGGTAGGAAATATCAGATGAGTCTGTATTTGCATTTGATTAGTTTTCTCATCTTGCTTTCAGTCTTTGAAAATTGAAACGCAAAGCCCTCTTTTAATTTTTAATACTCTCAAATATAGTTTTTTAAAAATATTATAGGCTTCTTGTGTATTAATCTGATTTAATTCATTAGACAAAAGCCACACCCACAGATATCTTCAAGGTACGCCCTTTCTACTTTCACTGTACCTCTGAGGTTGCTAAGGTTCTTAAGGTTCTCTTAAGGTTCACAGAAACCCTTTTGTTTAACTGAAAGGCATTGCTTTAAGGTCTTTTTTGCCTTTTTGTCTGTCTGAAAGGTGGCACGAAGCCCTGCCTTAGGTTTTTCTGATAATCCTTAGTCACATTTTGGATTTGATCTTTGGCTTGAGACCCTTTCTTCGTTTGGGAGGCTTTTGCTAGCTGAAAAAACTGTTTCAAGGGCCTTTGCACACTCTTCAAATCCCATTCAAAACCTGAATAATTGCATTTTAGTTCATCTCTTCTCTCATTTTACCATAGGCAGCTCAAAGAAACCAGGCAGCTCTCTCAACGCTCTGCCTATACATTTCCTTAGCTCTATCACCAAGTTCACCAGGTACATTTTCTATTTTCCATGTTACTTCAGATGACAGCTTTGTTCAATTTTCTATTACTATATAAAAGGATCTCCTTTCCTTAATCTTCTAATATTTTCCATACTTTCCTTCAAGCTTCCACTAGTCCTCTGCCAAAAGCAATGATTTCTCCTGAAGAGTGTTGATTGCCATATCACATTGTGAAGATACTCAATGCACAGCATTGTGAAGTGTGCACTTTAAAATGGTTAAAAATAGTCAATGTTATGTTGTGTGCATTTTACTACAGTACCTCAAGACAGTTTCCTTGAGGTCTTTTAAAACTTCACTAATTTTTTCTCCATGCCTCTTAGGCTTTCCTAGATAGTCTTTTCAAGGCCCTTCCAGCTTTTGCCTGGTTTTAAATCAAGCTTCACATATTTTTAGTTTTTATTATGATACTGACTTTAAGGTATTGAATTCTGTTCTAGTTCTCTATTGCTGCATTACAATTTATGGGTCAAAGTCAACAACAATCATTTCGGTTCTGAGCCTCATGCAGGAGCAGTCAGTGACTGGGGCTGGAGAAGCTGAGGGCTGCATCTCTGTCTTCCTGTGATCTTAGGGCTTCTCTGTTGGTCTCCCTGTGTGGGTTATTTTGGGCTTTCTTACAGCATACTGGCCTCAGGGTAGTTGGGCTACCTTTGTGGTAGTTAAGGGAGCCAGCGTGAGAGTCTGAGCAAGCAGGAAAGAAGGTGAAATGCATTTAGCCATCTATCCTCACAATTTATACAGCATGGTACCTCCCATATTCAGTTTGTTTCAAGAGGGACCCTGTACATTCATAGGGAAATTACATTCTGTCTTTTGAAGGAGAAGAGAAAAGGTGAAAAAGCACAATTTATTTCATATACCTGTGATTACTACAAAAAGCCTCTGCCTTTGGCATGCAATGATACAGAGGTGGTGGACCTATTGGAAAAAGAAGGCCAGGAACCTCTGGGAAGCAAGCCTCTTCTGCTGCCTAGAAATAAAAGTTATAGATAATTATTTTTTTTTATTAAAATGTATACAACACAACATTTACCATTTTAAATAATTTTTAAGTGCACGTTTCACAATTCTGTGCATTAAGTACCTTCACAATGTTACATAAGGATCACCACTCTTCAAGAGACATCATTGCTTTTGGCAGAGGGCCAGTTCATGATGACCTGAACCAAGTTCAGTGATAAGGGAAAAAAAATCACAACTTCTAAAGAGGACCCATGCTAAAACAGAAAGATTTGGGGCTTGTTGTGGAGGGCTTAACCAGGTGCTTATGTATCACCCGGGTTTCCCAGGTGACTTAGACAGTAAAGAAGCTGCCTGCAATGTTAGAGACCCGGGTTTGATCCCTGGGTTGGAAGATCCCCTGGAGAAGGGAATGGTTACCCACTCCAGTATTCTTGCCTGGAGAATTCCATGGACAGAGGAAACTGGAGGCCTACAGTCCATGGGCTCCCAGGAGTCAGACACAACTGAGGACTTTCACTATGGATCACCCAGACACCCTGCTGTTAGCAGCTATGATGGCTGATGCTGGACTTTTGAGAAGAGTAGAAAAGTAGTTAGCAAAATGAAGCAAATGTGACTATATTTTCTCTAATTTTGTATAACTCATCATACCTGTTGCTTAGAGTTAAGACTGCATATATTAATCTTCAAAAACTGGAAGAAGTTGACTTTGAATTTAACTTTCAGCTTAATATATTCTTAGCAACTGTGTTTGCTAGAGTGGGGGTTATTTCATTTCTGACTCCTAGTAACTCAGACATTAGAACAGATAAGGTAAGTGACAAATCCGTTTTCATTCTAGTATTATTATAGCTCTTTGCTGTCAGGAAAGCCAGGCTGTTTTGCTTCCTTTCTGTAGGAAATTGTCAGTTGATAGGCTAAACTTCAAGAATAATTAAAAAAATAGACCATGTTCACTCCCTTGGGAAAATCAATCTTTTGCAAATGTATTTAAATGAATTCAGTATCCTTTCCTTTTAATAGTGCTTATCTGGGCAAAAACATTTATTTTAGATTTTATTATGGCACCCAGAAAACTATGATGCTTCTTTAAAAATAAATTATAGTGTAAAAGTAAAGAGGAAGCTGATTAAAAAAAAAAAAAAAGAGCCTCAGGTACATTCCCTGTGTATCTCCCACTGTGTTATGTGCACTTAAAGTATGCCAAATAAATCTCACAACACTTCCTGTGACCTGAGACTACCTTGAAGTGTCTCAGTAAATGTTTAATACATCTGTCCCTTAGCATGCCAGGAGGAGAAAGTTTTAGGCAGAGGTAGGTTTTGACAAATATCACAGGTTAATTCAGCAGGTGCTGTTGTATCTGTGTAAATCAAGTTTTCACAGTTGCCCAGAAATACTGGAAATTTCTCCTGGCCATTCTCTTTGGGAAACCAGACTTTGACACGTGGCTTAGGTCACACACGAGTGTCACTTCATCTGTTTATTTCATTTCTTCCTCCATAAGAACATTAAAAATTTGTTTTCATTGATACAAATACTTCTGCTTTGAGAATGCTAAAGGCCATGGTGTTTGTGTTTAGAAATGGAGATGAGATGGCAGCGCTGTCTGGGGGATTGACGTGGGAAAAGAGATACTAAAAGTTCTAGTACCATAGAAAGGTTCACTATGTGCGTGGTGCATTGTGGGAATGTGCAGTGGGTCCTTTCCCTTTTATGGTAATACACCGTGGGTGATACGGTTACATTGTTTTAAAGATGAGAAAGCCAAGAGTTGGAGAGTTTAAATGACTTGCCTAGGATCTGTCTGGTGAGGTGCAGAACAGAAACAATATGACTTCATGGTCAATGACACCACCTATCATTCTGTGTTGGAAGAGAGGCAGAGAGGAGAGAGGAAGGAAATATGTGGACCTCCATGCAGCTGTTTAACTTCATTTGATATGTATCCATTCAGTGTAGTTTACTAATTGTAAAATATGAAAGGTGTTAGATGTACATAGCTGATTATAGTTGCCTTTAAAACAGAGGGTAAAGTGAAGTAGAAAATTGCTCAAAACCAGAAATCAAAGATTTCAATTTGGGTACCACCTCTATTACCAACTAGCTGAGTGAACATGGGAGGGTTACTTAGACTCTTTTTGTGACATGCAGAGAAAATAAAAATGAAAGATGGAGGGAGAACACTTTAAGTTCCAGATGGCTTTTTGCTTTGTGGTTCCAGTTTTTACCTGATCCCCAGCTGTAAGCTTGCCTTTAAACAATTCTGAACGTTTGTAATAATTTTACTCTTCAGATTAATCTAACTGGAATTGGCCGCTGTTACTGTCAGCTAACACAGCAGGAAATACTGAGTCTGGTCCAGTCTGAGTTTAAAAATCACACCAAGATTTAAGAGCTCAACCCTGCTTTCTAGATACACCAGGTTCACAAATCAAGCATTATGAGGACTCCAGGTTTATATTTACCTTTACAAGGTTTATGTTTATGTTGGTCTCTTTTGCTGGTGTGTGTGGGTCCCTTTATGACACCCTTCTCCTTGTAGTAAAGGAGAAGACCTGGGCTGCTCCAGTGCCTTTATATAGATAATAATGCTTAGCATCAGCCTTTTGTGATCAAGTGTACAGCTCTTTGCAGAATAATACCTTCTGCATAAGACTTTTGAGGGCTGTAGTTATCACAAGTTATAAATATATAGTCTCAGGATTTTCTTCCTTCAAGTAGCCAATTCAAGTATCCAGGCATAGTTTACATGAGAATTTCTTTAAAAAAAAAAAAAATTACCATTATGTTCAGGTTAATAATCCTTCTCTTTCTTTAGCATTAAAATGCTGATTATAGAGTATGTGTTATAGGTTTATTCATTTATTTTTAATGGTGGGAGTCTGTCCTTTGGAGTGTTAAGTGCCAGTTTGGAATTAATGATGAGGCACTGTCTATATTGCCATTAGGACCCAACTAGCAAAATGGCCAATGGATAATGACTTCTCAGTTTAGTCAAGTCACACATGATTCTTAAAAAACACCACTGAACTATACAGTGAGGAGTTTTAACAACATAGTAGTTTGTGTTCTCTCAGATATCAGTGAGATAAGCTGAGTCATGCTAACTTCAGCAGAAAGGAGAAATGTGTTAGAAGAATTTTATGGTACCTCATAGAATCAAAGGAAATGTTAAACCATTTCAAATGTGGAAACCAGGAAAAGCAGATCTCAGAAGCAGGAGTTTGTGACTAGCTCTGAAAAATTTTTGTCTTTAATGACACTTAATTCACAATTTTTAGCATGTTGTTAGTCCAAATTCTAAAATTCTGGGGAAAAGAATCTGATTGCCCTTGCTCGTCTCAAGTCCCTTCTCAGTCAACTATAGTCCAGAAAGTGATCTTACAGTACAAATATGGCTAGGGCAATCTGAAACAATTGCCTGATAGTATGTTATTTAAGGTCCTTGGCTATAAGCAACAGAAATTGAATATGGTTTAAGTAGAAAGCAAATTTATTTTAAGCATAAGAGAGTTCACTGACTGCTGGGAGGTGAAATGATCAGATTTAGAATCTTAACAATGCAGCAGGAAGTAATTATCTTGTCTTAGCATTGCTAACCACTGAAATGAAAGTACTTTATTTATTTTATTTTTCTTACTTTCTTTATCATATTGTTCTCAACATTTAAGTTTCCCACAGAGAGGATATAGTTCAACTTTGGTCATCTTTCTGACTTTTCCCCTAGGTTTTTTTTTTTTCCAATAAAACAATTTAATTGTAATGTTAAAAAAATAGAAATTCTTTCTAACACTTTCTTAAGGTTTCAAAGTATGAAATAATTTTTAAACAAATATAAAGCTAATTTTCTGACTTTTATTTCCATAAAATTAAGAACCTCTGCAATCTATTTTAAATGCTGGAAAACAGTTTTACTATTAATCTTCCTTACTTGCTCCTTCCATAGGAAAAACTCCTTTTCTGGTGAAACTGGGATAAAGGTTCTTGTATGGTTTAATCTTTCTCTCTCTCTCTCCTGCCCACAGGAGGACTACTTTATCTTTCTCTGTCCTGGTTTTTATTAGTAAGCATAAGCAAATCAGAGTCCAAGGCCTGTTTTCTAGAGATAGGCCAGAAAATACGACTTGTGAAGGAAATTGTGAATTTTTTAAAGTGTAGAATCTGGAACTCTCTCAGCTGTCAGTTATAAGCTGTGAACTTGGAAGAAGGTGGTTGGAGGCTCTAATTTTAGCTGATATTCACAGATCTATTATTTACCCTAACTGTACCAAACAACAAATAGATAACATATTGAGAGAGTTAATTCTTAGGTAGGTTGATAAGGAGTCTAAGGCCCTCAAGGAGGAGAAAGGGGTACAGGGCTCTTGAGGAGAAAGGGACAAACGTTTTTACTTTCCTGCATCTTAGTCACATAAAACGGTTTTTTGTTTTTTTTCTTTAAGCCCAGAGCTAATGATTACACAACAAAACAACTTGTCCTGCTCAAGGGTATGTTTATCCTTAAGCTCTGTACTATTGATTCATTTCAGTTGCTGGGTCATGTCTGAATCTTTGTGACCCCAAGGACTGCTGCATGCCAGGCTTCCCTGTCCATCACCAATGCCCAGAGCTTGCTCAGACTCATGTCTATCGAGTTGGAGATGCCATCTAACCATCTGTTGTCCCTTCTCCTCCTGCCTTCAAACTTTTCAAGCATCAGAGTATGATACAATGAGTCAGTTCTTTGCATCAGGTGGCCAAATTATTGGAGTTTCAGCTTCAACATCAGTCTCTCCAATGACTATTCAGGACTGACTTCCTTTAGGATAGACTGGTTTGACCTCCTTGCAGTCCAAGGGACTCTCAGGAGTCTTCTCCAACACCACAGATCAAAAGCATCAGTTCTTTGGCACTCAGCTTTCTTTATAGTCCAACATCCATATATGACTACTGGAAAAACCATAGTTTTGACTTGATGGACTTTTGTTGGCAAAATAATGTCTGCTTTGTAACATGTTGTCTGGGTTGGTCATAGCTTTTCTTTCAAGGAGCAAGTGACTTTTAATTTCATGGCTGCAGTCACCATCTGCAGTGATTTTGGAGCCCAGAAAAATAAAGTCAGCCACTGTTTCCATTGTTTCCCCATCTGTTTGCCATGAAGTGATAGGACTGGATGCCATGATCTTAGTTTCTGAATCTTGAGCCTTAAGCCAGTTTTTCCACTCTCCTCTTTCACTTTTACCAAGAGTCTCTTTAGTTCTTTGCTTTCTGCCATCAGATCAGATCAGATCAGTCGCTCAGTCATGTCCGACTCTTTGCGACCCCATGAATTGCAGCACGCCAGGCCTCCCTGTCCATCACCAACTCTCGGAGTTCACTCAGACTCACGTCCATCGAGTCAGTGATGCCATCCAGCTATCTCATCCTCTGTCGTCCCCTTCTCCCCCTGCCCCCAATCCCTCCCAGCATCAGAGTCTTTTCCAATGAGTCAACTCTTCACATGAGGTGGCCAAAGTATTGGGGTTTCAGCTTTAGCATCAGTCCTTCCAAAGAAATCCCAGGGCTGATCTCCTTCAGAATGGACTGGTTGCACCTCCTTGCAGTCCAAGGGACTCTCAAGAGTCTTCTCCAACACCACAGTTCAAAAGCATCAATTCTTTGGCACTCAGCTTTCTTCACAGTCCAACTCTCACATCCATACATGACCACAGGAAAAACCATAGCCTTAACTAGACGAACCTTTGTTGGCAAAGTAATGTCTCTGCTTTTGAATATAGTATCTAGGTTGGTCATAAGTTTCCTTCCAAGGAGTAAGTGTCTTTTAATTTCATGGCTGCAGTCACCATCTGTAGTGATTTTGGAGCCCAGAAAAATAAAGTCTGACACTGTTTCCACTGTTTCCCCATCTATTTCCCATGAAGTGATGGGACCGGATGCCATGATCTTCGTTTTCTGAATGTTGAGCTTTAAGCCAACTTTTTCACTCTCCACTTTCACTTTTATCAAGAGGCTTTTTAGTTCCTCTTCACTTTCTGCCATAAGGGTGGTGTCATCTGCATAACTGAGGTTATTGATATTTCTCCCAGCAATCTTGATTGCAGCCTGTGCTTCACCCAGCCCAGCATTTCCCATGATGTCCTCTGCATATACATTAAATAAGCAAGGTGACAATATACAGCCTTGATGTACTCCTTCCCAATTTGGAGCCAGCCTGTTGTTCCATGTCTGGTTCTAACTGTTGTTTCTTGACCTGCCTACAGATTTCTCCAGAGGCAGGTAAGGCAGTCTGGTATTCTCATCTCTTTAGGAATTTTTCACAGTCTGTTGTGATCTACACAGTTAAAGGCTTGGCATAGTCAATAAAGCAGAAGTAGATGTTTTTCTGGAATTTTCTTTTCCTATGATCCAACAGATATTGGCAATTTGATCTCTGGTTCCTCTGCCTTTTCTAAATCCAACTTGAACATATGGAAGTTCACAGTTCACATATCGTTGAAGCCTGGCTTAGAGAATTTTGAGCATTACTTTACTAGTGTATGAGATGAGTGCAATTGTGTGGTAACTTGAACATTCTCTGGCATTGCCCTTCTTTGGGATTGGAATGAAAACTGACCTTTTCCAGTCCCATGGCCATTGCTGAGTTTTCCAAGTTTGCTGGCATATTGAGTGCAACAGTTTCACAGCATCATCTTTTAGGATTTGAAATAGCTCAGCTGGAATTCCATCACTTCTGCTAGCTTTGTTCATAGTGATGCTTCCTAAGGCCCACTTGACTTCACATTGCAGAATGTCTGGCTCTAGGTGAATGATCATATCATCATGGTTATCTGGGTCATAAAGAGCTTTTTTGTATAGTTCTTCTGTGTATTCTTGCCACCTCTTACTAATATCATCTGCTTCTGTTAGGTCCATACCATATCTGTCCTTTATTGTGCCCATCTTTGCATGAAATGTTCTCTTGGTGTCTCTAATTTTCTTGAAGAGCTCTCTAGTCTTTCCCATTCTATTGTTTTCCTCTATTTCTTTGCATTGATCACTGAGGAAGGCTTTCTTATCTCTCCTTGCCATTCTTTGGAACTCTGCATTCAAATAGATATATCTTTTCCTTTTGCTAATGATTGTAGGTACTAATGATTATATAATAACAATATATCTTGCTCAAGAGCTTATTTCTCCTTCTTAATAAGAACCTCTGACTAATCTTGTTATTAAGGCATATGTTGTGGGAGAGGGTCTGGTAAGACCTTTCTATTGTTAGTTCTAATCTTGTTAATTTAAATGTATATTGTAGGAGTGGGTCTGGTCAAAGTATATAAGGCCTTGATTAGACTAAGGAGTGGGGCACTCTCTGTTCCCCTTCGGATGTCAATGTCAGAAGCTTTGTCTTTTTCACTGTAATAAAACTGCCACACAAAAGCTCTGAGTGATCAAGCCTAGTCCCCGATCCTGAAGCTGAGTCTTCAGAGATCCAGAATCCAGTATCGTTCACCATGAGCTATCAATATTGCCATCATCACTGTGTTTCTTATGGTTGCTTTCAGTTTTGTTTGTTCCTAAGTGGGAGGTACAGTAAACACATTCAACATCCCAACAAAAGCTTTAAAAGGATTTTCTGTGATTCTTCTAAAGCCACATTTTCTAGCAACTTTCCTGGAAGTCCAGTGACTGCGACTTCACCTTCCAATACAGAGAGTGTACGTTTGGTCTCTGGTGAGGGAGCTAAGATCCCACAGGCCTTTCTGCAAAAAAGAAAGAAAATAAAAAAAAACCAGAACATAAACCAGAAGCAATATTGTGACAACTTTAATAAAGACTTTAAAAATGGTCCACAGGGGAAAAAAATCTTATAAAAATTAAAAGTACATTTTCTATAAATAGAAAAGATGGATCCATCAGTAATGTAGTTATATTAGGACTTCAGTAAGCGAAAAATAATTAAAATAGTTTAGAGTTGAGAGTAGAATATTGAGGGAAAAAAATTAGCCAAGGGATTGAAAGATTTGTACACTGAACACTATGAAATATTGATGAAAGAAACTTGAAGACACACATAAATGGAGAGATATCTTGTGTTCATGGACTGGAGAATTAATATTGTTAAACTGTCTCCTACCCAAAGCAGTCTGCAAATAAAATGCAATCCCCATACAACCTCTACTGTGGCATTTTTTTACAGAACTAGTAAAAACAATCTTAAAATTTGTATGGGAATACAAAACATCCCAAATAGCAAAAGCAATCCTGAACAGGAACAAAGCTGGAAACATTACACTTCCTGATTTAAAATGATATTATAAAGATATAATAATCAAAACAGTATGGTTGGTGCTTGTGTAAAATAAACAGGCCCAGAACAATGGAACAGAATAGAGAACCCAGAAATTAACCCACACATATACAGTTTGTGGCAGAGGAGCCATGAATGCACAATGGAGAAAGGACAGTCTTTTGTCAGTAAATGCTGTTGGGAAGAGTGATCGGACCCTTAACTTACCAAAAAAAAAAAAAAAAAACAAACACCACAAAAAACACAAAAAACCCTCAAGCACAAAATGAGTTAAAGATTTAAACATAAGGCCTAGGGCTTCCCTAATGGCTCAGTGGTGATGATTCCCCCTGCCAATGCAGGAGACATGGGCTCAATCCCTAGTCCAAGAAAATCCCACATGCCACAGAGCATGTGCACCACCACTGTTGAGCCTGGACTCTACAGCCCAGGAACCACAACTACTGAGCCCACATGCTGCAACTGAAGCCAGTGCCCTAGAGCCCACACTCTGCAACAAGACAACCCACCACAATGAGAAGCCTGTCACCGCAATGAAGAGTAGCCTCTGCTTGCCACAACTAGAGAAAAGCCTGCACAGCAGTGAAGACCCAGCATAGCCAAAAATAAATAAATAAAATTATAAACATATAAGGCCTAAAAGAAGGAAACATCAGGAAAAGACTCCTTGATATTGGTCTTGTCAATGATTTTATTTTTTTTTTTTGATCTGATACTAAAATCATGGGCAACACAAGCAAAAAATAAACAAGGGGACTGACTACATTAAACTAAAATGTTTCCTTGCTGCAAAAGAAACCATCAACAAAAATGAAAATGCAGCCTATGGAATTGGAGAAAATACTTGCAAAATGTCTATAGGAGAAGGGGTTAGTATCCAAAATATTTAAGGCAACTCAGATAACACATAACTAAAGCAAAACCAAATAACCCAATTTTTAAAATGGGCAAATAATCTAAACAGTCATTTTTCCCAAGAAGACATACAAATGGACAGCAAGTATATGAAAAGATACTGAACATCACTATCACCAAAAAATGAAAATTAAGACCACAATGAGATATCACTTCAACCTTAGAACAACTACTACTAGGCCCCACATCAGACTTCCCAACCTGGGGATCCAGCAAAGGGGCTGGGAATCCCCAGGGAACCTGACTTTGAAGGTCAGCAGTATTTGATTACAGAACTTCCACAGGACTGGGGGAAACAGAGACTTGGGGTGGCACAAACAAAACCTTGTGTGCACTGGGACCCAGGGGAAAGGAGCAGTGACCCCAAAAGAGGCTGAGCCAGACCTGCCTGTGAGTGTTTGTCTCCTGCAGAGACATGGGTCAGCAGTGACCTGCTGTGGGGATGGGGCACTGGCAACAGTAGTCCTGGAAGGTGTGGTGTGTTGGCATAAATCCTCTTAGAGGAGGTCACGATTTAGCCCCACCATAGATCCTGTAGCTTACCACAGAGCTGCTGGGCAGGTGACCCACAAACTAGAGAACAGTCATACCAGAAAAGTTCACACACTGTTTCAAAGGTTCTAGACTCCACATCAGACTTCTCAATATGGGGATTCAGCAAAGGAACTGGGAATCCCTGAGCCTTCCAAGTCTGTAGATTTCCAATATACTCTTGGGAAAAAGTGGAGAAATAGCTGCCAAAAAGAATGAGGAGGCTGTCAAAGCGGAAACTATGCCCAGTTGTGGATGTGTCTGGTGGTGAAAGTAAAGTCTGATGCTGTAAATAGCAATATTGCATAGAAACCTGGAATGTTAGGTCCATGAATCAAGGTAAATTGGATGTAGTCAAACAGGAGATGGCAAGAGTAAACATTGACATTTTTAGGAATCAGTGAACTAAAATGGAAGGAAATGGTTAAATTTAATTGAGATGACCATTATACTTATTACTGTGGGCAAGAATCCTTTAGAAGAAATGGAGAAGCCTTCATAGTCAACATAAGAGTTTGAAATTCAGGACTTGGATGCAGTCTCAAAAATGACAGAATGATCTCTCTTCATTTCTGAGGCAAACTATTCATATCACAGTAATCCAAGTCTATGCCTCAACCACCAATGCCAAAAAAGCCAAAGTTGAATGGTTCTGTGAAGACCTATAAGACCATCTAGAACTAACACCCCAAAAAGTTGTCCTTTTCATCACAGGGGATTGGAATGCAAAAGTAGGAAGTCAAGAAATAACCCAGAATAACAGGCAAGTTTGGCTTTAGAGTATAAAATGAAGCAGGGCAAAGGCTAACAGTTTTGCCAAGAGAACACACTGGTTATAGCAAACACCCACTTCAAACAAAAACCCAAAAGATGACTCTACACATGGACATCACCAGATGGTCAATACTGAAAACAGATTGATTATATTTTTTACAGGGAAAGATGGGAGAAGCTCTATTCAGTCAGAAAAAACAAGACCTGGAGCTGACTGTGGCTCATATCTTGAGCTCCTTATTGCAAAATGCAGACTTAAATTGAATAAAGTAGGGAAAACCACTAAGCCATTCAGATAAGACATAAATCAAATCTCTTATGATTATACAGAGGAAGTAACAAATAGAGTCAAGGGATTAGATCTGATAAAAGTGTCTGAAGAAGTATGGAAGGAGGTTGTAACACTGTACAGGAGGCAGTGACCAAAACCATCCCCAAGAAAAGAAATGCAACAAGGTAAAATGGCTGTCTGAGAAGGCCTTGCAAGTAGCTGAGAAAAGAAGAGAAGCAAAAGGCAATCAGTAGAAAGGAAAAGATATACCAAACTCAGTGCAGAGTTCCAAAGAATAGCAAGGAGAGATAAGAAAGCTTTTTTTGAGTGAGCAATGCAAAGAAATAGAGAAAAGCAATGCAATGGGAAAGACTAGAGTCCTCTTTAAGAAAATTGAAGTTACCATGGGAACATTTCATACAAAGACAGGTACAATGAAGGACAAAAATGGCAAGGACTTAACAGAAGCAGAAGATATTAAGAAGAGGTGGCAGCAAGGATACACAGAAGAACTCTACAAAAAAGCTCTTAATGACCCAGTTAACCACAGTGATGGGGTCACTCACTTAGAGCCAGACATCTTGGATTGTGAAGTCAAGTGGGCCTTAGGAAGCATTACTACAAACAAAGCTAGTGGAGGTGATGGAATTCCACCTGAGCCGTTTCAAATCTTAGAAGATGATGCTATGAAAGTGCTGCACTCAGAATGCCAGCAAATTTGGAAAACTCAGGAGTGACCACAAGACTGGCAAAGGGCAGTTTTCATTCTAATCCCAAAGAAAAGCAATGCTAAAGAATGTTCAAGACAGTATGGTACTGGCACAAAGACAGAAATATAGAACAAAGGAACAAAATAGAAAGCCCAGAGATAAATCCATGCACATATGGACACCTTATCTTTGACAAAGGAGGCAAGAATATACAATGGATTAAAGACAATCTCTTTAACAAGTGGTGCTGGGAAAACTGGTCAACCACTTGTAAAAGAATGAAACTAGAACACTTTCTAACAACATACACAAAAACAAACTCAAAATGGATTAAAGATCTAAACTTAAGACCAGAAACTATAAAACTCCTAGAGGAGAACATAGGCCAAACACTCTCCGACATACATTACAGCAGGATCCTCTATGACCCACCTCCCAGAATATTGGAAATAAAAGCAAAAATAAACAAATGGGACCTAATTAAACTTAAAAGCTTCTTCACAACAACAGAAACTATAAGCAAGGTGAAAAGACAGCCTTCAGAACGGGAGAAAATAATAGCAAATGAAGCAACTGACAAAGAACTAATCTCAAAAATATACAAGAAACTCCTACAGCTCATTTCCAGAAAAATAAATGACCCAATCAAAAAATGGGCCAAAGAACTAAATAGACATTTCTCCAAAGAAGACATACAGATGGCTAACAAACACATGAAAAGATGCTCAACATCACTCATTATCAGAGAAACGCAAATCAAAACCACTATGAGGTACCATTTCACGCCAGTCAGAATGGCTGCGATCCAAAAGTCTACAAGCAATAAATGCTGGAGAGGGTGTGGAGAAAAGGGAACCCTCTTACACTGTTGGTGGGAATGCAAACTAGTACAGCCACTATGGAGAACAGTGTGGAGATTCCTTAAAAAACTGGAAATAGAACTGCCTTATGACCCAGCAATCCCACTGCTGGGCATACACACTGAGGAAACCAGAAGGGAAAGAGACACGTGTACCCCAATGTTCATCGCAGCACTGTTTATAATAGCCAGGACATGGAAGCAACCTAGATGTCCATCAGCAGATGAATGGATAAGCAAGCTGTGGTACATATACACAATGGAGTATTACTCAGCCATTAAAAAGAATACATTTGAATCAGTTCTAATGAGGTGGATGAAACTGGAGCCTATTATACAGAGTGAAGTATGCCAGAAAGAAAAACACCAATACAGTATACTAACACATATATATGGAATTTAGAAAGATGTTAACAATAACCCTGTATACGAGACAGCAAAAGAGACACTGATGTATAGAACAACAGTCTTTTGGACTCTGTGGAAGAGGGAGAGAGTGGGATGATTTGGGAGAATGGCTGAAACATGTATTGAAACATGTATAATATCATATTTGAAATGAGTTGCCAGTCCAGGTTTGATGCAGGATACAGGATGCTTGGGGCTGGTACACTGGGATGACCCAGAGGGATGGTATGGGGAGGGAGGAGAGAGGAGGGTTCAGGATGGGGAACACATGTATACCTGTGGCAGATTCATTTTGATATATGGCAAAACCAATACAATATTGTAAAGTTAAAAAATTAAATTAAATTAAAATTTTAAAAAAAGAACTACTGAAAAACTAAAACTAAACTAAAATAAAATAAATTCCATATCCTAAAAAAAAAAGAATGTTCAAATTACTATACAATTGCACTCATTTCACATGTCAACAAAATTATGTTCAAAATTCTTAAAGCTAGGGTTCAGCAGTACATGAACTGTGAACTTCTACATGTTCAAGCTGGATTTAGAAAAGGCAGAGGAACCAGAGATTAAATTGCCAACATATGCTATATAATAGAAAAAGTAAAAGAATTCCAGAAAAGCATCTACTTCTGCTTCATTGACTATGCTGAAGCCTTTAATTGTGTGGATCACAGTTAACTGTGGAAAACTCTTAAAGAGATGGGGATGCCAGACCACCTTACCTGCCTCCTGAGAAACCTATATGCAGGTCAAGAAGCAGCAGTTAGAACCAAACATGGAACAATAGTCTGATTCAAAACTGAGAAAGAACTTCGTCAAGGCTGTATATTGTTACCCTGCTTATTTAAAGTATATGCGAATACATCATGCAAAGTGCTGGGATGGATTAATCATAATCTGGAATCAAGATTGTCTGGAGAAATATCAACAACCTTAGATATGCAGATGATAGCACACTAAAGGCAGAAAGTGAAGAGGAACCAAAGAGCTTCTTGATGAAGAAAAAAGAAAATGAAAAAGCTGGCTTAAAGCTCAACACTCAAAAAACAAAGATCATGGCATCTGGTCCCATCACTTCATGGCAAATAGACGGGAAAACAATGGAAACAGTGACAGAATTTAAATCACTGTGGATGGTGACTGCAGCTTAGAAGATGCTTGCTCCTTGGAAGAAAAGCAATGACAAATCCTGACAGTGTATTAACAAAGAGATAACTTTGCCTGCAAAAGTTCATATAGTCAAAGCTGTGGTTTTTCCAGTAGTCATGTACAGATGTGAGAGCTGGACCATGAAGTAGGCTGAACCCCAGAGAATTAATGCTTTTGAAATGTGGTTTGGAGAGAGTCCCTTGTGCAGAAAGGAGATCAAACAAGTCAATCCTAAAGGAAATCAACCCTGAATATCCACTAGAAGAACTGATGCTGAAGCTGAAGTTCCAATACTTTGGCCACCTGATGCAAAGAACTTACTCACTGGAAAAGACCCTGATGCTGGGAAAGATTGAGGGCAGTAGGAGAAGGGAGTGACAAAGAATAAGATGGTTGGATGGCAACACCAACTCAATGGACGGTGTTTGAGCAAGCTCTGGGAGATGGTGAAGGACAGGGAAATTTGGCATGCTACAGTCCATGGGGTTGCAAAGAGTCGGACAGGACTTGGTGACTGAACAACAACAAGAGTAATTATCAAAAAGTCAAAAGATAACAAGTCCTGTTGAGTATATGAGGCAGGAGATAGATGGGCTCCAGACTGAGCAGCTGGGTTTAAGCCCTGTGAACAGATACTCCAGCATGAAGATAATAGCAGGAAAGAGGAGGAGCTGAGCCCTGCCAGTATAAGAAATGAGAGATAAAGAGACCATGTATTTCTCATTCTTGAGGTCAAGGAGACCTTCCCAACTATGCATGCACAGAAAGCCTCCTCTAGGGTCAAAGAAGGAGGGGCCACTACCCCATAATAGGCAATGTCAGCCTACCTATAGACCTTTTCACTAGACTTCATCTTGGCTAAGAGATGTGCATGCACACAGGGAGAACCCTGAGACAAACCAAATATGGACTGAGAGCCAGGCAAACAAGATGACTGACCAGAGGAAACCTATCAGAAATGCCCTATGATTCAAACTCGATAAAGGACAGAAATGATATGGACCTAACAGAAGCAGAAGATACTAAGAAGAGGTTGCAAGAATACACAGAAGAACTGTACAAAAAAGATCTTCACAACCCAGATAATCATGATGGTGTGATCACTCACCTAGAGCCAGACAACCTGGAATGTGAAGTCAAGTGGGCCTTAGAAAGCATCACTACGAACAAAGCTAGTGGAGGTGATGGAATTCCAGTTGAGCTCTTTCAAATCCTGAAAGATGATGCTGTGAAAGTGCTGCACTCAATATGCCAGCAAATTTGGAAAACTCAGCAGTGGCCACAGGACTGGAAAAGGTCAGTTTTAATTCCAATCCCAAAGAAAGGAAATGCCAAAGAATGTTTACTACTGCACAATTGCACTCATCTCACACGCTAGTAAAGTAATGCTCAAAATTCTCCAAACCAGGCTTCAGCAGTATGTTAACTGTGAACTTTCAGATGTTCAAGCTAGTTTTACAAAAGGCAGAGAAACCAGAGATCAAATTGCCAACATCTGCTGGATCATGGAAAAAGCAAGAGAGTTCCAGAAAAACATCTATTTCTGCTTTATTAACTATGCCAAAGCCTTTGACTGTGTGGATCACAACAAACTGTGGAAAATTCTTCCACAGTTGGGAGAGATGGGAGTACCAGACCACCTGACCTGCCTCTGTATGCAGTTTAGGAAGCAACAGTTAGAACTGGACATGGAACAACAGACTGGTTCCAAATAGGAAAAGGAATACGTCAAGGCTATATATTGTCACCCCGCTTATTTAACTTATGTGCAGAATACATAATGAGAAATGCTGGGCTGGAAGAAGCACAAGCTGGAATCAAGATTGCCGGGAGAAATATCAATAACCTCAGATATGCAGATGACACCACCCTTATGGCAGAAAGTGAAGAGGAACTAAAAAGCCTCTTATTGAAAGTGAAAGAGGAGAGTGAAATAGTTGGCTAAAGCTCAACATTCAGAAAACGAAGATCATGCATCCAGTCCCATCACTTCATGGGAAATAGATGAGGAAAACAATGGAAACAATGTCAGACTTTATTTTTTTGGGCTCCAAAATCACTGCAGATGGTGACTGCAGCCATGAAATTAAAAGACGCTTACTCCTTGGAAGGAAAGTTATGACCAACCTAGATAGCATATTCAAAAGCAGAGACATAATTTGCTAACAAAGGTCTGTCTAGGCAAGGCTATGGTTTTTCCTGTGGTCATGTATGGATGTGAGAGTTGGACTGTGAAGAAAGCTGAGAACCGAAGAATTGATGCTTTTGAACTGTGGTGTTGGAGAAGACTGTTTAGAGTCCCTTGGACTGCAAGGAGATCCAACCAGTCCATTCTAAAGGAGATCAGCCCTGGGTGTTCTTTGGAAGGAATGATGCTAAAGCTGAAACTCCAGTACTTTGGCCACCTCATGCGAAGAATTGACTCATTGGAAAAGACTCTGATGCTGGGAGGGATTGGGGGCAGGAGGAGAAGGGGACGACAGAGGATGAGATGGCTGGATGGCATCACTGACTCGATGGACGTAAGTCTGAGTGAACTCCGGGAGTTGGTGAGGGACAGGGAGGTCTGGCGTGCTGCGATTCATGGGGTCACAAAGAGTCAGACACGACTGAGCGACTGAACTGAACTGAAAATCAATATTTTGAGGTTCCTCAAAAAACTTAAAAATAGAACTATCACATGATCCAGCAATCCCAGAGGATTGGGTATATAGCCAGAGGAAATGGAAACAGGATTTTGAAGATGTATGTGTGCTTCCAGCATTATTCACGGTAGAAAAGATATGGAATCAGCATAAGTGTAGCTTAGTGGATGTGTGGATAAAGAAAATGTGCTATAGATAGTGGAATATGATTCAGCCTTAAAAAAATAAGGAAATCTTGCCATTAGTGATAAAATGGATGGATCTGGAGGACATTAAATAAGTCAGACACAGATATAAAAATATCATGTAATCTCATATATGGAATAAAAAACAAAGAAAATCAGAATCATCATAACAGAGAATAAAATGATGGTTAGAAGTTCAAGGGTGGGAATAATGGGGGATATTAAGCAAATGGTGCAAACTTTCCCTTATAGTATGAGTAAGTTCTAGAGGTCTAATGTACAGAATGGTAATTACATTTAATAATAATGTATACTTGAAATTTGCCAAGACAGTAGATCTCAAGTGTTCTCACCACAAAAAAAAATTTAAAACGTAACTATTTGAGGTGATAGATATGTCTGTGATTATGGTAATGACTATAGTAGTCATTTCACAGTGCATACATTTATCAAACATCCTATTGTACACTGTACTTTTTTATTTCTTGATTATACTTCATTAAAGCTGAAAAAATATAATATGGAGTTGATTCTGAAAATGTTTCAAGACTAACAATTAGCATCTCTTTGAGTTCACTGGTTAGGTAAAGTCAAGCTAAGTTTCAAGTCGGTTCTTCTGATAACCAATTGCTGCTACTGCTGCTAAGTCAACTTCAGTCGTTTCCGACTCTGTGTGACCCCATAGACGTCAGCCCACCAGGATCCCCCATCCCTGGGATTCTCCAGGCAAGAACATTGGAGTGGATTACCATTTCCTTCTCCAGTGCATGAAAGTGAAAAGTGAAAGTGAAGTCACTCAGTCATGCCCGACTCTTAGAGACCCCATGGACTGCAGCCCACAGACTCCTCCATCCATGGGATTTTCCAGGCAAGAGTACTGGAGTGGGGGTGCCATTGCCTTCTCCACTGATAACCAAAGCAATGGCATTTATAAAATATAGTACTTAGAATTTTCTCTGTAAATGGCTTATCAAACCACATAGAACTTTCTAGAGATTATGCAATTATGCCCTGACTTGGCTGTGCCAAGGATCCTTTCACTTTTAAAATTATGTCCTTATATAAAATGATATATAGCATAAGGGATTCATGCCATAGGGATTTCCAAAGTGACAAGAAAAAGGAATGTAAGTTTTTCTTAGTATCTTCACAGTTATATTCTTATAGAAATAATAGTATAAGACTTAACATCTACTGTTCAGTAAGGGATATGAGAGCAATACTTCATCCAGATTAGGTCCTAGGAAACATGCAATCCTTGATTGCCACCACCTATTCAAAGCTGGTAGTCTTGGAATATGGTCCATGTGACTGAATTCTAGGGTATGAGCTACAAAGTCTTATTCAGAACAAACATGTTTAGCCTCTTAATGAGGTTGATATTTGCTTCAAAGGCAGATGAAATAACGCATTGGGGATTCAAAGCCTGAATTTCTAGTCCTACTTAGTTGACAATTGAGAGTCTTTTGATGATACAGACGTCCTAGCATTGGCCTGTGGCCAGGTGTGGTCATGACCTTACTCTGTCATCCTGAGGAAAAGAAGAGGAGGGTGTACTAGAACTTAACCTGCTTCAGTTTTGTTAATTCAGTCAATACATATATGTGAAAGTTGTGCATTTATTCTTTTAGAAAATATTTTTAAGCACACTTCTTGGAACAACGAAGCACATGCAGCTGAATTGGATGCAAATTAATAATCCAGAAACAGAAAAAAGCATGCAAAACCACTTAATAAGAGATGTTCAGCTAATGAGACTCCTATGAAAGGAGAATTTTGAAAATGATTGAATGATCAGAAAAGGCTCATAGAGCTAAAGGAATTAGAGATAAACCTTAAAAGATGAGTGTAAGAGACATTATTGTTTTTTGTTTTTTGTTTTTGTTTTTTACCCAGCATCTCTTTGCCTTTCTCTGAATCACTTCCTACTTCACTCTCTACTGAGGTGTTTTGTGTTGTGTCAGAATAGGCCTCCAACCTAACCTAGGCAGTCAGAGCATTACAACCACCTGGCTGTTGAGGTTGTTCAGGGATGAATGCATAATCCAGCCAGGCTGCTGAGAAAAGCACACGATAACGATCTTTTTCCTGTTAGATTAACAGCGTGTTCCTAGAACACTAAGTGGTTCTGTGCATGGATTAATGTGTCTGAAGCCTCTGTACACATATACTGGGATTGAACAAGGAACTAATTGGATGGCAGGTAGTGGGAGGCAGATTTCTCCTATTAGGAGTGGAAAGTTACAAATGAGCAAGGAGAGAAGTTTAGAATAAACTAGAAGTACTGGTTTAGAGTTAGAGATATCAGATTGAACTCATGTCTAGCTTAATGTAGATATATAGAAATATTTATAGATATGTATTTATACAATGGTCAAAGCTGAAACAATTTGAGCTACAAAATTTATAAAACAGAGTGGTGTTAGAGCATAACCAGAAGCTTAAAATAAATATCCATAAATCCATACTGATTTAAATACATGAGTGAATCAATAAATGAGAGAGAAGACACAGATCTCTCATTTAGCAGAATTACAAAGTATTTATGTAGCTACTTCCCCCTCAAGGAGCTAGAACATAAATTCCCACCCCTTACGGGTTCAATTCAGTCACTCAGTTGTGTCTGACTCTTTGCGACCCCATGGACTGCAGCACGCCAGGCTTCCCTGTCCATCATCACCAGCTCCCAGAGCTTGCTCAAACTCATGTCTATCAAGTCAGTGATGCCATCCAACCATCTCATCCTTTGTTATACCCTTCTCCTTCTGCCTTCAATCTATCCCAGCAATAGAGTCTTATTTACCCTTAAGAGTAGAGTATGCTAATTACTTGCTTCCAAAGAGAATAGCTTATATGCAGAGTACATCATGAGAAACGCTGGACTGGAAGAAACACAAGCTGGAATCAAGATTGCAGGGAGAAATATCAATAACCTCAGATATGCAGATGACACCACCCTTATGGCAGAAAGTGAAGAGGAACTAAAAAGCCTCTTGATGAAAGTGAAAGTGGAGAGTGAAAAAGTTGGCTTAAAGCTCAACATTCAGAAAACGAAGATCATGGCATCTGGTCCCATCACTTCATGGGAAATAGATGGGGAAACAGTGGAAACAGTGTCAGACTTTATTTTTCTGGGCTCCAAGATCACTACAGATAGTGACTGCAGCCATGAAATTAAAAGACACTTACTCCTTGGAAGGAAACTTATGACCAACCTAGATAGCATGTTCAAAAGCAGAGACATTACTTTGCCAACAAAGGTTCGTCGAGTCAAGGCTATGGTTTTTCCTGTGGTCATGCATGGATGTGACAGTTGGACTGTGAAGAAAGCTGAGCGCTGAAGAATTGATGCTTTTGAACTGTGGTGTTGGAGAAGACTCTTGAGAGTCCCTTGAACTGCAAGGAGATCCAACCAGTCCATTCTGAAGGAGATCAGCCCTGGGATTTCTTTGGAGGGAATGATGCTAAAGCTGAAACTCCAGTACTTGGGCCACTTCATGCAAAGAGTTGACTCATTGGAAAAGACTCTGATGCTGGGAGGGATTGGGGGCAGGAGGAGAAGGGGATGACAGAGGATGAGATGGCTGGATGGCATCACTGACTCGATGGACGTGAGTCTGGGTGAACTCCAGGAGTTGGTGATGGACAGGGAGGCCTGGCGTGCTTCGATTCGTGGGGTCGCAAAGAGTCAGACACGACTGAGCGACTGATCTGATCCGATCTGAAAGAGAATAGTATGAAGGGAAAGGAAATGTAAATTGGCTTTGGAGAACACTTTGGTAAACACTCTTACCTTAAGATGATGAAAGTTATCATCATCAGTGACATGTCATATTAACAGCATAAATCCTTGACATGGTGAAATGGGAACAGTATTTCGTCTTTCTCCCCAAGCTTATAACCTCAGTCTAACAATGAGAAAAACATCAGGCAAACCCTAATGGAGGGACACTTGCGAAATACCTGACCAGTACTCCTCAAATTGCAAGGTCATCAAAAACAAGGAATGTCTGAGAAATTGTCACAGCTTAAGCAGCCTAGGGAATCATGGCAACTAAATGTGAGTAGGTATCTTGGATAGGATTCTGGAACAGGAAAAGGATGTTAGTAAAATGTAATAAAATTCTAATTAAGTACTGAGTTTAGTTAATTTCAATATTGGTTTCTGACTTGTGACAAAAGGACCACAGCAATGTAAAATGTTAGCAGTAGGGGAAATGGGTGTGGAGCGTACAGGAAACCTCTGTACTAACTTTGCAGCTTTTTGTAAATCTACAACCTATTCTAAAATTAATTACTTAAATATAAAAAGAAAAAAGATTGTCGCTCTCCTTTATAAGCTCCATTTTGAATGTGAAGTCCTCTAATGATCTTCTTTGCAGCATGCTGATAGTAGGAACTGGCTCCCCACACCTCATTCTGTTCAGACACCTTTGCTCTAGGAATAGTGTTGCAGGAAATAGATTAACAATATTACATTACTTTTGAATACATACCATCAGAAAACAAATACTTATATAATGTGGTTGTTGCTATTTATGATGTCAAGAGTTATCTTCCCTGATAACAAACTCTTGAAGGTATATTCATGATTCCTGAGAATGAAATAAATATGTCTTCTAAAACAATAAGCTCACAAAATGATGAGGCTGGTTGCAATGCTCTTAGAGTTTAATTGGAAAACATACTCACCAAGAAGGTAATTTGAACTATAACTATAAATCTTTGTGAAGAATCATCATCTATAACTAGCCTTTTACTTCATTTATTCTTAGCTATTCCATGTATACAAAATAAATTCTTAAAGAAATTGGATGCACTAGAAAGTAATGAAATTTAAAGTCATTCTTTTTGTAGAAAGTGAATCTGCAAACCTCTCCTGTTACTACCCTTTCAGTCTTTTTTTGAGATTTTTACTTGGTGGAGTGAGATGAAGGAACATAGTTTCTAAACAAATTTGTTTCTTTCCATAAGGAGTTTCTGCCCTGGGTTTTCTTGTCACTAAAATTTATAACTTTTCCAACTTTGAAAATGATTCCAGTCAAATTGTGTATCATGTGCTTACTTTACAAAATAGAGGGACTTTGAGAAGCACAGAGATCTCAGTTATGTATTGCTTATCTGTCAAGGGAGAAAGTTAAGTTCTTCAGTTTTTAAAATACTTTAGAAAATAGGAATCCTGGATCATTCTCTCTTCAGCATACATATATGCAAAAAAGAATATAGTTTTAGTAGTGGTTGTTATTTTATGTTTGTATGTTTTTGTTATTTTTATTACATTCCCCATAATCAATCTGCTATTGATAGGACAGTTGTGGTCACCGCTTACCTCCCAACATTAATCCTGTAGCTCAAGGCACAAAAAAGAAGTTGTTTATAAAGAATAATTTCAGTGAAGTGAACAGTTTGTACTCAAAAAAATGACTTGGGTTAAACAAATAAATAAGTTAAATTTGCCAAACTAAATAATTTACATTTAATGTGTATTTTAATATTTTATTTTGATAATTTATTTTATTTTTACCATACAATGATATTTTAGTACATTCTTTAATTTTAGGTCTGAATTTTAAAAAGTCCTGACATTTTAAAGAGGTTGGCAACCTATCAGTGTTTGTTTCAAAAATTATTTTTAAAATTTGATTTTTATTAATGTTTAGGACTGAACTGTTTCTCAGAGACTGTATTACCACACTAAAATATGAATGACATCCTTGATGGTCTATCAGATATAAGAAATTGGTGAAAAAGAGAGAATTACTGTTAAAAGTGTGAAAATCCTTTCTACAAGCATATTGCAGTTAAGTTTTAAAATAATGTTAGAGTTATAGCATAGAACCTTGTACCATTTGGAGAGAGGAAATGGAGTCTCTTTTATTAGTGAAGGGATTGTATTTTTTTATTAGTCATTATGGCTCTGAGGAGAGGGATTGAGGTCAATGGCAAGGCAAAATGGCAGCACAGAATTCATAGGATGATGCCAACATCCACATCATTCCTCTTCCCAAGATTAGTTTTTCACTTTGTACCTTCTCTGCACTGTCTGGCAACAGGCAGAACCCCGTGCAAAGAAATCCATCCTTGTGAATAAATCCTTCTCAAGGTGAGCAGGTTTAGCTACCTAACTGCTGCTTAAGCTCAGGAACACTCTCCCTAGAGAAACCGTCTTAAATCTTCAGGTCTCTTGGATTTGGTATCCCTCCTAGGCATTCCCATAAAGTAGTCTGCTCATCCCTATAGAGAGCTTCCAGAGCTTATTACAACTTTATACACTGGCTTGTGATTTTTAAATTGTGTGCATGATCTGCTAAAATGTAATTTAAGGGCTTATTTATATTCTCAGTGCCTTATGTAACCACAGGCACAGAGGAAGGGTCAACAAATGTTTGCTGAAAAAACAATTAAGCATAAGGATAGAAAACAGGATGACCAGAATGATAAACCTACTCAGGAAGAACTGTCAGCTCTACCTTGAACTTCATCCAAAAAGAGGATAAAAATGCTTGGAGGCATAAGCTTCTTTGAAAGTGGGGCCACAATGAAGGCTGTGTCATAGTCACTGGGGAAAGTGAAAGATTTTAATTTAGCAGTCCTTTTAAAGATGTGCAGTTTTAAAGATACCCATGTGGATTTTGACAAGACAAATAGGTTGTTTCATAGCAGATTTTAATTTTCTTTCTCAATGATTAAAATAATTCATACTTATTCCTCTAAATTAAAAATGTACATAATTACATCTCCAATTGGAGATGGAAGAGCAAGGTGCTCACAATACTGCAGACAGGGATCCATTTACGGCACTGGTAACACTTATGATAGACATCTATGATTTTGCCCATCAAATATTGATTTCTCCTATTTTTGGTAATAGCACACTGATTTTCCTTTGAGTCTTATCTCCCAGCTTGGTGTTTGTGATTTACCTGGGGCAACTGCCTAATAAAATCTGAAGTGAAGCACGTGAGCCAGATCTGGGTACTAGCATATTCCATTTTCTCAGTCGCAATAATTGGCTGAGAGATAGACATGCAAATCAAGTTGAATTAATCAAAACTTATCCTGGGACTTTTCCTGATATAAAGAGAAGATACATTCAGTCCTCTATATCCACAGGTCTGTCATCCACAGTTGGTTGAATCTGTGAATGAGAAATTTGCAGTTATGGAGGGCCGCTTATATTCATTGTATTATGCCATTTATATAAGAGATCTGAACATCCGATTTGGGTATGGCAGGTGGGGCTTCTGGAACCAATCCCCTGCTAATACTGAGGGATGATTATAGTTTCTTCCCATTGCACTTGGACCTATGAAGTTCTTGAGATGCTAGGGGTCAACACAACCACATGATGTCCCTGAAGTGCAATCCATGCAGCAGAAAACTGAGCCTGATGCCCTGATAATATTGTGTAGCTCTCCAGAAACAGCTATTGGTAGGTAGAATTACTTCTTACCTCATCAGTGACTTGAACTAATAAATTCCACATTTTGAGCAAAAATCAGGGAGTGATTCCTCTTTTCTAGGCAAGACCAAATTTTTTATTTTTCAAAATAAACAATAAAGAGAAAGCTTTATAAAATGAAGAGATTTAGCTACCAGTGAAAATATTCTCTAAGGTTTAGTTTTCACTCAAAGGAATATTGTCATATTCAGATATTAAAATACTGGTTTTAAATCCCTGCTTTGTAGTTTATGTAGTGAGGGGATTTTGTTTGTTTTTTAGTATTCAAGTAGTTCTGCTCAAATTTCAACAAAGTAGATACACAGAGATTAGCAAAGGAATGGACATTTTATACAAAGCCTATTTTTAGCATTTTTTGTTTTTTTCCATTACTTTTCTTTTCTTTTTTTTCTCTTTTAGCCAATATTGCTTTCTTAGGGCAGAAATCATTGGCAGTGATTACACTAGTTATACCTGTGTGTGTTAGTTGTTCAGTGGTGTCTGACTCTTTGCGACCACATAGGTTGTAGCCCACCAGGCTCCTCTGTCCATGGAATTCTCCATACAAGAATATTGGAGCGGGTTGCCCTTCCCTTCTCCAGAAGATCTTCCTGACTCAGGGACTGAACCCAGGTGTCCTTCATTGCAGACAGATTCTTTACCATCTGAGCTCTGAGGGGAGCTACAATTATAACTCTAGTATCAACTTTGAGGTTTATTGATGGGCAGGTCCATCCCTGTTCTTTAGTAAAAACATTGTGCAGCGAGCTCAGAGAGTTTTCTCAACAGAAACAGATTTTTTTCAAAAGGAACTTTTGAAGCATATTTGAATTATTATAGTGATGGGAAATGCATCTTTTTAAATTTTATTTCTTTTTAATTGAAGGATAATTGCTTTACAGTGTTGTGTTGCTTTCTACCAAACATGAACGTGAATCAGCCATAGGTTTACCCATGTCCCCTCCCACTTGAACATCCTTCCCACCTCCCTCCCCATCCCACCCCTCTAGGTTGTTACCAAGCCCTGGTTTGAATTCCCTGAGTCATACAGAAAATTCTCATTGGCTATCTATTTTACATCCGGTAATGTGTGTTTCCATATTACTCTCTCTATACATTCCACCCTCTCCTTCCTCCCCAACTCCACCAGCCATGTCTGTAAGTCTGTTCTCTGTGTCTGTGTCTCCATTGTTGCTCTGCAAATAGGTTAATCAGTACCATCTTTATAGATTACATATATATATGTTAGTACACGATATTTGTTTTTCTCTTTCTGACTTACTTCACTTTGTATAATAGGCTCAAGTTCATCCACTTCATTAGGGTTGACTCGAATGCATTCCTTTTAATGGCTGAGTAATATTCTACTCTATAGATGTTCCACATCTGTCAATGAACATCTCAGTTCAGCTCAGTTCAGTTCAGTTGCTCAGTTGTGTCTGACTCTTTGTGACCCCATGAACCGCAGCACGCCAGGCCTCCCTATCCATCACCAACTCCTGGAGTCTAACCAAACCCATGTCCATTGAGTCGGTGATGCCATCCAACCATCTCATCCTCTGTCATTCCCTTCTCCTCCTGCCCTCAATCTTTCCCAGCATCAGGGTCTTTTCAAATGAGTCAGCTCTTTGCATCAGATGGCCAAAGTATTGGAGTTTCAGCTTCAACATCAGTCCTTCCAATGAACACCCAGGACTGATCTCCTTTAAGATGGACTGGTTGAATCTCCTTGCAGTCCAAGGAACTCTCAAGAGTCTTCTCCAACACCACAGTTCAAAAGCATCAATTCTTCTGCGCTCAGCTTTCTTTATAGTCCAACTCTCACATCCATACATGACCACTGGAAAAACCATAGCCTTGACTAGATGGACCTTTGTTGGCAAAGTAATGTCTCTGCTTTTTAATATGCTCTCTAGGTTGGTCATAACTTTCCTTCCAAGGAGTAAGCATCTTTTAATTTCATGGTTGCAATCACCATCTGCAGTGATTTTGGAGCCCAGAAAAATAAAGTCAGCCACTGTTCCCACTGTTTCCCCATCTAGGTTGCTTCCATATCCTAGCTATTATAAATAGAGCTTCAATAACATTGGGTTACATGTGTCTTTTTCAAATTTGGTTTCCTCAGGCTATATGTTTAGTAGTGGGATTGCTGGGTCATATGGTGATTTCAAAGACTACACGAACAAATGCAGAGATATTCCATCCCAGATGTTCCTGGGTTGGAAGAATCAATATTGTGAAACTGACTATACTACCAAATATAATCTACAGATTCAGTGCTGCTGCTGCTTCTGCTAAGTTGCTTTAGTCGTGTCCGACTCTGTGTGACCCCATAGACGGCAGCCTACAAGGCTCTGCCGTCCCTGGGATTCTCCAGGCAAGAACACTGGAGTGGGTTGCCATTTCCTTCTCCAATGCATGAAAATGAAAAGTGAAGGTGAAGTTGTTCAGTCGTGTTCGACTCTTAGCAGCAGGACAAAAAAAAAAATCTCACAATTCATATGGAAACACAAAAGACTCTGAATAGTCAAAGCAATCTTGACAAAGAAGAATGGAGTTGGAGGAATTAAACTTCCTGACTTTAGATTATACTGCAAAGCTATAGTCATCAAGACAGTATGGTACTGGCACAAAAACAGAAATATGGCCAATGGAACAAGATACAAAGCCCAGAGATAAACCCATGCACCTAAAAGTACCTTATTTTTTTACAAAGAAGGCAAGGATATATAATGGGGGCAAAGATAGTCTCTTCAGTTAATGCTTCAGGGAAAACTGGACAGCTACATATAAAAGAATGGAATTAGAACACTTCCTAACACCATGAAAGTGAAAGTGTTAGGCACTCAGTTGTGTCCAACTCTTTACAGCTCCAGAGAGTGTAGCCAGCCAGGCTCCTCTGTCCATGGGATTCCCCAGGCCAGAATATTGGAGTGGGTTGCTATTTCCTTCTCCAGGAGATATTCCAAACCCAGGGATTGAATCCAGGTCTCCTGTATTGCAGGCAGATTCTTTACCATCTGAGCCACCAGGGAAGCCCCTGTGTAAAAGAATGAAATTAAAACACTTCCTAACACCATACATAAAAATAAACTCAAAATGGATTAAAGATCTAAACATAAGACCAGAAACTATAAAACTCTTAGAGGAAAACATAGGCAGAACACTCTATGACATAAATTACAACAAGAACCTCTATGACTTACCTCCTAGAGTAATGGAAATAAAAGCAAAAATAAACAATTAATTAAATGTAAAAGCTTTTGCACAGCAAAGGAAACTATAGACAAGGTAAAAAGACAACCCTCAGAATGGGAAAAAATAATGGCAAATGAAACAACTGACAAAGGATTAATTTCAAAAATATACAAGTGGCTTATACAAATCAATACCAGAAAAACAAACAAACCATTCAAAAAGTGGAATAAAGACCTAAACAGACATTTCTCCAAAGATGACATACAGATGGCTAATAAACACATGAAAAGGTGCTCAACATCACTCTTTATTAGAGAAATGCAGATCAAAACTACAATGAGATATCATGTCACACCAGTCAGAAATGGCCATTATTAAAACAATCTAAAAATAATAAATGCTGGAGAGGGTTTTGAAAAAAGGGAACCCTTTTGCACTGTTGGTGGGATTGTAAATTGATACAACCACTATGGAGTTTGGAGTGGAATTTCAAAGGAAACAGTATGGAGTTTCCTTAAAAAGTAGGAATAAATGAAATGAATCTTTCTAGGAGAAATGCCATTAGACATTTCTGCTTATTGTTGTTGTTGTTTAGTTACTAAATTATGCCCAACTCTTTTGCGACCCCATGGACCATAGCCTACCAGACTCCTCTGTCTACGGGATTTCCCAGGCAAGAATACTGGAGTGAGTTGCCAGTTCCTTCTCCAGGGGATCTTTCTGACTAAGCGATTCTTTACTAATTAGCCACCAGGGAGGCCTTACCCAAGGACAAAAGCTTTCAGTCACAAGTATTTATTCGTTCTTTTCCTAAAAGTAAAGGACCAAAACCAAGCACAGGATGCTTTGTCTATAAAGGGGTCAGTTTTGGCCACATGTCCTGTGGAACAAACTGTATGAGTTCCTATAGCTTGCAATTTATTTATTGCAGGGGAGATAATAACCACTACAGACTAAGCTTCCAAAAGAGTTTTAATAAGGAGAATGACCTAGTCAGATTCATACGTTAGAATGACTGTGTGTGTGTGTGTGTTAGTCACACACTCATGTCTGACTCTTTGCGACTCCATGGACTGTAGCCCACCAAACTCCTCTGTCCATGGAATTCTCTAGGCAAGAATGCTGGAGTTGGGTTAACATTCCCTTTTCCAGAGGATCTTCCTGACCCAGGGATTGAACCCCTGGGTCCTGCTTGGCAGGCAGATTCTTTAGTACTGTGCCACCTGGAAAGCTCATATTAGTCGAATGGAGTCACAGTCCATGGGATCCCAAAGAGTCAGACATGACTAAGCGACTAACACTACACTAACAGTGAGGAAGGAGGTTTTAAACATTTGATAGTCTGAGAGCTTTTACCTTAATATTGGAGGGGGTTGGTGGTGGCCTTCATCACATAGGCTCAGTAAGCTTGGGGAGAGGTAGCAGACTTGAGAAATGTCCCAACAGTAGACCTGGATTCCCTCAGTAATCATTTGGTTGAGCGGATGGCAGAGAGGAAAGTATTACTAATAAGACCTAGGATTTTGGCTTGGAGAGTTGGATGGAGGGTGGTGTTATTTACTGAGATAGAAAATATAGAAAGAGGAGACAGATTGTGAATGGGGGTGGGGTGGAAATGGGGACAGCAAAAACATTCAATTTGGGGCATGTTTAATTTAAGGTTTGAAAATTATCCAAAATGTTTTATATAGATCTGAATCTCAGAATTTGAGGACAGAGACACAAATTTAGAAGCCATTACTATACCAGTACAGATCAAAGCATCAAAGGTCATAATGGGAAACCCTTTGATCTATTTATTTTTGGCTAGCATTACCTTTTCTGAGGATATTTAGTATAGATCAGGTAATTCATAAAAATAATGTGGCCATCATTTTTAAAAATGAATATTAGTTGCAGATATATAAAGGTATTTCACACAAAAAAAGCATTATCTTAAATTTTTCTTGAAAATATTGAAAAACCAGTACCTTTGGGCTTACTTTCTTTCCTGACAAAAACTGGCTGGAGATGTAACACTTAAAATTTGCATTTGAATACTCAAGACAGATGTTCTGAGTGAGAGCAAAACACCAAGATGTGGAAGGTAGAAAAATAGAAAAATGAGGAAAGCCAAAAAAGAGTATTTAGGAAAAGGGCATAACTGTGAATATGAAGGTAAGATAAGGAATAAAAAAAAAAATCCACAGGATATAATAAAGAGGAACAGGGCAATATGTGGCTTCGGTGAAAACTGTGCAAAGAAGGTGATAAAAACCACAGAATTAAAAAAAAAAATCTGTCAAGAGGAAAAACATCTTTTGTCGTTCATTGACTTTGATCTTTAATTTTTTTTCTTCTAAAAACACACACTCTAAAAATTAAAATAAAAACACACACTCATACACATTAGGAATATAAAATGTGGTACCTAATCTATATTTTTTCTATGCTGCTCTCCTCTCTCCTCAATTTTTAATATAGTTAGCATTTTTCATAACAGAGTTTTCTTTGAAAAAATTTTTTGTAGTGGCATAGTGTAATCATGTGGATAATTGATGTAAATATTTCTCCATTCTTTTTTTTTTTTTTTTACTGAAGCAAGTAAAGTATTTATTAGGAGGAAAAAGAGAACAGTACATGTGATAGACACACAGGGAGACTCGGAGAGACAGTCTCTGAGCACGCACTTGTGGTGGTTTGAATTGCTTTCATGGAGCATTTCTTCCAAGTTTCCTTTGGCCAATCATTTTCATTTGCCTGGTTCACAGTCCATATTTGGTACATCTCAGGGTTCTCTCATGTGTGCTCACACAACTCTTAGCAAAGATGGATTCTACCCAAAAGGCTTATGGGTAGAGCATTCCTTGACATCACTCCCCCTTTGAACTGCATGGAGCCTCTCTGCGCATGTGTAGTCAGGGAGGTCTCTTGACTTTGAGAATGAGAAATAGTGGTCTGCGCAGGGCCCAGACTCCTGCCTTAATTGTCCTGCTGTTCTTGTCTTCGAGTTTCAGTCCACATGGAATGAATCTCCAATCACTTTACCCTGGGGTGTGGGGGGCATCTACCTCCTGCCTCAAATGCCCCCCTGAGAGATGTAAACGAAAAAAATCTTTATTGGGAAGATCAAGGGCTGTCTGTCTTTCATAATTTCTTCAGGCTGACAAAGGGCTCATCAGTTGAGTTCAGTTCGGTTGCTCAGTCGTGTCCGACTCTTTTCGACCCCATGAACTGCAGCGCACCAGGCCTCCCTGTCCATCACCAACTCCCGGAGTTCACTCAGACTCACGTCCATGGAGTCAGTGATGCCATCCAGCCATCTCATCCTGTTGTCCCCTTCTCTTCCTGCCCCCAATCCCTCCCAGCATCGGAGTCTTTTCCAATGAGTCAGCTCTTCCCATGAGGTGGCCAAAGTACTGGAGTTTCAGCTTTAGCATCATTCCTTCCAAAGAATCTCAGGGCTGATCTCCTTCAGAATGGACTGGTTGGATCTCCTTGCAGTTCAAGGGACTCTCAAGAGTCTTCTCCAACACCACAGTTCAAAAGCATCAATTCTTCGGCACTCAGCCTTCTTCACAGTCCAACTCTCACATCCATACATGACCACGGGAAAAACCATAGCCTTGACTAGACGGACCTTTGTTGGCCAAGTAATGTCTCTGCTTTTGAATATGCTATCTAGGTTGGTCATAACTTTTTTTCCAAGGTGTAAGTGTCTTTTAATTTCATGGCTGCAGTCACCATCTGTAGTGATTTTGGAGCCCCCCCCCCAAAATAAAGTCTGACACTGTTTCCACTGCTCATAGGCCCTACCTAATTGTGGTCCCAGAGCTCTTACCTGTCTCATTAAAGGGGCCCCTGGGTGACTTCTGCTATTGTTTCCACAGGATTGCTGTGGGGAATGGTTTTAGTCCCTGCATTTCCATGTCCTGTGATGCCCTAGAGAAAACAAACTAAATAATTGGAGAAAAAAGGGCTAAAGATTAGTATAAAATTATTCTTCTGTTGCTAGGGGGAGGATTGGGCAAGAGACATTAGAATTTTCTTCAGTAGGAAAATGAACAATTCTGACCTTGTGCATTACTGTTCTGAGGCTTGGGCTTCTGGTAGAAGACCATTTTTCCATCAGAAACTTGGCTAAAATTCCTTATGGAATGGGCAATGGGTTGCCATGGCCCATGATACACTTACCTCATAGTAAACAAATCCAGCATTCTGTCAACAGAATACTTCTCCGTTATTTTTTTTTCTCCCATTTTTGGCCATTAAAAATAGTAAGTGCTTCAGTGGATGGTACAAATAAATCTTTGGTTGTATCTGATTATACTAGATCAAACTGATTTAAATATAAAGTTATATTTCAGGATAGATCACATCAGTTTTCAGTATATGTGAGTAAGTATCATCAGCAATGTGGATTTCATGAGTTAAATATTTGGTGATTCTAACAGCTGTTGAACGTATGTGTAAATGTTTCTTACTCTGAGGGTGGATTCTTTGTCATCATTTAGTTAATTTTTCTTTAGCTACTTTGGAGCTGTGTTATTGGGTTCATTACAGATTTAGGGCTGACATCTTCCTTGTGAGTTGATCACTTTTTCATTATTAAGTACTTTTTATGTCTAATAATGGTTTTTGTGCTTAAATCTACATTATCTGATATAGGTGTAGTTTCCTGAGCTTTCTTTCATTTAATATTGTCTTGTAGATTTTTCCACCCCTTTGGCTTTAGATTTTCTGTGTACTTAAAGTATATTTTTTTAAGTAATATATATTTTCAAAATACATTTTGCCAATATTAGTTTATTACTCAGATTATTAGCTAATATTTAATTTTTTATTAATTCAAATTAATTCAATAAACAATATAGTTGAGTTTATTGCTACTATCTTATTATTTGCCAACTATTTTAGGGTTCTTTTTGTTTCCTTCCTTGCCTTTTTTTCTAGGTTAATAAAAAAATAATTTGATTATTCCACTTATTGTGTTTTAGTGGTTTTCCTAGAAGTTATAACACACATCCTTATTTCAGTCCAATGCTAACAAGTACTTTTACAACTTCTCTAGAAGGCCAGAAACTTGGAACATTTAAATTCATTTACTAGTATCTTTAGATACTAGTATTAGTATTATCCTTTTTTTTTGTATTATCGTTTAGCTATAAATAGTTTGCATATATTTAAAATTTTTAAATCATTAAAATTATTGTTTCGTACAGTCAACATTTATTCAGTTAACCCATGTATTTGCCCTCTTCATTCCTCCTTGTATTTTTGGTTTTTGGTCTGAGATCATTTTTTTTTTGTCTGAAAAGCACCCTTTAGTATTTGTTTTAGTGCAGGTATACTAAAGACAAACTTTTTTTTTTTGTCTGAAAATATTTCCTTTAACTTTTGTAGATTATTTTCTCTGGAAGTGGAATTTTAAATTGGTAGTTATTTTCTCAGGATTTTAATGGTTCTGTGTATTCTGGCTTTATTGGTTTTTGTTAATAAGTCAGTTTTTGTCTTACTGCTAATACTCTGAAGATGATGATTTTTTCCCCATGTATTGCATTTAAGATATTCTCTCTGCTTTGGTTTTTAAATGTTTTAATATGTTGTTCTTTGGTATGTTTTTCTTTGTATTTATCCTCTTTGGTATTCTTGGCAATTCTTTAAGTATCAAAGTCTTTTTTAGCTTTGGAGAATCTTCAACCACTGTTTCTTGAAATGTTGCTTTTCTCTCTATTCTCTTTCTTCTTTTATGTTATGACTCAGTTTCAGATCAGATCAGATCAGTCGCTCAGTCGTGTCCGACTCTTTGCGACCCCATGAATCGAAGCACGCCAGGCTTCCCTGTCCATCACCAACTCCTGGATTTCACTCAGACTCACGTCCATCGAGTCAGTGATGCCATCCAGCCATCTCATCCTCTGTCGTCCCCTTCTCCTCCTGCCCCCAATCCCTCCCAGCATCAGAGTCTTTTCCAATGAGTCAACTCTTCACATGAGGTGGCCAAAGTACTGGAGTTTCAGCTTTAGCATCATTCCCTCCAAAGAAATCCCAGGGCTTATCTCCTTCAGAATGGACTGGTTGGATCTCCTTGCAGTCCAAGGGACTCTCAAGAGTCTTCTCCAACACCACAGTTCAAAAGCATCAATTCTTCGGCGCTCAGCCTTCTTCACAGTTCAACTCTCACATCCATACATGACCACAGGAAAAACCATAGCCTTGACTAGACGGACCTTTGTTGACAAAGTAATGTCTCTGCTTTTGAATATGCTATCTAGGTTGGTCATAACTTTCCTTCCAAGGAGTAAGCGTCTTTTAATTTCATGGCTGCAGTCACCATCTGTAGTGATTCTGGAGCCCAGAAAAATAAAGTCTGACACTATTTCCACTGTTTCCCCATCTATTTCCCATGAAGTGATGGGACCGGATGCCATGATCTTCGTTTTCTGAATGTTGAGCTTTAAGCCAACTTTTTCACTCTCCACTTTCACTTTCATCAAGAGGCTTTTTAGTTCCTCTTCACTTTCTGGCATAAGGGTGGTGTCATCTGCATATCTGAGGTTATTGATATTTCTCCCGGCAATCTTGATTCCAGCTTGTGCTTCTTCCAGCCCAGCGTTTCTCATTATGTACTCTGCATAGAAGTTAAATAAGCAGGGTGACAATATACAGCCTTGACGAACTCCTTTTCCTATTTGGAACCTGTCTGTTGTTCCTTGTCCAGTTCTAACTGTTGCTTCCTGATCTGCATACAAATTTCTCAAGAGGCAGATCAGGTGTTCTGGTATTCCCATCTCTTTCAGAATTTTCCACAGTTTATTGTGATCCACACAGTCAAAGGCTTTGGCATAGCCGATAAAGCAGAAATAGATGTTTTTCTGGAACTCTCTTGCTTTTTCCATGATCCAGCAGATATTGGCAATTTGATCTTTGGTTCTTCTGCCTTTTCTAAAACCAGCTTGAACATCGGGAAGTTCACAGTTCACATATTAACTCAGTTTACACATAAGTAAAAACCTTTTCAATATGGCTGAACTGTCCCTTATATCCTATTCTTAATAGTTCCTTTTTTATATCTCTCTGAATTGCAATCTGCTCCAGTACTATTGCCTGGAAAATCCCATGGACAGAGGAACCTGGTAGACTACAGTCCATGGGGGTCTCAAAAAGTCGGACACGACTGAGCGATCTTCACCAAAGATAGTGTAGATATTTTCTACACCCCCTATTTCCAGTTCAACAATTTTCTCTTACTATATGTCCACACTGCTGTTAAATCACTGTTGAATTCTTAATTTTAGTTATATTGCATTTTTAACTCTAGAATGTTCATTGAATAGCTTTTATAAATGGCAATTATCTTCAGAAATTCTCCTTCTTATCTTAAAGTTTTGAACATATTAACAGAAATTATTTAAAATTGTACACCCAATAATTCCTATATCTAAGACTCCCATGGGTTTGTTTTAATGGCCTCTTCTTTTTTTGCTTTGTCCTGTTTTCTGGCATCCTTATTTTCTCTCTCCTTCCTTCCTTCACTTTCCTTCTTCCCTTCTTTCTCTCCTTCCCTAGATGTTATCTTGAAAAAATTTAAGAAATTCTGGAGTTCTGGTTGTTTTTCTCCTAAGAAAGCTTTCATATGAAACTAAAATGGGCAGTTTACCTTAATCCAGTCAGGGATTGAATGAAATTTAGTCTGATCTTCAATTTTTGTGAGGCCTATTTTGTTTACAGTCAACACTGTCTTTTAGGGAGCAGTCTTCAGGGGTCCTTCTGAAGGCAAGGGATATTTACTAGAGCTCCTTCCTCCTCCTTGGCAGGCCCTGCTTTCCCGTCTCTATGAGATTCTGAAAAGCACTTCTGGCTTCTGCAGCTTCTTACAGAAGAAGCTTTCTAACTACTCTCTCAGACAGTCAACCGTGTGCTGCTTTTGAATAGACCATAGCTTGAAGGGGAAACATGGCGCTGAACAACTCATTTCTTTGAGTTTCCCTGGCTACCTTGCTGAGCTTCCCCAGTGGCTCAGTGGTAAAGAATCCATCTGCACTGCAGACCATGAAGGAGACATGGGTTTGATCCCTAAGTTGGGAAGATCCCCTGGAGGAGGGCATGGCAACCAACTCCAACATTCTTGCCTGGAGAATCCCATAGAGAGAGGAACCTGGAGGACTACAGTCCTTGAGGTCACAAAGAGTCGGATAGGACTGAAGTGACTTAGCACGCACAGATGCCTTGCTAGCCCCAAGTTCCAATTTTTGTCTCCCTAGTTATGTGCAACTGCTAAGACTCAGCCCTGTTTCTTTCCTCATTTACTAGCACATTTTCTTTGCTTTTCAGTCTCTCTTGGTGCTGACTATTAATCCACAAATGGCTTGAGGGGAAAAGAAGTGTAGAATACTGGATTTCCCTCACTTTGTATTTCCCTGCCTTTCAAGATCTTGACTCTTAAGTCCCAACTGCCCTGATGACTCTCCTGTTCCTTAAAACAGATTTTGAAAAACTATCCATTTCTCAAGTTGTCCTAGGTAGAAGAGTTGGTCAACTCCAAACTCAGCCAGAAGCAGAAGTCCTTAAATATTCTTATTTTGTGTGAATAATAAGTGATCTTCATAGATCCAGGACATTAATTCTTTATGTAAAATATTTTTTCTATTTTTTAAAGCTCATTTTTTATTTATAGAAGTGTTTCATATGTCTGTTGTCAAATTTATTAGTCTTTTCCTTTAAGACTTCCATTGATGCTAAGAAATAATTCTCTCCTTACCTTCTTCAGACATTTTCCTTCTTGGTTTGCTACTGTTTAGTCACTAAGTTGTGCCTGATTCTTGCAACCCCATGGACTGTAGCCTGTCAAGCTCCTCTGTGCATGGGATTTCCCAGGAAAGAATAGAGTAGATTGCCATTTCCTTCTCCAGGAGATCTTTCAGACCCAGAGATTGAGCCCATGTCTCTTGCACTGGCAGAAGGATTCTTTACCACTGAGCCACCAGGGAAACACTTTCCTTGCAATTAATTTTGTTGCATGGAATTTTGAGAAATTTTTATTTAAAAATTATTTAAAATTATTTGTTGAAGGACTTTTCCCCTACTGCTTTAAAATTTCATCTTTTTCATATAGAATTATTATTTATACTGTTGACTAAAATAAAAATGCAAAATGTGAGAGCTGTGGGTTTCAGTTTTATTTGAGCACTTACTGAGAACTGTAACCCAGGAGAAGCCTTTCAGAGAACTCTGAAGAATTGATCAGAAGAGGTGTGGGGTGGAGATTTTGGAGAAGTGGTTGTGGGGGTAGATTTTGGAGAAGGGGTATGTGCAATCAAGCACACATCTCAGTGGAGGGTTGCTGCTAGTCATGAAGAATAGGCATCTCAGTTAATGATTTTAGTGCTTTTCTATGAATGAGAAGATGCAAGACAATGAGTTCTTAAAATTTTCTCCAGAGAGTATCTAATTATCTGAAGGCCTGTTCTACCAGTTTTCCCAGAGCACAGAGTGCCTTATTCCTGATCTCTGTCCTAAACTTTCAGGATGTGTTGAATATCAGCAACCAAGGTGGCTAATGACTCAGTTCTTGTAGAACTGGGTAATGAAGCACCATCTTTACTTGGCAATGCTTTGATTTTTTTCTGAATTCTCATTGATCAGGCTCTTATTACACCTGTAATCTACTGTTTCAGTTATTAAACTTTAAGCATTTGTTTTACTACCTGGTGGTTCAATACTCTCTTAATATTCTTATTTATAGTCAATTTTATCTCAGCTGTTTATGTCAGGATTTCTTTGCCTAAAGTGTCAGAAGTGATAATGATCTGAACTAAAGGTGTAGTAGTGGAGAATATAGAGCAAGAACAAGGTGAGTGATATTGATTATTGCTGCCTATAGTGCTTGAGGGATTTGGAGGTGGGACATGGCATCTCTCAGGATGCAGCCTTCGGGCTTGATAAACTGAGACAGCGGTAGTATCATTAACTAAGACTGAGAATATAAAAGAAGGAGAATGTAACAGAAAAGGAGGTTCATCTGTTCCTAGAGCAAAAGCAGGAGAAGCAAAGACTATTGTAAAAGATTGATAATACTTTGAAATGGCTTCGTTGACTAGTAGGATAAAAAGTTGATGTGGGAAAATTTTTTAAAAAATCAAGTGAAGTCCAGTTTAAGTTAGATATCAAACGAGATTTGCTATAGTACCACTTCTAACTGATACATGATTTTCAAAGAGCAGTCCACAGCAGCCTTTTCCAGATACTCAACCATGTGAGAAGCAAGCTGTAAACAGTGTTTGCAGTCTATTGAAGGGCCTAAGCTTGGGAAAAGGGGTGCAGAAGGCAGACTGATCAAATTTAGGAGGATCTTGAGCAAAAAACAACAACAACAACTGCAAATGAAAAAGTACTTAGAAGCTACAGGTGAAAAAACTATTGACATGACCTTATAAAATTTAGTTTTGTAAAGAAAGAATTGAAGCCAGGCAGACTATTGCAAATATCAAGTATGATTTTAAGAGTTAAAAGAGTTTTATAAGGCCTTGTTTTTATTTTCTTAGGTTATTTACATAATGAACGCAACCTGACCCTCTCTGTCTGGCTATGCTCTTTGCAGCTTAAGGCTAAAACAATTTCTAGACAGGGAACATGGAGTCCAATTTATAAGTATAATATGCAGCTTCTTAGTTTCTTTCGCTGTGTTTGTATCAACCAGTCTTCTTTTAGTCACCTTTATAGAGACTTGGAAAACGTCACCTTGAATTGTATACTCTAAAATATTGTCTCACTCAAATACAAAGGCTAGGAAGGAAGAAGATTTTTTAGAAATTTGTTTTTAATGAGGCTTCTTTTGCTTCCTTTGACTTTGGTCATTCCCAACCCTCGCCATTTCAAATTGGACCCCACGATCAGAGTTGTAGAATTTTGGCCTTGTAAGAAATCTGTACACTTTATTAGGCTCTAATGTTTTCTCTATTAAATAAATGAGACAAATCAGGGACAGAGAACATAAGGCTGATGTCACTGGTAAGTCAAAGGCAGAACTAACCCCAGGAAATTCAGATTTCCTAACAACAGATTTAGATACTTTCACTATAGTGTGGTGACTAGAAAATTCATATTGATTTACTGTATCACTTTGCATAGTGTACCCCTCCCCCACTCTCCTTTAATATTCAGCAAAATTTTTAATGTGGAAAAATAAAAAGGGGTTTCTGATCCTCCCCCTCCAGAGTATCAGATTTCTGAAAAGAGCTGACACAAAGCACTTTGTAACCTAATTTTGTATAAAAGCACTGAGAATATGCAAATAAGGCACTGAGCCAAACTTTAGAAGTGAAGTGAAGAGATAAAGAATTGATACAGTGCCCTTTTAAAGATTATACTCTAGTCCTGAATTTCTGTTCTTTCCTGGTTGACAAGCCACTAACAACTCTGACCTCAGACAGCCTGGCCCCTGCTGAAGATGCACACCTGGACCAGCAGCAGATGAACACAGCTACTTGCCAGTTCTCATTCTTTTGGCAGTGTCTGTTCAGACATGCTCACCACACCTCCATCCTGTTCTACTTCAGTGTTAGAAGGAAATGAAGCCACAATGAGAACTAAAAAGAGCTGTAACACCCTTTGTCTCCTGCCTGCCTCTTTCCTCCCTTCTCACTCCCCTCCCCACATAGAGTTACTCCACCCCAAGCAGGCTCCGGTGTGACACTCTGATAAAGGAATGATGAGCTGGGACTGTAGCTGCAGACAAGTGACACTCAGAAGCCAAAAGCTTCTGTAAGTACCAAGTCTGCACAAGATCCAAACCAAAGCAATGGCATTGTCCCTGGAAGAATTCATCCACTCCCTTGACCTCAGGACCCTCCCCAGGGTCCTAGAAATCCAGTCAGGCTTCTATTTTGAAGGTAAGCACCTTCCTATCTCTTGATTGGCTAGAAGATGCTTATAAAGAATATACTGTTAGGAATTCTAGTGCAAATTTTTAAACAGAATATATGAGTTCTCTTAAAGGAAAGGTCATTATCAGAGAAAGTAATTGAGAAATTGTTGAGACTTAATAGTGTTGAAGAAGGGAGAAACTGGATAAGACTCTGGTGTGGATAGGGGCTAGGAATTGAGTGAAGCTTCTTGAACTTTTTGTAGGGCTTTAAATAGTTCAACATGAATTATTCCTGTCTTTCCTTTGAAATTGATTGTAATTCAAGTGAAAAGTTATCTGTATCTATGTTTCTAGAACATAAAATATAGTTTTTTGGAGCTATTAAAAGCACAGCATTTAGAAAGAAAATTTCACCAAAATCCTAACCACTTCTAAATGTTACTTATATCAATGCTTCTCTCCTTCTTTCTGTAGTGGTCTAATTTCTAATTTCTTTAATAATGGCATTCATATTTAAAGGTATAGAAGTTCACATTTACTAAATACAAGATAATTTTTATAGAACCTATGTCAGAGTTCTAAAGTCAGAGCTCAACTAAGACTGTTGAATAAGTTAGTGTGCTTTGGTGTAACTGTATTACTTCAGAAAAAGCATTAAGACTTACAACATATACAATACATACCCTCAATTTCTTTAAGCAGTGGTTTGAAATATGTAAGACAGAGTCATTTTCTGGGGAAATATATATTTCTGGTTCCAAGGGTGGTAGAATTGAGCCAGTAGTACAATTAAGTCCAGAAAAAGTACCGGGAAGATAAAAAACTGTTGGTAGGCAAATCTTTCCCATTTATAGACAAAATAATTCTTTAGATATTATGAAATAAAAAAAGTTTGATGAATGTCAGACCCAGTTCACACACACACAAACACACACGTGCACACCTGTGAGTCTGTGCTCGAGAGCCTGGGAGCTGCAGCTACTGACGCCAGAGTGCTCGCGAGCCCGTGCTCCACAACGAGAAGCCACCACAATGAGAAGCTCTTGCTCCGCTTCTAGAGAGTAGCACCCACTCACCGTAACTAGAGAAATCCCGCAGGCAGCAATGAAGACCCAGCGCAGCCAAAAGTAAATAAATAAAACAAAAATCACTTTATAGGAGTGATTAAGTTAACCTCTTGAGGTAGTACAGAGTGACTTTTACTAAGACTGTATGATTTATAACAGAATAGAATGAGTGAATGTGGGCTTCCCAGGTGGCACAGTGGTAAAGAATCCACCTGCAGTGTAGGAGATGCGGCAGACAGGGTTTGATGACTGAGTCAGGAAGATCCCCTGGAATAGGAAATGGCAGCCCCCTCCAGTATGCTTACCCATGGACAGAGAAACCTGGTGGACTACAGTCCATGGGGTCACAAAGAGTCGGATATGACTGAGCGACTGAGCATGCATGCACAGGCAATGAATTGGTGTAGGCAGCCATCAGTTTTAGTATAGACCATTTTGTTTAATTCATTTGTAAATTGATTACTTTGAAGCAGACCATATTTTTCCATATATATACTATTGTGAAATCTATCTTTGTCCCTAAGCTGTCCCCAAGTCACTTTTTTGGTCTCATGGTTTGTGCTTTTAAGATTTCGCATTAGGAAGTTCTTCCTCATGTTTCATTTACAAAGATATTTTCCTATGTTATTTTAAATCAACTTTACAGCTTTATATCTCATATTTAAATTTTAACTATGCCATGAAGTGCAGAGGAATCCAATTTTAGTTTTTTTTCCATATAGTAACAGCAATTTTCCAGCACCATTTACTAAGCTAGCTATCATTTCCCCTCTGATTTGTGTTGTTGTCTTTAAGTTATATGCTCATAACTGGGTTGGTTTGTCTCTTAAATATCTCTTCTGTTCATTAGTCTGTGTTTTCTCAATTGTATTCAAGCATTGTTTTTGTAACTATGGCTTTGGCATAAGCATAGTTCATATATAAACCAATCTCTTTGCTCCTTTTGTAGCTATTCACAGTCCTTTCAAACATGTCTTTAAATAAATCAATTGATTACTTTAAAAATCCAACTGGAATTTGTATTAGAGTATGTTGATTTTATAGATTAACTTGGGAAGAATTGAAATTTTTGCTTTAAATCTTGCAAAAGAACAGACTGTGTCCATGTGTTCAGACTATCTTCATCCTTTAATACTTTACTATTATGTTATACTTCACTTAAGAGAAAAAAGCATACATCTTGATGAATTTTCACAAATTAAGTATATTCATGTAACCACCATCATGGTCAAGAAATAGAAAATTACAAGTATTTTGGAAGTTACATCTTGTGCTCTTTCTCAGTCATTATCTACCATTTTCCCAAGAAGTAACCCTTATCAGACTTTTGCCCATTTATGAACTGTATATTAATGAAACATTATAATAGTATCCTTTTATGTTTGGCATATATGTTCAACATTATCTTCGTAAAATTAATCTATGCTGTTCTATATAGGCTATTCATTCCAGTGTGTGTAATATTCCAGTAGATGAATATATTGCAATTTATTTATCTATTCCACTACTAATAGGCATTTGAATTATTTCCAGTTTGAAGATGTCTGTTAACGTTGTCATAAACATTTATGTGTGTTCACACGTGTATAATATTCAATTGTGTATATAAAGGAGTGGAATTGCCACATCTCACAGGATGCATATGTTTAGTTTGGGTAGGTAATGGAAAACAAGTTTCTTAAGTAGTTATACTACTTTACCTTCCTACCAGCACAACATGAGAGTTCTAATTAATCCATAGTCTTGATAACACTTGATATCAGTCTTTTTAAGATAATTGAGATTAATTTAGATATAATATCATATATTTTCAAGTGTACAAAATTATGATTCATTATTTGTACATATAGCAAAAAGATCACCACTATAAATCAAGTTAACATTTATTACCACACATAATTACAGTTTTTCTCTTCTTGTGATGGGAACTTTTAAAATTTACTTTCTTAGCAACTTTCAGAGTCTGGTTCTCTCCTGAAAAGACTAGGATTTCATTTGTAAGTGATAAGGTATCAGGTTTTTAAAAATCTCCCTGATGATTAAAAATGAAGCCAAATTTGAGAACTAGTATTGTGAAACTAGTTCTCCCAATTTTTTATTAGCAGTTCATTGGTTTATAAAGGATTGACATGATTTTTAAATGAAGTCTTCTTCTGAACCATTAACCTAGTTTATCTGTCTAGTTATATGAATAGATATCTTTTCACTTCTGTCAATAACATTTAATAATTTTTATTTGTGAAGTTCTTACACTTCTATTTCAGATTTATTCTTAGTTACCTGATTGATTTTTAAAATTCCATTATAAGTGGTATCTTTTGAAGTTTTCATTTTTTCTTTGTGTGTTTGAATTCTAAGAATATATCTTTATATTATTTTATATTTGTTATATACATATTTACATTTTCTGTAAATGTTGATAGGTTCTTATTCTTTCCAATGATTGTACTCTATTTTCCTTCAGTTAAGTATTAGCTAGTGTTTCTATCAATAGTATAATATCAAATAAGAGTAATGATTTACTCATTATTTAATCGTTTCACTCACCTCACAACCATAGAGAGAAAGTTTTAATAATTTATCATTAAATATAATGTTTGCTTTAATTTAAAGAAGTTTCTAGTTTTCTACTAGTTTTTTTAAGTCATAACTTTTAAATAACTTTTGTGATGATAATATGATTTTTTTACATTGATTTTTAAAAAAATCTTAAGTCATTTATTTGTGGAATAAGATAAGTTTGGTTATATATCATTTAATTCGGTTTATTAGTTTTAAAGAACTTTTGTATTTCTTTTAGGGTATGAAATTGGCTTATAATTTTAATCTTGTATGACATCCTACCAAGGTTTTTGTATTGAGTTATGTTGAGCTTATAGAATTTCTTGGGTAGAGTCTTTTTTTCTTCTTCTAAAGATATTATATAAATTAGATGTAATTTCTTATTTAAATATTTAGTAAAATTTCAAAAAAGCCATTCTGAGCTGGGATTTCTAATGTAGATATGTTTTTTCATTATGACTTCAATTTTTTAAATAGTAAGGTCTTTCCATCCATTAGCATAGTTTATCTCTCATTAAAAAACAAACAAACCAAAAATTCATCTTTCTGATCATGTATCAGAATTTAAAAAAAATGTCTCCGTAGAGATCCTGTGTATTCTAAAGCTAGTTCCTAGAATGCAGACACATGCACGTGTTATATTGCTATATTGACTGATACCATATTTCCTCTGTTCTCACTGATTACTACTAAAGTGGAAATGTAAGTACATATTACTATGATACTGATGAACTTTTTAATTCTAACAATTTATTTTTTATTTCTCTGATTTTCCTAAATATTGATATCATTAGAAAACATTGAGTTGTGTCTCTTCCCTAATATGTTTTGCAACTGTTCATTTTTCCTTATCTTGATAGTATAGTCCAGAGCCTCCAGTACTGTGTTAAAAAATGAGAATTCTGAATTATAAAGAAAATGTGTTTAAAATTCCTTCATTAAGTACAATATTCTAGAACTGGTGTTTCAGTTCAGTTTAGTTCAGTCTCTCAGTCGTGTCCAACTCTTTGCAACCCCATGAATTGCAGCACGCCAGGCCTCCCTGTCCATCACCAACTCCCGGAGTTCACTCAGACTCACGTCCATCAAGTCAGCGACGCCATCCCGCCATCTCATCCTCTGTCATCCCTTTCTCCTCCTGCCCCCAATCCCTCCCAGCGTCAGAATCTTTTCCAATGAGTCAACTCTTCGCATGAGGTGGCCAAAGTATTTAGTCATCACTAAATTAAGGAAGTTCCTGTCTATTTCTTGCTTTCTAGGTGGTTTGGTTTCTTTGGTCTGCTAATGAAATTACCTTTAAAAGATTTTTCAAATTGAAGAATCTTTTAATATAGTATTTATAATAATATTTACTAACATTTGAAATACAAAGTAGGAGTTTGATATATTTAAAGATTTTTGCGTTTGATCACAGCTGAAATGAGCTGTGTGGAAATTATAATTTTAGAGTCAAGATAACACTAGCTTTCTAAAATTAACTACATAGATTTTGTTGTTTTCTTTTTCTTGAGGTATTTGAAAAGAGAGAAATGGGCCTTAAACTCTTTAATTTGGTAGAATTCTCTTATAAGAATAACTGGATGTGAAATTTTCGGGTGGGAATTCAGAATTTGGTTTGGTAAAATCCTCTGTTGTTTTGCTTCTCTCCTTGATTTCTGACTCTATTATTTTCTCATGTCCTTTGCTCTCTTGCTCCTTTTCTGGCTTCCTGGTATAAATCACAGTCATTTTAAAAGCATTTCTTGCTTCTTGGTATGTACGCTTAAACCTATATTTTTCTCTAAATACTTCTTTCTTTCCCATACATTTTGCCTTGTAATATTTTCACTTTTACTCAGTTCTGAGTACATGTTTTTCCTTTTAAATCAAATGGCTATTTATTTTCTGATAATATAAAATTGTCTTTAGCTGTTCTTTGCTTTTAATTACTAGTTTTATTGTATGTTGTTAGAGAACAGTAGTCTATATTGTATTATATTACTGTTTCTTTGAAATTGATTCAGGCTTCCTTTATGACATGAAACGTGAAACATCAAGTGAGTCTCAGCATGGACTAGCTTATATAAAATACAATAACACATTATAGGCATTGTTCAAAAGGCTAGAATCATGGAAGAGAGTGGGGAAGCCTCTACCCTATTGGGACTTATATTCCAGTGGCTGGAACAAATGACCGATAGATTTGATATATACACAAGTACCATGAAGAACTAAATAAGTAGAGAGCAAAGCAATAGGGGAAGGAGATGATCTTTTGCTAGGGCAATCAGGGCAGTTAGCTTTGCGGAGATGATATTTGAACAGAGGCCAGAATAAACTGAGGAAATGAGTCTCGCATATTTCTGGAAGAACATTTCTGCTGAGGACAGAGCAAGTGTAAACCGTATAACAGATCTCTTCATCTAATTAAGAAGCAAAAAGGAGACAAGTGAGGATAAAGCAGAGCAACTGAGGAGAAACTTAGTGGAAATGAGGCTGAGGACATAGGGATGCGCAAATTTTGTAGGCCTTAAAAGCCATGTAATACATAATTTGCTACAGAGTGGGGCTGGGGAAGTGAGTGGGGACCAGTAAGATAAAATGATCAGTGAAGTTTTCTCTAAAGAGCTGGCTTAGTAGCAGAGACCTGAATGCTGAGAAGGAATCAGACAAGAAAATATCCTGGAGGTGAGTGTTCCAAACAGAGTGAACGGCTAGACCAAAAGGGGCTTAGTCTGTTTGAAGAAGAGAAAAATATCCTTGTACCTCAAACGTATAAGACAAAAAAGAGAGGAAAGTCATATGAGAAGGAGATTCAAGGAATGGGCAAGAGCATTTCAAGGCGTTTAGATTTTATAACTGGTAATGACCAATTCGCAGCAGGAGATTGACAGGACTTGATCACCATTTTAGGTGGGACTGCACAGGCTTTTGCGGGGCAAAACTGGGTTAATACACTTTAGGACTGTGTGATAATCCAGAAGAGAGTTCATGTTACCTTGATGCAGTTGGAAGAGAAATGACCAATTTAGTGCATACTTTGGAGGTAGAAATGTCAGGACTTGTTGATAGATTTGATAAGGGTGTGAGATAGGAGAAGACTAAATGATGCATGGGAGGACTTTGACCTAAACCATTAGATAGATGTTTGCACCTTTGACAGAGTTGTGAAGACCTTGGCAGGGTAGAGGTTTGATGGAGAAAGCAAAAGCTCTGTTTTAGACATGTTAAATCTGTTATTCACCCAAATGGAAATTTCAAGTAGACAATTGAAAAAAATAAATTTTGACCACACATTGAAATAATGACTGGAATGTCCCATCCATGAGCTAATTGATCAGGACTTTATTCAATCAAAAACCTTGTAGTCTAAAAATAAAAAAAAATGAACACATACCTTAAAATATCAAATTTTTATTGTTATTTATGGTAATTCTAAAGCATACACAGTATTAAAAATTGTAAGAGGATAGAGATGAAATTAATAATGTTTTAAACAATTAAAATTTTTATTAATAATTTAATTTTTCTCTCATAAAAGTTAAATTGTTATATTAACTATTATTGAACATTATTGAAAGTATTAAATATTTCCATTATTGAATACTTCAGTATTTAGAAAAATGTTGATTCAATACCATGTGATAGGGTGATTCAAAGACATAGCTGTAATATATTTATTTAAGTGCTCATTTTAAATAATAGCCCTTAAAGATACCTTGTAAAGGTCCAGTATACAGCATGTACACAACATATAAAATATACATTCAAGGAAGATTTATCATTAATGTTGGTGGCCATCAATCCATATGTGAAATAATTTTCTTCATAAATCTGATTTTGGCGGTTTCTTTAGACACCAGTTGTACGTAGCTGATGACAAGTTCATACTAAGAATAGAAGTGCCACTGTCATTCTCTTCTTGATAGATTCTACAATTTTCAATTCTGAAATGTCTCTGTAGGCATCTTACAAAGTTATCGTCTATTTTGTGGACAGTGGAAAATGGATTATAATAATTCTTAACTTGATCTGTATAAAATCCATTATATGGAAGTATTGCAAGAAAATGAATGAATGAAGACAATTGTTTTAATTCATATTTTTGGAATTCTGAAACTGTCTCAATATGTTGTGAACTATACATGTTTATGTGACCATCTGGTATAGGAATAAATTAAATTTTTTATAATTAAATACTAATAGAGTTTAAAATTAAATTTTAGAAAATCTTTAGAGTAAATATTAATATAGTTTAATTTTATTTTTATATAAAAATTAATACAAATTGAAGCTCTAATATTTCTTCTTTTATCTCCCTTCTCATAAAAGTAATTATCATAGATTTTTCTCTTTGAATTTTGAGTACATCATAGAATTGGACTTCCTAACTCTTTTGTGACCATAGGACATGGGACTTGCATTAGCCAATGTAATGAGAGCAGAAGTAAGGTGCATCATTTTGAACAGATGCTTTAAGAACCAGTTCATAATTTAACATATTTTATCCTGGTAGATCATGTCAAAATGAAGCCTTCAACAGTCTGGATCTCTAAATAACTATAATTATTAGAGACCCTGCCCTCACTCATTTGAATTGGATGCATAGTGAAATGAAAAATATACCTTTATTATTTAAATCTCTGAGAATTTGAAGTTGTTTGTTATCTCAGCATATGTGTGTGTGTGTGTACACGTGCTCACATGCATGTGCAGACACGAGCATGCTCATTCATGTCCAAATCTTTGTGACCCTACGGCCTGTAGCGCACCAATCTCCTCTGTCCATGGGATTTTCTTTGCAAGAATACTGGAGCGGGTTGCCATTTCCTCCTCCAAGGAATCTTCCTTACTCAGGTATCAAACTCACATTTCGGGTGTCTCCTGAATTGGTAGATGGATTCTTTACCACTGAGCCACCTGGGAAGCTCTATTTCAACATAATACTTTCCTTACCGATACAAGTTATATTCATTAAACTAGAACTGCATTTATTACCAACTAAAAAAAAACTAGATATTAGACAAACTCTGGAGAGAGTTACACAATCCCAGGAAAGTTAGTTGATAATAATGTTACCACATATTTATGTAAAAGTGAGTTCACCTCTGTGTATTCAGGAAATATTTGTTGCTTGACTATTCTGCATATTGCTAATATTACCATTTATCACTGATTACTTCATATATGTAGCCAGTTTGATGTTGACTTAAAATTTTGGCAAAAACAAAGTTTGTTTGTATTATGATCTTGCTCAATTAACTGGATGTTGAAAAAATGGTTTTTTCTCTATAGAAATAATATGTGCACATGGCTAGAAAATTGGAAAATATAGAAGCATAAATATTCAATAATTTCATCAAATATAAAGAAATATGATTAACATTTTGATGTATTAACTTCTAATTTTTACAAAAGTATGAATTAACTTTTAAAAGGAGAAAAATTTATGCCAATTTCTCCCCCACGCTTTATCCAGAATATCACCACTCACTGTGACCTCTATCTACCCCCTTGGTGGGTTCAAATCATCATAACATATTGCCAGGATTATCAAAATAGCCACCTAATTGGTCTCCCTACTTCTCTTTCACTCTTGAAGTTTAGTCTCATAGCATCCAGAGTCATGCTTGTAAGTGGTATGTCAGATTATGCTGCTTCTCTGTTAAAAAATCTCCAATGGATTTCCAATTTTTTTCAAAATAAGGACCTTCCAATGGGTAATAGGCTTTTATTTTTCTCTTTTTACTCTCACTATTGATCTGACTTTATTGCTTACAAATCTTTTCCTTCTAACCCCATTGAACTCCTTATTGTTACTCAAACTTGGGATATGCTCCTGCCTTAAAACTTTGCTCCCACTTTTTCCTTGAGTTTGCAAGCTCTTCAACTAGATGTCAACTTGTGAGGCTCATCTGACCACCCTATTTATTACTGCAAAATTTTTGTTCCCTCTTCCCTATATTTCCTGTACTCACTATTAAATTCTTCATTGTTTTGGAATCAAAACACTATCTTCTTCTCATATATCATGTAGGTTATTTATTGTTTATTTTTCTATCTTTTCCCATTAGATTTTTCTTACAGTTTAAATGAGATATTAATTTTTTAAACCATAAAATTCATCCCTTACAGGTATACAATTCAATGATTTTTAGTAAATTTATAGAGTTGTGCAACCACCACCAATGTTAGACCATTTCCATCACCCCAAAGAAGTCCCTTGAGCTATTTGTCAATCATTATTGCTTACATTTCCAGCCCCAAGCAACCACTGCTCTCCTTTCTGTCTATAAATTTGCCTTTCCTATGCATTTCATATGAAATAAATCATACAGTATGTACTGTTTTGAAACTAACCTTTTACTTAGCTTAATGCTTTCAAGGTTCATCTATGTTGTAGCATATATTACTATTCTGGTGTGTTTTTTGTTGCTAAATATTTTTTTGTGTATGGATATACCACATTTTGTTTATTCAACACCAAAGGCCATTTGTATTATCTCCCTTTTGGAGATAATATGAAATAATGTACCATTTTAATTTCCCATTTACAATGAATTTGGACTCCAGTTTCTACAAATTCTTGCTTGTGTATCTTTTGTTTTATAATCAATGGTATCTCACTGTAGTTTTAATTTCATTTCCTTAATGACAAGTGATGTTGAACATTTTTGCCTGTGCTTAGTAGCAATTTATTTGCCTTTTTTTGAAATAACATCTCTTCAATTTTTTTGGCCTTTGTCCTCTTGTTATTGAGCTGTAAGACTTATCTCTGTATTTTGGATATTTGATTTGCAAATATTTTCAGATATATAATTGAAAATGTTTTCTTCGGTTCTATGGCTTGTCTTCATTTCCATAATATCTTTTGAAACAAAAAGATTTTAAATTTATATAGTCAAGATGTGTCATACATTTTTTTGTCGTTACCTAACCCAAAGTTACAAGAATTTCCTCCTATTTTGCGTTGGTGGTCCACCAGATCACTCCTGGTCTTGCTGATTTTCTAGAAATACAGAACTCAGAGAAGCTGTTAAACTGAGTTATGGTTTACCACAGGGAACAAAGAAAAATTAAAGCCAGTAAAGAAAAAGGCATATATACAATAGGGTCTATGAGAAAGCAAATTGCCAGTTATCCTCTCCCAGTGAAGATACATGAATAATGTTTAATTCTCCTAGCAGTGATATGTCACAATAAGGACAAATTATTTCCAATTAGGGAAGCTCATCTGTGCCTTTGTATACAAGGTTTTTACTGGGGCAATTACACAAGCATTAAGGATTTGTGTGACTGACCTCAAATACTGGGTCTCCAGACCCTCTAGAGATCAAGTGGTGTGGTATGGTCCAGGACCCCAAATGAAGCGTAAAGGGCATTCACCATAAATTATATTGTTAGCATAAACTACCTGGTGTGGCCCAAGATCCCAGATATACAAAAGCACTCTTATCTGACAGGATATTCCAAGGGCTCAGATGTTTTCTCTCCAGAACCAGTTAAGGGGTAGTCCTTTCTTTGATATGTGCAGGGTTTGAGCACCCTACGTAATAGTTAACCCACTACTGCACAGTTGTATTTTTTTATACACAAGTTTTACCTCTTATCTCTAGGTCTAAGATCCATTTGAAATAGCTAGAATTTTCTAAAGCCTTAATTCCAAGTAACTTAAGAATTAATCAACTATCTACACAGCTATGAAACATGCTGGGAATGACTCAGGTACAACAAGCTCTCACTAGCTGAGAGAGGTGAGGGAGTTAACCAAACTGATATCTGGTGAATGGCTTTCCAAGTTGCGAGAATATCTTTAGCCAAGTATTATGGTGAGAGTATGCTGGTGTATTTCAGAAAAAGTGAGAAACCACTAAGGCCAGAAGGAGGAGGAGAGTGAACAGAAATGATATCAGAGGGGAAATAGTGCAGAACCATATGCAGTCCTTTTGAATATTATAAGAATTTTACTTTTAGAATTGGGAAGTTGGAGGTACTGATTGGAGGTACAATGCAAGGACTCTCCTCATCACTTTGAATATAGATTCTATTAGCCATTTCTTCTGTTTACCAAAATGAATATTGATGAAAGCACACATACATTTGCAGAAGTGAGAGCATAGTTTTGCTTAAATAAGCCCATAAATATAATGTTCAAAAGTGTTTTTTATAGCAATTTTTAAATACCATTAAAATGTTTTCCCTCTTGGGGAAAGTAAGATTTAGAGGAGATAAGATTTTTAAATATTGTGTTTTGAATATATTAAATATCATATTTCTTTTTCCTGCCAAAATATGTTAAAATTATGGAAATTAGTCCTTAAGTTGTATCTGCCTCCCTGCATTTCTTCTCTCTATCCTTCCTTCTACAAAATGAATAGAGTATGATTCTTGTCCTTAAGGACTCTTTAGGCCAGTAAAAGAAGATGGATTTAAAAAAAATCAGTACATGTGCTATATTGTGAAATGTATTTTAATGAACTGTTTTGAGAACACTGAGAATTTACCACACAAAAAACTTACCAAGAGGTGATGATATTTTTCTGCAGCCTATATTGAAAATGAGCAAGCAAATAAGAAAATTTCAGAATGAGAAAAAAATCTTTAGATCATTATACAAGTTTGAAAATTCAAAATATGATCGAAGAAGAGCTCAGAGAATAATAGGTGATCAGGTTATTTGTGGTCATATCTTAAGTGGCTTCTGAGCTATAGTAAGGATATTGAATTTATGCTATAATCAATAGTAACTTATAAAAGGATATTATTTTTATATCTGATTATAAAAGTAAATCATGTTGATTGTAAATTTGAAAATTATAGAAAAAGCTAAAGAATTTCTGAGATTTTAAGGCAGAAAAAAAAAACAAACAACCCTCAGATGAGTAGATTAGACATCTATTCCAGTAGAGGTTTACTAGATAAATATGAGACAAACAGCAAGGAGCTAACAGCAGCTACAAATAGAAAAGACAGGATCTGTGGTCTTTTTGGGTCAAACATTCTGAACTTCACAGTTTATGAGCTGTAAGCAAGAGGGAGGAGTTGATGACCGATCAGAGGTTTCTGGACTAAGGGAACGTGGTGGGTGATAAAAATATTACTTGAAAGACTTGCCGCAAGAGCAGCAGTTGTTTTGGAGATGGAGGCATGATTCAGTTACATTCCAATGAACAAGAGCTCCTGTAGGACATTCAGATGCAGATGAATGTTAGCCCACCAAAGATGTATGTCCGAAGTAAAAAGAGTAGTAGGCTTACGAGATTTAATATAGCAGAATTGTAAGTGGGTGAAAGAAGCCTTGTTATTTCAGGATTGCCCTGTAGTGCATGCGTCAGGTCAGAAATATGTGGATCTCAAAGAACAACGTGGAAAGTATTGATAGAGGAGGAGTTGGTCAAGCTGACAAAGAATAAAGGAAAAAAGTCTCTGTTGATGGAGAAATAGGAGAAAGTGGGCTAGTTTGTCAATCAAAATAAATGAACATAAAGCATTAGAATGAAAGCGTCAGATATAACATTTGCTATTAGCACATAATTTATGATAGATTAGTGACTATGATAGCTGTATATACTGAAGGATTATTATGGGATGGGTATCTTTGTATATAGATTTGGGTGTGTAAGCATATGTAATGAGTGTATAAATGTATTTTGCATATGTATGTCTATGCATAAATATATGTGAATATATCTAATACAACACATATAATTAAATAATATTTTATTCTCATCTATACACAAATGTAGTACATGTATGCATATATATTTAATCTTATTAAATTTTTTATATTTATAAGTACATTTAATCCTTGGTGTTAACTGCTGAAATTATTATTATTATTTCCATTTTCAAGTCACCTATTTGCCTATTTGCCCCAGAGATAAAACTTGTGAAGTTTATTCTTGCTCTTCCTACCTGAAGAATTTATGAAATTCTATAGTGAATCCTATCTTTATAAAATCATCAACATTTTTAGAAATTTTATAACTATTTACTGTTTGACTATACAATTGGGTTACAAACAAACATAAGAAATAGCTTGTATTAGATACACATTTGTTTTGTCTTTTAGGGCTTTTTTGGTGGCTCAGTGGTAAAGAACCTGGCTATCTGTGGGGAGACAAGAGATGTGGGTTTGATCCCTGGGTTGGAAAGATACCCTTCCAGGGCATCTCACTCCAGTATTCTTACCTGGAGAATCCCATGGTCAGAGGAGCCTAGAGGGCTACTGTTCATGGGATCACAAAGATTCAGACATGACTGAAGTGATTTAGTATGCACAAGCATGCATATTCTACTACTGATTACAATTTCAATAAGTATGATGTTAAAAATTAACTTGAATTGGTTAAATGCATTGAATAATGATACACAGTGAATTATGAACTATATGAACATGACTTTTATTAATTTGACACATGTATGAGTTCATATGACAAAAAATTGTGCCTATTTTAATACTTACATAATTCTTTTATGGCTAATTGACTTTAACTTTTTTAAGGTTTAATTTAATCAGCTAGAGATATGGTAGTAAAATCAGGGAAAATTTGAAAATTATAGCATTGTATTCAACTTGTGTTTAATCATATTTCATAAATTTTAAATATTAGGGCAAAAGAAAATTTTTTTTTCACTTTTTAATATGAGTTCACAATATTGATATTGGTTCATACAGACTTAAGAGAAATAAAATTGTGTAAAGGCTAATGAAATATGTCCTGTCACATATTTAAAAAATAATTTCTGTTAAATGAAAACAGAGCACCAGTATTTCTCTACATGAGCTTTTATATTCATAATAATGTATTAAAGATGAACATTACATTTCTAAAGTAGAATTTTCTAAATATTTACAACATATTCTGTTGAGCTTCACAGGTTTAAAACTGCTCTTGATTCAGGAAGACCTAAGTTTGCACACAGTGAAAGTTGAACACTTTCAATATCTAAGCTTTACAATTCAGTAAAACTTATTATATCCCAATATTTGAAATTGATAATAGGATTAATTAAACAAATATAAATTTGGTCTATTTGTGTCAGTGTCATATAGTTGGACACTAAAATGACTATCAGAATAGAATTTGGCAAGCCTAAACATTCAATTTTATTTGAAAAATGTTGATTTGGTAATACACAAAATTTACATTTATTAAGAACAATATTATTTGAAATGATGTTAAATGTTTTCCTATAAAAACCTTGGAATCATATTTTATCTAAGGCTTAACACTTCAGCTACTGTATATCTTGACTCTTAGATTGGTTCTAGGCCATACGCTACAGATCAATGAGTTACCCTTTTAGTGTAATTAAACATTGCATTTTAAAAAATAAAATCAAAATATTTGAAAATATAAAAGAATTTGTAAAGTGTGTGGCATTTTTGTGTTTGTACTTGAATGGAACACATTTTTTTCCTAAAACTTAGCTCAAGCAGAACTTATTTTAGGAAAAAGACCTAAAGTAGGAACATTAAAAACAAGCAAAAGAAGCTCAGGTAAGAGTAATATCAGTTGTTTTATTTTCAAAAGCTATAGAGGAAAATAACTGCCAGGAAGATTTTTGTGTTTAACTTAAGTGGAAATGTTCCAAAATGAGGGCATTTTTATACAATGATACACACTGTTCACATCTATTGTAGAATATTCATGCTTTAAAAATTCAACTTATTTGTTAAATGTCAAGCTTGACTATGCAATATAAAGATGAAAAAAAAATGGAAAGCTAGCATATGTTTTCACATATACTCATATAGAGATTATTCATATGCTTCCTTCATTTTATAAGTATAAATAAGTGACTAAGCAATAAATTAAGTAAAAATTGTGTTTCTTATTGGCTTCTAGGTTTTCAAATACTGTGAAATGGATGATTTGTTTAGGGTTATTAATTACCAAATTCCTTTGAATAAGTACAAATTATTCGCCAATTATTAAACATTGAAAAACATTTTCTAAAGAAAATGAAAAAGCTTTGGCCTTATGTGTAGTAGTTCATACTTTTGTATACTATGATACCAGCAAATTTTTTAGGCCCTGCTAAATAACTGGAGAGTAAGCACTGAGAATGGGAGAAAAGGTAATTTCAAGTAAGGTGTTAAAAATTCTAAAAAATCATTTTTAGAAATGTCTATCTTTGATGCAATATTTAAGGTCCGAATTTTTTAAATTGCACTTTAGTTGGGGCATCTACTTTGTTCTACTTCTAATAAATATTTGAAACCATTGTACCTTTTTAAAGCAGATTTTAGCAAAAGCCATAAGATGAAATTTACTTAAATGAAACAAAATTTTTCACATGAAATATTTTTAAATGGCAAGGACATTATTTGAAAATTTTGTTATTTTAATGAAAAATAATTTATTAGGAAATGGGGAAGGTTTTCACTAATCTATGTAATGAAATTAATTTTCTGATTTTCCGTTTTACTGTAGGTTAGAAGGGTTGGGCTTAGTGATTCAGCACTTAATGTCAGTTAAGGAAAGAACACCTGCCCCATGAACGATGTATAAATTCTAACCACAGACCAAAAGGCTTTTTTTTTTTTACTTCTTTATTGACATCAGGAAAAGCCTAAAACATATTTAAAATATTTTTTCCCAGAACTTGTGAAATCAGATCTTGAGTTTTTAATTAACTGTTCATTATCAGAGGCCACTCTGATTTTGAATATTACTAACATAGTTACTGATTTAAATATATTCCAATTTAAATATAGTGTATGTATTTATTCCAGTAGTTTAAGGAAAAAAACAATCATTTAGAATGTTCAGAGAGATTATAGAAACTTGACAGTAATGAAAATTTGAACTTGTTTTAGAACAGACACAGGCTGGACCTTCCTCCACTTTCCCTCCCTGCCTGCCTCCCTTCCATTCTCCTTTGCACTTCAGTCAGATGAGACTGAATACATTTACTGATACTCTTGGACAGCAGTATACTTGGAATAGCAGTCTTGCGCTGTAGTAAAACAGGAAGAGCGGCGGGCGTATAAAATAAAACACTGCGATCAAGATTTTCACTCAAAGAAAGGACAGATAATAAAGAGGATAATAATAGAGGTGACACCTGAAAAAATTCCAGGTCGACTGTACATGCATTGCATGCTTAAAAAAAAAATCAAGATCAGGAGGTGTCTGTGACCCTAGTGACCCGGGCTGTGAGCTGGCACTGGGGTGGGTGTAAATCAGGGCTGCCGGAGAAGGGTTAATGCACGCTCAGCTCCTGTTGATAGGAAAAAATGGCGAGGTAGAGCCGGCCTGGAGAGGGAGGGTTGTAAATCCTGAAATACAAGCTTAGCAGAGGCGTCGGGTAGGAAACAGGGCAGCTCCCGGTTTGAAAAGGCAGCCGCAGGCTGTGCGGTTGCGATGCTGCCGCCCCGCTCCAGTGGCCTCGGTCTGGTCTCTCTCTGCGTCAGAGTCGCGACAGCAGAAGCAGCTGCTGACAGCCCCAAGGATCCTTTTTTTTTTTTTTTTTAATCTCGCTTAATCCTGTCTTCTTGGAATTTGTCCATTTAAAACAAACAAAAGTTATTTTCTTCATTTCTAGTAAATCTACACTTTTTAGAATAAGACAGTATTCCAAATCAACAAAACTAACCTCCTCCTTTTAGAGGGAAAGACTTGTCCACAAAGTCTTTGTGCAAGACTTCCATTCACCGATTATTAATGAAGAGAGGAAGAAAACTTTCTTTTTCCAATAACAGGATCAACAATTATCTTTCTTAATGATATTTAACAAAGGAAAACAAATAAATGATTAAATAAATCTCCAAGAATATCCATTTATTCAGCTAATACTCTGAATGACTGGTAATACCTGGCAATATGCTGAATTTGCAGTAACAAAGCTCATTAAATCACCATAGATCTCCCTAAGAAGACTCCTCATGAAGTCAGACATAACAGCTACAGAAGTGTGTCCTGTCCATCGCTACACTAACAAATGCTTACAATTATGTGGCCACTCCTGGATTGGTATATGATGGAGTTTTGATCAACTGCTGATTAGAACATTGGAATTTTCTGGTAATATACCTAAGGAAACCTTTTTGTATAGAAATAACATTATTGTGAAGATTTTTTAAAATAGTACATTGAGTAAACTACTTCTTATGGCAACACACTTTAAGTGAGTGCTTTAAACCACTGAAGATAGAAGTAAGTATGGAATTTTTGATTTCTGCTGTTAAGAACATTCTCTTCTTACTTGGAACAATAAGCCTTTTGTTTATCAGTTGTCATTAAAAATTTGGCAGTGATATTGTCTACTGATAGATGCCATTCACCTGACAGGTGACCTGCAACATTGTATTTTTACTGTTGGGCTCCATGCTAGTTGGTTTTCTAACTCAGATTTCTTTTGAAAAGAAAACAGAATTATTCAAGGCAGTATCATGTTTTAAAAACCCACAAGCTCAATGCTCAGCAAAATTTAGCAGCTCTCATTTGTTGAAATAAGCCCATGGTGTTATTAATTTCATTCTATTTATTAAGAGTGTGTGTGCTCGGTTACTCAGTCACATCTGACTCTTTGCCACCCCATGGACTGTAGCCTGCCAGGCTCCTATGTGCATGAGATTTCCCAGGCAAGAATGCTAGAGTGGGTTGCCATTTCCTCCTACAGGGGATCTTCCTGACCCAAGAATCGAACCTGTGTCTCCTTCATTGGCAGGTTACCAATGCACCACCTGGGAATCTCATTTATTAAGAATAACTGATAAAAAAAAAGGCCATGCCAAACTTCCTGGAGAAAATGACTAGTTTCAAACTGACTAAGAATTGATGTCATCATTCACCTTTACTAGGTTATTTTTTTGTATGTTGGTAGCCTTCAGTCCTTAGAAGCATATGGTCTCATGAAATTTTATCAAATGTAGAATTTTTATTTGCAAACAGATGTCAAAATACTTATATGACCTGTCTGTCAGCTTGATGTAGTCTAAACTATTTGTCTTTTTAAATACTCTGACAGCACCTTCCATGAAAGGCTCATTAGAGACTTCTGCAGCAATATTCCAGCTATCTTTCTGGTTAGATGACAAAGTTGCTTTGCCAAACCAGGATTGTGAAGCCCAGGACCTATATTGGGCTCACTTAATTCTACCCCTTAGCAAGAAGAGAAGTGTCTGTGTTACATTTGAAACTAATTTTGAACACCACTCATTTTTGGCTCAGATGATAAAGCATCTACCTGCAATGCAGGATACCTGGGTTCAATCCCTGGGTCAGGAAGATTCCCTGGAGAAGGAAATGGCTACCACTCCAGTATTCTTGCCTAGAGAATTCCATGGATAGGGGAGCCTGGTGGGCTATAGTCCATGGAGTGGCAAAGAGTCAAACACAAACTGAGTGACTAACACTTTCACTACCAATAAAGCCATCTTAATACTAATATCCATTATTCTAATTTAAAAAAAACTGTGTTAATAGGAGATAAATGTAGATGACACTTGTGGGAGTTGTTTTGAGAATATGAGCTTCTGATTAATTTTGGAGGGGGTTAACTAGTTTATACTTGGATTCTATATTTCTGATTAGTGTATTTCAAATACAGACATTTTTTATCCCTTACCCAGGACTATAAGTTAAACATATTGGACACATATGTGTGTATCTCATTGTCTGTGCTGAAGTATATTCAGTTCAGTTCAGTTCAGTCCAGTCACTCAGTCGTGTCCGACTCTTTGCGACCCCATGAATCGCAGCTCCCTGTCCATCACCAACTCCCGGAGTTCACCCAGACTCACGTCCATCAAGTCAGTGATGCCATCCAGCCATCTCATCCTCTGTCATCCCCTTCTCCTCTTGCCCCCAATCCCTCCCAGCATCAGAGTCTTTTCCAATGAGTCAACTCTTTGCATGAGGTGCCCAAAGTACTGGAGTTTCAGCTTTAGCATCATTCCCTCCAAAGAAATCCAGGGCTTATCTCCTTCAGAATGGACTGGTTGGATCTCCTTGCAGTCCAAGGGACTCTCAAGAGTCTTCTCTAACACCACAGTTCAAAAGCATCAATTGCTTGGCACTCAGCCTTCTTCACAGTCCAACTCTCACATCCATACATGACCACAGGAAAAACCATAGCCTTGACTAGACAGACCTTTGTTGGCAAAGTAATGTCTCTGCTTTTCAATATGCTATCTAGGTTGGTCATAACTTGCCTTCCAAGGAGTTGCTGCTGCTACTGCTAAGTCGCTTCAGTTGTGTCTGACTCTGTGCGACCCCATAGACGGCAGCCCACCAGGCTCCCCAGTCCCTGGGATTCTCCAGGCAAGAACACTGGAGTGGGTTGCCATTTCCTTCTCCAATTCATGAAAGTGAAAAGTGAAAGTGAAGTCACTCAGTCGTGTCCGACTCTTAGCGACCTCATGGACTGCAGCCTACCAGGCTCCTCCGCCCATGGGATTTTCCAGGCAAAAGTACTGGAGTGGGGTGCCATTGCCTTCTCTGACAACTCACTACAGAGCCCCAAAAAGTCACATACGGCCTTACCTACTTGTGACCTTCTCTCCTGTGAGCCCTTTTCCCGGAAGGCCAGCCCCCCTAGGAGTAAGCGTCTTTTAATTTCATGGCTGCAGTCACCATCTGCAGTGATTTTGAAGTATATTAAGTAATAACACTAAATATTTGTCTTTGCACGTGTCCTAGATACTCTATTCTTGCTCTCAGTGGAGGAGATCTATCCAGAGTTCCTTGTGTCTTGTTTTCATTCTTGTAGTTTTAACTAACTCCCAAATTTGTATCATTTCCCAGGTTGATGTATGTACTGATTTTCTTTTACTTTTTTTTCATGATTTGTAACAGTATCTCTCAAACCTAAGTAAACTTTGGAATATACTAGGGAACTTTAAAAAAACAAAAACATCTTCCTGGATTCTACCCTGGAAAATCTGATTTAGAATTTTTGGAGTAAGCCCTAGAATCTTTATTTTAAAGTGTTCTCCAGTTAATTCTGGTGCAGCCTGCTGCCAAGCAGTTGTTCAAGAGGAACTAGAGAGGACTATTGCTACTTAAGTATGACCATTTGATGGCAGAAAAATATATTAGGAACTGAGCATGGTGTTTCCTTTCCAGTTTTTCCACATTTTAATACACCAGCTTTCTCTTAGTGCCCCAGCATCGTGGTCCGGAAGTCACTTTGGCCACATTGTTCTGTTTTTGTTTCACCAGTTTGTGGAGGGCCATTTCAGTATTTGTGGCCACCAGTCTATTCTGGCTCTCCTCACCGAATACTTAATGGCACCTGGTAACTTCTCCTTGCCTCTCCTGTCTTGCTCTTGCTCCTAAAAGCAAGCAGCCCTTAGGAGAACTTTCTTAGAAACATAGCAGTCAATATATTGCCTACAGTTCAAATCCACTCTTCATACGTTCTCTTCAACTGATTTGTATTTTGTAATCAGATCATCTTGAAAGGACACTGAAAGTGAAGTCACTCAGTCGTGTCCAACTCTGTGCCACCCCATGGACTGCAGCCTACCAGGCTCCTCCGTCCATGGGATTTTCCAGGCAAGAGTACTGGAGTGGGGTGCTATTGCCTTCTCCGAAAAGACACTAGATGCCATATAATTCTTTAATATGTATTAATTTCTTTAAATCTGAAAAGTGCTATTTTAACTTTCTGGAATGCCTATTCCTTTTTTTTTTAAATTTTATTTTATTTTTAAACTTTACATAATTGTATTAGTTTTGCCAAATATCAAAATGAATCCGCCACAGGTATACATGTGTTCCCCATCCTGGGTTCAGGATGGAATGCCTATTCCTTAATATTAATAACTAGCCTTCCAGATCGACCCCATTTGGCCATAATCATACATCACCTACTACATATGTAAGAGACTATACTTTAAGTTGTTTGTGGCTGATTTTATTAGCATAAGAGGACAATCAAGGTGATACGAGAAGACCCAAATTACCCAAGTTCTGAAGCACTTTACCAGTAGCAGAACCTAGGCTCTCATATAAGCTTTTTTTTTTGCCTTCCAAAAGGTGCTACTGTTCAATACAGTGGCCACTAGCCATTCTGTGGCAATTTAAATTGAATACGTTTTTAAATTGGGTTCCTCAGTTACATTGGTTACATTTGAAGTGCTCCTGAGCCCTTTGTGGCTGTTAGCTGCAGTACTGGGCAGCTCAAATTATATGTCCATTTTTGCAGAAAGTTTGAATGGACAAACTGCTGCTGCTCTAAAGTCCCTCTGGGACCCTCTGGGTGTCCCAAAGGTAGGAAGAAACTCACATTTTTTCCAGTATCAATGTAAACCACAGCCTCTATTGCTGTTATCATGACTCTCCTAAGGACTTACTGCAGTTAGGGGTTATTCATTCTCCTCAGACTCCTTCTACTGCTTCGCTTGGTCTTCCTATGTTCACGTGCTTGACTGAGGCTTTCTTAGTCTGTCACTGATGTGAAAAGTTGCACTGCACCACAGGCATGACACACACACACACACGTGCACACACACACACACACATGTTTAAATTAAACCCTTTACTTGAGATGACTATGGGCCTGTGAAATTGCAGTAATAATACAGAGAAATCCCATGTAACCTTCATCTAGTTTCTAACGGTTGTAACGTGTTACAAAACTAAGGTGCATGTCAGCCAGGATATTGGCATTGATACAGTGAAGGTGCAGAGCATTTCTGGCCTCATGTCGCTCATGTGGCCTTTTTATAGCCACACCGACTTCCTTCCCACTCTCCCCATCTCCTACTTCACCCCTTTTAACCATTATTCTGTTCAGCATTTTGATAATTTTTTCATTTCAAAAGTGTTATGTAAAGAGAAACATGCAGCATATAACCTTTTGGAATTGACCTTTTCACTCAGCATAATTCTCTGAAGATTAATACAGATTTTTGGATGAATTAATAGTTCTTTTTTTCCTGCTGAGGGGTATCCATAGTAGGGATGTACCACAATTTATTTAGCTATTCACATGTTAAAGGATATTTGGTATGTGTCCAGTTTGGGGCTATTCTAAAAAAAGCTGCTGCAAACATTTGTAGACAGGATTTTATGTGAAAATAATTTTTTTATTTCTCTGGGATTAATGCCCAAGAGTGAAATACTGGTAGTTGCATGTTAAGTTATATTTTTAAGAAACTGCCAAACTGTGTTTTCCTGTGACTCTACCATTTTACATTCTCTTCCAACAATGTACAAGTATTTCAGCTTTTCTGCATCCTCACCAGAATTTGTTGTTGTGACTTTTTTTGTTTTAGCTATTTTGAGAAGTATGTAGTGATTCTCATTGTGCTTTTAATTTGCACTCAGTAATGGCTAACAATGTGCTCATCTGCCACCTGTGTTTCTTTCTCAATGAAATGATTGCTCATGTCTTTTGCCCATTTTCTAATGGAATTGTTTGATTTTTTACTATTTGATTTAATTCTCTGTAAATTCTATATACATGGATTGGAAATATTTTCTTCTAATCTGTAGCTTGTCTTTTCATTTTTTTCACATTGGCTTTTACATAGAGTTCTTTTTATTAAAATTATTTTGAATGTGTGTTAAATTTTGTCAAATGCTTTCTCTACATCAATTTATATGGTCATATGGTTTTCCTTCTCTAGCCTAATTTAATATAGAGGATTGCACTGATTAGTTTTGAATATATGAACAAACCTTGTATCTTTGGGATTAACCACACTTAGTTATGATATATAGTTTTTAAATATATTGCTGTATTCTATTAGCTAAAATTTTGTGAATGATTTTTTGTCTATATTGGTATAAGTATTGGTCTGCAGTTTTGTTTCTTGTGATGTCTGTCTGATTTTGGTAGTATTAGATTGTAAAATAAATTGGTACATATTCTCTCTTCTCCTTTCTGAAAGAGATTGTATAGAATTGGTGAAAATACTTCCTTTTAAATTTGATAGAATTCTGTAGTGAAACAACCAGGGGCTGGAGTTTTCTTTTACAGGACTTGGTAATTACTAATCAATTAGCAGAATAAAGAACTGAAACAATTATTTATTTTGTTTTGGGTGAGTTGTGGTATATTGTGGTTTTTGAGGAACTGGTTCATTTCACCTTAGTTGTTGAATTATGTAGGTTAAGTTGTTTGTAGGATTCTCTTTTTTCCTTTTTGCCATCTGGAGGGTCTGCAGTGATTATTTTCTCATTTACTCATCTTATTTGAAATGTATCTTCTTTCTTTTTCAGAGTTTCTAATGGTTGTAATCTTTACTGATCTTTTCAAGGAATCATCTTTCATTGATTTTTCTCTATATATTATTTTCTTTCCAAGTTCTTAATGAAAAGGCTTAGAATATTTACTTGAGATTTTTCTCTTTTTTAATATCATCATTTAGTAATATATATTTTCCCCTCTGTACTTCCTTATCCTTGTCAAAATTTGTGGTTGCAATTGTTGCAATTTTCTTTAGGCCTACAGATTATTTGGAGGTATGGCATTAGGTTTTTAAGTGTTTGGAGAATTTTTGTTATCTTTCTGTTATTCATTTTTAGTTTAATTCATTGTAATCAGAGAATACTATGATTCAGTTCTTTAAATTTGTTGAGGTTTGTTTCATGGTTCAGAATATCTCAGAATGGATGGGCACTTGAAAGCAATCTTCTATATCCTTACTGATAATCTATCTAATGTTTTGTCAGTTGTGGAGTGATGGATGTTGAAGTCTCCAACTATAATTGTGGATTTGTCTATTTCTCCTTTCAGTTGAATCAGTTTTTGTTGACATATTTTGTAGCTCCATTGTTTGATATATACATATTTAAGATTGCTGTATTTTCTTGGTATATTGACCCTTTAATCATTATGTAGTATATATCCCTGTCCTTAGCAATTTTCTTCAATCTGAAGTTTACTGTATTTGATGTTAATATAGCTCCTCCTGCTTTCCTTTGATACATTTTTGCATGATATATCTTTTCCATCCATTTTCTTTCAGCCTGTCTATACTGTTATATTTTAAGTATTTTGTAGATAGCATATTTTTGGGTCATTTTTTTTTTTTTACTCCAGTCTGTCAAACTCTTTTAATTGATGTATTTAGACTGTTTACATTTAATGTAACTATTGTTATGTCAAAGCTTAAGTCTGTTATATATTTAGTTTTCTGTTTGGATTCTGATTTTTATTTCTCCAACAGGGGATGAGATACATTGCCTCATTATTGCTAGGTGGGGTTAGAAGCCCAGGTTCTCCTTTCAGCCTCTTTTGACACCCAAAAGAGAAGGGCTCCTTCTTACTGCTGGTTATAGTGGGACTACTGACTCCTCATGAGGTTTTCACTGATACCACTCTTGATAGGAGGGATAATACTGCCTCATTACTCTTGTGAGTAATGGTCTCTTGTGGTGAGGGGGTGCCTAATTACATTGGGCAGTAGAGGAAAATCCTGATATTTCACTGACATCCTCTGACCTCACTGCAAGGGGGAGGAGTTGGAAGTCTAGACTCCTCACTTGGTTTCCCTGAAAGAAAATGGGAATTTATTACTGTCTTACAAAGATGTAAGTCCCATCTCTCAATTCTGCCTTTTCTGACACCACCTCAGCAAAGGGTGGGTGAGCGTCTTACTACACTCATTGAGGGTGCAATTCTAATAACTCTACCCAGCCTTTTCTGGTGTAGGTGGTTGTGAAACTAACCATTTTTCTGTGGTGTTTGGCTTGAGTAGAGTGATCATTGTCAAAAAGCTTTCTGTTTTACTAGGCTGTTCCTTTCCTGACTTTTTGGCTAGAGAGAACAGAATTTATTGGAGTTTTTTTTTGTCTGTACACATTGGCATTTCTAGGTTGCCAGCATCTTTAGTTGCAAGTCTGGAATATATGAGATTAGGAAAATGTATGTCTACTTCATCTTTCCAGAAACAGAAGTCTCAGCTGAAGCACCTTTTAATAAGACTTTAAACTTGAGATAAATACTCCTAGGACTCAATAAATATTTGTTAAGTGGTCTTATAAATTTAATACAGATGTCCTATTCATAGAGCCCAAACCCAGGCCCTTTCTCCTAGTACATGTTGTTTTTTTTCATAGTAATTATCTTTTTATAATCATATATTTGTATGGTTCTTTGATTAATGCCTTTTATTTCAGTATATTAAATATTTCATGAAGGTTAAGGTCATACAACATTTGTTCACCATTATATCAGTAGTACTTATCATAGTTATTTTGCTTGGCACATAGCATGTATTCAGTTAATTTGTTGATTAGATTAATGTGGAACCACAGATACAGAGGGCTGACTGTATAGTATAGGCAGATTTTCAGCCACCTGGAAGGTGGCACCCCAAACCCCAGCAATGTTCAAGAGTCAACTGTATTTGTTTGGATGGGGTAAACAGACAAGGTAACTTTCAACCAGAGCCACCAGCCGAAGCCACTAGTCGTCCCAGACCTATCTTAGTTGATCACCTCAAGGAAGACGAATTTCAATATGCTGGTATACTTGTAACCCATTTGTGGCAAACTAAGACGCTTACTCCTTGGAAGGAAAGTTATGACCAACCTAGATAGCATATTCAAAAGCAGAGACATTACTTTGTCAACAAAGGTCCGTCTAGTCAAGGCTATGGTTTTTCCTGTGGTAATGTATGGATGTGAGAGTTGGACTGTGAAGAAGGCTGAGTGCCAAACAATTGATGGTTTTGAACTGTGGTGTTGGAGAAGACTCTTGAGAGTCCCTTGGACTGCAAGGAGATCCAACCAGTCCATTCTGAAGGAAATCAGCCCTGGGATTTCTTTGGAGGGAATGATGCTAAAGCTGAAACTCCAGTACTTTGGCCACTTCATGCGAAGAGTTGACTCATTGGAAAAGACTGATGCTGGGAAGGATTGGGGGCAGGAGGAGAAGGGGACGACAGAGGATGAGATGGCTGGATGGCATCACTGACTCGATGAAAGTGAGTCTGGGTGAACTCTGGGAGTTGGTGATGGACAGGGAGGCCTGGCATGCTGCGATTCATGGGGTCGCAAAGAGTCGGACACGACTGAGCGACTGAACTGAACTGAAGGTTCCTTGGTACAGGGTGGGAAAAAAATTTACCTTTGATGTATGCTTCTTGATTCCCAGCCCAAGTCCATCTTTTCAAGTTTCTGTTTTCACTTCCGTAATTTTCTCTTTTTAGAATGACAAGAAAATAACATTTTTTTTATTCAGGAGAACCCCCATCCCTATCTACAGGAAGTCATTCATCTTTCATCTTAACCAAGAAAATCACACCAGTTTACAATAGTATAACATTATATTGAGTTATTTTGTCTTAACATCATATGAAATCATAATAATGACACCAATGATGGCTAATGTTTCAGTTCAGTTCAGTTCAGTCACTCAGTCTATTGAGCCCTAAATAGGTGCCAGATTCTGGGTTGTACGCTTAAAAATTGATTTTCTATTTTGATCCTCAAAGCAACTATTTGAGGTTAAATCGCTATTCTCATTTTAAAGATAAATAAATTGAGGTACTAGCCCATTTTACAGAAGATATTGCCTGAAGTCACATATTTATCAAATGTAGGTTCTACTTTTGACACTGACTCTAGAGAAGGCATTTTTATCTGTGATTTTTACCTAGTTAAATGCCTAAGAATGAGTACAGAGAGGAAGTTGTGCATGTGTGTATTCAACAGTTGTATCTCTTAATAGAGATAAAGTTCAACCCTGAAATTTTATCCTTCAGTCTCAATGCCAGCAACAAACCTATCTTTTGTGTTTCAAATAAAAATGTACATTTTTTCTTCATAAGACAATGTAAATTTTATAGGCACACGAAGCCTAATTTAAATCCTGAAATATGCATAAATTTTCCTTACCATTTGAGAGACTATTAACTGTCCCAGTAACTGTATCTGTTCTCTCGGTCTTCTATGGTAACAGAGATTTCAGCTGTGAACACAGCTGCCTGGTTAAAGATACCCGTCTCTTGAAGCTTAAAGTAGCCACTTGATTATGTTTTAGCTAATGGACCGAGACAGTAGTTGACATTTGAAATTTCTATTGCATGCCACTGAAACAAAAAGAATGTTTCCTTCTCTTCATCTCTCTTTCTCACTAGTTGAAATTCAAACATGGTGGTAGGTGCTGAAGCAGCCACCTTAGAACATCCCCACAGGCACTATCAAACCTTTTCTGGAACAGTCAGTGGCATGTGTGTTTTTGAGGGGCATGATGCCTTGTTACAGAACTGCACAAATGCCATTGACATCCAAGTAAGTTGTGCTTCAGGTACTTTTATAATGGGCAACCTATGCTGTAAGCAGTGGCCCTGAACATATTTCCATCATTGGACAGATTGATTTGTTTTAAAGAACAATGGGTTATGGCTATCTTCAGACATTTTAAGGCTGCTATATATGAGAATTAAATAACTGTTTTCTGTATGATTCCAAGGATAAGCATAGTTCTCAGTGTCTCTATACCCTATAGGAACACATATTACACTTAAAATGCAGAGCTTTTAACAATAAGAATTTCTCAAAAGCATGCATGCACACCAAGTGTGTCACACTAAAATAATTGGAATTCCACCATTGAAAGTATTCAAATATAGTTTAGACAACCAGTTGGTAGAGATATTGTATAGAAACTCAGTCATTTTAATATATTAGTAGGATGTGATGGTATTTAAGCTCCTGACACTAAGACTAGTGATTCAAGAGATCATTAGAAATAATGGCACTTGGCTGAGAAATAAAAATGAAATTGAAAGTCATCCTCTGGCTGCCATTGGGCTATATATAGTTGTGATTATTATCAAGTTAGATGTTTTATGCCTTAATTCAGGCAGCCACCTGAAAAAAAAAATGATGGATGAAGAGTCTGTATTCTGCCAGATTTCTTTTAACTAAGCCTTTGAGAGTAAATTAGCCAAAACGGACAACTAAAATCTTAAAAAATAAACATCTCCCAAAGGGGCTTAAAGAAAGCAAGAAAAGTCAGAGTACAGGACTGGGCTCAGAATAATTTATACCTGGCATGCCATCTTCAATTGATGGATAGTCACTTGGAAGTTTATGTTGAGGCGGATTATTAGGCCTCATCTTGATTCAGCTGGAAATGTGCCATGGATGATTATTGATGGGAAGGGAGAATGGAAGAATATAGTTTAGATATTTGCCATTTCTCTCATTGAGAATACCTGGCACACTGGCTAGATAGAACTCACAAAATTCATCTCTTAGGGGATTTCACGTGCTCCTGGCTTTGTTCCTTAGCTGTGTAGATGCAGCAGTTCAAAGCGTCCAGGTTCAATTAGGTTCAAGCACTGTCTCATACAACTCAGAAGAGTATAATGTACAAATCAGAATGCCAGTGTAATAGTTTGCAATTAGAACTATTACTGTCAAGTTGATTAAAATTCTTGTGTCTTTTAGTCAGGGCACTCAGGCCACTGGTGATATTGAGATAGATGAGTTAATAATACTGATTTTGTATATTACATAACTTTCCCTTTTCTAGTATATTCAGATTTTTCTCTAGCTCTAACTCCCTGAGACTACATCCTGGTTCCCTGCACAGACTGACTGTGGTCATATTTGTACTTAACAGTTTAGAGAAGTGCTTCTCAAACTACCTGTAGTGAAGGTCCAGTTTATTTTCTTTGCCCAATCCATTATAAATGGGTAATTTAATACAAATGAATTATTATAAAAATAAAAATAAAGGCATTTAAATTCAAGTATATATATCTTTATTATTTAATTCCATGGATATAAATTAATTTCAAAATTCATATTTTGTAAGCAAAATAGTTAATGAAGTATTCAGTGCTCATGAACTTAGGGTAAATTTATAATATAGTGAAGTTTTATCTTGTACACATGGAGTAAACACATTATAGTACATTGGAACCCATGTATAAACAATTCAACCCATGTATTGATATTCATTAATCAATATGGATATGGGATATGGAGAACAAGTTTATGATTTTAAATGGCTATGGAGGACTACAGCAGCTTTATTTAACATTTAGGATGTGATACATAGGCAAATGTATTGAAGTATATAAAATGTACTTGAAATCAAGTCATTCCTAGGATAATAAACCAACTCTGAATGCAACATTGTTCATATAATTATATGAACATATGATTATGACATTACATATGATGTAATTTTGAGCATTAAAATCTGGGTAAAGCCAGGGGAATATTTGGTCAATAATAATATTGGGAGATACAAACCACTGATTTGCTCCATCATCATAGGGAAATGTTTCATAGCTATGTAGGAGGGATATTCATTTCATACACCCTGAGTCCCCTTGTTCTGATACTTGTTGCCACAAAGAGCCATGATGATGACTTCATCATGGTGTAAGTGGTTACACCAACTTACAAACCCTCTAAGCACAATTTCATTTAATCTGCTAAATTGATTCTACCATTAAACAAACTTTAAATTTTTAGCTGGTGCATGACACTGTGAATCTTTCTCCATCAACTACTAAAACCTGATTGTCTAAATACTGCATATTTTACTCAGAGTAATTGAAAAGTTAGATATTTTCTGGCCTCACTATGATTTTAATCTGCTTTATTGACTCTTGGATTCCATCATTTTCAACCTATTGTGGCTTTCATTGCTTCCATGTTCAGACTTTTTAAGACTCACCAACATTCACTATAGTTTCTAGCGTATTTCTGTCTTTAAACTTGATTTCTCAGTTAACACTTAAACCTGATATTCACCAGAAAAAAAACCCATATTGGTAGAAGTAAGAGAGATTATACCTTAGCTCTCTTTGGTATTGGTCATTATTTGCTTTAATACTTGGTGCCACTGTTTTGCCCTCCTCCTAATGATAGTTTGGCAGAAGGAATGAGAGTCTCTATGACCTTGAAAGATCATTTCCTATTAATATTCAGATATACCTCTCAGTGGTACACCTCTCAGATATACCTGATATCCAGCTGGTAGAATCCATCCCTAGCAAAGCTGCAAGCTTGCTGTTTTATGCTTACTTATTTGCAAACTACATTTGTATATCATATTCATCTATTTTTAGATATATTCTTCATGTCGTGGGTAGGAATGACTTTGTCTATGCCATACGGGGGATGGAGACAGTTCTGTTTATGGAAGACTGGCTATGTAAGAATAATAACAAAGAATAATCACAACTGTTTATGAGTAGCAATGATAAATCTCTACTAACAAGCCTAATCTATAGATAGTGTCATACGATATCAGTCTGACTTTACAGAGTAAATTAAATCAAACTTAGATCATTTTATGAACCTCATCCTCAAGTCCAGCAATATAAAAATGATAAGCATAATGGAAAAACAGAAAATTTAGCCCCAGAGATTCATATTATAGAATTACTTGCTCTTAATATTCCTTGTCTAGGGAATTCACAAGGTGAACAGCTAATCTCACATATACTCGTACATTTGTTATTAGAGATATAATCCATGCCAAAGCCTTGGGTTCTGTTCAGTTCAGTTCAGTCGCTCAGTCATGTCCGACTCTTCGCAACCCCATGAATCGCAGCACACCAGGCCTCCCTGTCCATCACCAACTCCCGGAGTTCACTCAGACTCACGTCCATCGAGTCAGTGATGCCATCCAGCCATCTCATCCTCTGTCGTCCCCTTCTCCTCCTGCCCCCAATCCCTCCCAGCATCAGAGTCTTTTCCAATGAGTCAACTCTTCACATGAGGTGGCCAAAGTACTGGAGTTTCAGCTTCAGCATCATTCCCTCCAAAGAAATCCCAGGGCTGATCTCCTTCAGAATGGACTGGTTGGATCTCCTCGCAGTCCAAGGGACTCTCAAGAGTCTTCTCCAACACCACAGTTCAAAAGCATCAGTTCTTCAGTGCTCAGCCTTCTTCACAGTCCAACTCTCACATCCATACATGACCACAGGAAAAACCATAGCCTTGACTAGATGGACCTTTGTTGGCAAAGTAATGTCTCTGCTTTTGAATATGCTATCTAGGTTGGTCATAACTTTCCTTCCAAGGAGTAAGCGTCTTTTAATTTCATGGCTGCAGTCACCATCTGCAGTGATTTTGGAGCCCAAAAAAATAAAGTCTGACACTGTTTCCACTGTTTCCCCATCTATTTCCCATGAAGTGATGGGACCAGATGCCATGATCTTCATTTTCTGAATGTTGAGCTTTAAGCCAACTTTTTCACTCTCCACTTTCTTTTGAATTCCTCTTCTCTTTCTGCCATAGGGTGGTGTCATCTGCATATCTGAGGTTATTGATATTTCTCCGGGCAATCTTGATTCCAGCTTGTGCTTCTTCCAGTCCAGTGTTTCTCATGGTGTGCTCTGCATAGAAGTTAAATAAGCAGGGTGACTATATACAGCCTTGACGTACTCCTTTTCCTATTTGTAACTAGTCTGTTGTTCCATGTCCGGTTCTAAATGTTGCTTCCTGACCTGCATACAGCCTTGGGTTAACTATGTTTTAAACTGTTGATGGAGAAAGACTTGTACTCTATTCCCAGTAACTTGTTGTCATTTTACAGTAAAGCTAAGTTATAATTTAACATTCACTAAGGATCTAAATACTAATCAACAAAAGAGGTGCAATTATCTGTGCACATGTGGGGAGGGGTATAAATATAGTTAAGATGATGTTTTTTCTTTAGGAAAGCATAGAAAATTCTAATGTATATATATATATATATATATATATATATATATATATATATCAGTGGTCAGAAAATAATACCACAACTGCAGACTGTGATAATGATCACACAGCAGTTATAATGGAGATACATGTCACCCTGCTTATTTAACTTCTATGCAGAGTACACCATGAGAAACGCTGGGCTGGAGGAAGCACAAGCTGGGATCAAGATTACCAGGAGAAATATCAATAACCTCAGATATGCAGATGACACCACCCTTATGGCAGAAAGTGAAGAGGAACTAAAGAGCCTCTTGATGAAAGTGAAAGAGGAGAGTGAAAAAGTTGGCTTAAAGCTCAACATTTAGAAAACTAAGATCATGGCCTCTGGTCCCATCACTTCATGGCAAATAGATGGGGAAACAGAGGACACAGTGGCTGACTTTATTTTTCTGGGCTCCAAAATCACTGCAGATGGTAATTGCAGCCATGAAATTAAAAGACGCTTACTCCTTGGAAGGAAAGTTATGACCAACCTAGACAGCATATTAAAAAGCAGAGACATTAATTTGTCTACAAAGGTCCATCTAGTCAAGGCTATGGTTTTTCCAGTGGTCATGTATGGATGTGAGAGTTGGACTATAAAGAAAGTTGAGGGCCAAAGAATCGATGCTTTTAAACTGTGGTGTTGGAGAAGACTCTTGAGAGTCCCTTGGACTGCAAGGAGATCCAGCCAGTTCATCCAAAAGGAGATCAGTCCTGGGTGTTCAGTGGAAGGACTGATGTTGAAGCTGAAACTCCAATACTTTGGCCACCTGATGTGAAGAGCTGACTCATTTGAAAGGACCCTGATGGCTGGGAAAGATTGAGGACAGAAGGAGAAGGGGTCGACAGAGGATGAGATGGTTGGATGGCATCACTAACTCAATGGACATGGGTTTGGATGGATTCTGGGATTTGGTGATGGACAGGGAGGCCTGTCCTGCTGCGGTTTATGGAGTCGCAAAGAGTCAGACACGACTGAGTGACTGAACTGAACTAACATGCAAAGTACTATTAAAGCAGAGAAAAGAATTAATTCTTAGGTGGAAATAAAGGAAGGCTTTGAAGAAGACAATGAACATGAGCTAAATTTTTAGGGTTGGTTGAACTTAGACAGACTGATGATGGAATGAGTGGTTGGCATGGCAGGGCTTAGAAGTGATGGCAAGGGGAATGGAGGAAAGAATTACAGGCTGAGTAAAGGGAAAAAAGGCCTCTAACAAGTTTCCTCTTTCCTGACTGCCACACATTTTCAACTTTGTAAAAGAAAAGGAAGAAAAGCTTTGGAACCAATTTTTTTTTTTTTCCCTGTGTGATCCCAGCATTGCTTATGTGGATTGTCAAATAAGGGATGGACTCATAAAAGGATATTAATGTGTCATTTTTATTGAGCAAAGTAGCATTACAGAACAGGTGATTTCAAATGCACATGACTCTTTCATTACAGCCTTCAGGGGCAATGTTTGATCACTGAAAACAGTCTGCTTTGTTCCAGCTTTCTCTGATGTTTGGCATTATCCTGAATACATATGCTCTGACTTGGAAAGAATCAGTCTGTAAAGATTTAATAGATTCAAGATTTGCATATTGAAAATGCATGTCTTGTGGTTAAAAATGAAATGAAAACTATTTTTATATCTATATACACACAACACATTATTCAGACACACATCTCAGCAATTTTTTAAGGCAATTAGGCATATTATAATGTGCTTGTTCTGAGATTATGAGTGTTGGCTGTTTTTTAAATTAACCATTTTATATTTTCACTGAGGAAAAATGTATTTTAAGAGACATAATAATGATAACAATGTACAAGAACTCTTCAAGTTTCAGGAGTTTGTGATTTGCTGTATTTCCTGTCACCTATCATGGACATAACTTTCTAGAGTTGGGTATCACTGACTTCTCTCTTTATTAAAAATGAGTTCATAGCTTTCTTACTTAGAGAAAATTGCAAGTCACAAAGAATTAAATACAAGTATTAAAGATTAACATTCTCATGAGGTTCTTTTCCTTGTATGACTGAAAAAAAAAGGGGGGGGGGGATTTTCTTTTTTCGAAAGAAGGGGGATGATTAGAAAGAGACCTGAAGTGGCAAAAGGTTTTTATATGGTGACAAAAACTCATGGAATTTCCTCTTAGAATTTTGACTTCTGTCCCCTGTGAGTTGATATGTAATCTCACATAAACTCATCTTTTAATTTTGAATTCTGGTGGAACCTTTGCAAAAGAGATGACATTCCAAGTGAGTCAGTTTGCTATACATTACATCTGCAATTAGACAGTCATTGCGTTGAAATTAAGCCAGACTTCTGCTGAAATGGGAAAGATCAAATTATATTCTATTTCATGTGACAAAAATCTTACCATGTCACTTTGCTATTTTAAATCCTCCCCTTTCCATATCCCCACTGACACATCCTCTGCCTCAGTGACGCTGAATGCTTCCTCTACCTGACATGTCCTTCTCTCTGCTGAGTCTTGCTACAATCTCAGAACAGAGCCTATTTCAGATATACATTTGTTGTCTAGACCAGTGCTTTCCAGACCTTAATGTACTTATGAATCATCTGGGGATCTTGTTAAAAATGCAGGTTCTGATTCAGCAGGTCTGGGGTCTGGCTAAGATCCTAACAAGCTCCCAGGTGATGCAGCAGTCCACACTTTGGATAGCAAGTGCCTAGATATGTATGACCTCTCATTAAATTGGTATTAGTTCCTGCACCCTGATAACTGAAAATGTAAATTCTCTGACTCTGAGGTTGCTTCAGACTTTAATTGTTTTGTTGTTGTTGTTTATTGGTAATTTTATAAACACACTGCATGATCTGGATTCCCTCTAATTCTCCAGTCTCCTTTCTTACCAATTCCCACTTCTTACTTATATTTGAGACATAAAATATTATGTGAAGTTTCCAGAATGTATCAGACTCTTTCACACTTCACTGCCTTTTCAAATACTATATCCTCTCCTGCCCTAACATCTTGTGAGGTTTCCTTTAAAACTCAGCTAGGCTGTGGTCTCCTCCATAATTCTTTCTCTAATCTCTCTACCATGTAATTGCTTAGTTAAATGCTGCCAATTTACTCCCACAATGCCCTGTATTTTCTGTATTATAGCATTCTCATAATCTGCTGCAATTGTTTGCTTACTTGTCTCTTACCTTCAAAACAGTGCTTCTATGGAGAAAACATATGCATTGGACCTCTAATGCATGTATGTGTGCTCAGTTACTTCAGCCGTGTTTGACTCTTTGTGACCCTATGGACTGTAAGCCACCAGTCTCCTCTGTCCATGGCATTATTCCAGCAAGAATACTGGAGTGGCTTGCCATTTCTTCCTCCAGCGGAGCTTTCTGACTCAGGGATCAAACTCACGTCTCCTGCAGCTCCTGCATTGGCAGAGGAGCTCTTTACCCCTGAGCCACCTGGGAAGCCTCTATATCTCTAATTACAATGTCAATTAGATTACTGCCAATTACAATGTCTGACACATAGTAAGTGTTCATTAAAGATTGCTCAATAAATGAGGAAGGGAGGTTGATGTGTTGGTAGATATACAATAATATAATGCAGCATTTTTTTCGTGAAGCTTAAAATTAAATTGGGAGTAATAGAAACTAAAGTCATAAAAAGTTAAGTACAGGATGAGATAATACTGTAAAAGTAAAATGCTACTGTGAGATTAATTGCCAAATGAGAATCAGCAAATAACTATTCTGAGCTCACTGGAAGAAAATGTCACTGTGGATTTATTATTATTATTTAATATCCCAGTGTGTTCCATGAGGGATTTGAGATGGCCAACAACACAACGTATTGAAGTTAATGAAAAGTAATGAACATATGTGTTTGTAGTTAAGGGAATAATGTGAGAAAAGAAGCGAGTTTTAGAAGGATACGAGGAGTGCATACACTAGCTTGTCTGCAAAAATGACCCTCATTTTTGGGCAATAAGATTGGTGTGCTAGATTTCATTTCCACTCTGCCTGGAAGGCTGACTCCTGTGGAGTCAGCAGCTCCATTGTCCTCTAGCTTCTGGCTGAACTGGGGTGCACTGGCTTATGATCCAGTGGAGGAAGAGTGAGATCAGGACATTTATGTTCTTGTGTTTTCTAGAACTGGCTGTGCCTGTGTGTAAATCACCCCTTTGTTGAAACCTCCATGTTGTTGTTCAGTTGCCCAGTTGTGTCCTTCTCTTTGCCACCCCATGGACTGTAGCACACCAGGCCTCTCCGTCCCTCACCATCTCCCGAAGTTTGCCCAAGTTCATGTCCATTGCATTAGTGTCCATTGCCCAAGTTTATGTCTATTGCATCCATTGCACACATGAGTCATGCTGTGTAAGGCCACCCAAGATGGACCGGGTCATAGTAGAGAGTTCTGACAAAATGTGATCCACTGGAGGAGGGAATGGCAAACCACCCCAGAATACTTGCTCCGAGAACCTCATGAATTGTGTAAAACCTCCTCAAATCATTCTGATTTGCATATGTCCCCTGCTCCCTGTTGAGACTGATACAATCAGAATTGTTTAAAGCTAGATTAGATGCCATTTCCTTCTGCAGAGGATCTTCCTGACCCAGGGATTGAACCTGGGTGTCCTGCATTGCAGGCAAATTCTTTACAGTTTGAGCTACAGGATAGACCTAGATTAAATGCTGGGTTTAATAGCTTTCATAATAACCATTAATGCTATAAAAATGTTTTAGATACCTGCTATATCTGTGAGAAAGGGTCTCAGCAGAGAAAAATTCAGAAAACCAACCAACTAACCTAAAATCTTATGCTCTTATTGTTCGTGTTTTAGTGTGGTAAAGAGGATTTAAATCATATTGGAGGAAAGGAAATTGATATATTTTAAAATCCCACAGTTCTGCAATGTTTATTTATATCAACCTCTAGTTTCCTGTTTTATTGTAAAGTGACAGTATCACAGAGATGTAGTTTGGGGGTTGTTTCCTGTTCAGTGAGGGTAGGTTATCCAGAACTTTTGCTTCTCCTGTTTCCTGTTGCTCATCTTTTACTTATTTCACTGTTCAATGTTTCTCCATCAGGAGATATAAAAGAAAAATTAAATAGATGAAAAATTTAGGTTTGACATCTATGGTAAAAGGTTTCTTAGGAAGAAGACTGAAATCCTGAACTAAAATGAAGCTTTTCAGCTTGCCTGGATTGGTCTGCCCTCTATTGCCATCAGATATTGAGAATTGTTTCCAGCTTGTCAAAAACAAGAGAAAAAGTGGGCAAAATGTTATATTCATGATGATGAAAAGAACTAGGTATTACAAATAGATGTAATGCTCTTAATATGAAACCCAGGTATACAAGCCCTATGTCTTTGGAGATTAGATTGTATTACAACCTTGTTTGCAGTATTTACTTAGATCCTTATTGACTCATGTGGGTTTCACTCTGTGACCTAGCAAAAAAATATCATAAATTCCAGCAGGGAAGACATGGCTGAACTTGACATTGGAAAGTTGAGCTAGGGGTACTGAAGAAACCATAAATTCAATTTACAATAATAGCAAAAATAAGATTGTTTACACTTTGCCAGTGGATGAAGTGAAAAATCTAATCTTTTTCCTAGCACTTGTTATACATTTTGCCACACTTGATTAAATTCCTGGTTAGCAGGTGTCTAAGAGAAGAACTGAATAAAAACGCTTCATATGAGGCTTTTGATTCCTACTTTGGTCTTCATTATTGAATTCTTTTTTTCATCCTCTTTTCAGGATCTATTTATGAAATGTTTGGAAATGAATGCTGTTTGTCAACAGGAGAAGTGATTAAAATTACTGACCTCAAAATTAAGAAAATCATGGCTGAAATTTGTGAGCACGTTGAAGGCTGTGTGTCTCCTCAATCATTTGAACTGCCTATGAATTTTCCAGGTACATATTTTGCAACCATTTCTCATTTGTAAAAACTGTATTGTTAAATGTTATATAATCTCTACAACTGAAAACAATGAAAAAATGGTATTTTTTGTTTTATTCTAGGGTAGTGGGTGAAAACCTCAAGTCTTATAGTTCAGTGATTTTTAAGGATTAATAGAAGGCAAATATTTTCTCGCCTTTTCAGTAAACATGTTTTACTTAGGAATTAATATTTTCTGCTAAGAGATATTCGTGAGTTCAACTATATGCACCATTAGTTGAGCTAGATAGTGGGAATGAAGAAATTACAGATATATTTTCATAATTTATGTAGAACTAATTAATCTTTCTTAATCTTAGTTGCACTCTTTATTCCTAGCTCCCTGGATCACTGCTAAACTTCATTTTCTGGCCTTACTGACAAGTTTGGCTTCTCTTCTTTGTCTAGATAACTCTGCCTTCAAAAATTAGCTTAGATATTATGCCTCCTAGAAAACTTTTGCTGACTTTGTAATTCAATCTAGATATCACTCTTTTATGTTACCATAGTATCTTGGGCACCATACTATACACATTCAGTTCAGTTCAGTCACTCAGTCCTGTCCGACTCTTTACAACCCCATGAATCACAGCACACAAGGCCTCTCTGTCCATCACCATCTCCCAGAGTTCACTCAAACTCACGTTCATTGAGTCGGTGATGCCATCCAGCCATCTCATCCTCTGTCGTCCCCTTCTCCCCCTGCCCCCAATCCCTCCCAGCATCAGAGTCTTTTCCAATGAGTCAACTCTTCACATGAGGTGGACAAAGTACTGGAGTTTCAACTTTAGCATCAGTCCTTCCAAAGAACACTCAGGGCTGATCTCCTTCAGAAAGGACTAGTTGGATCTCCTTGCAGTCCAAGGGACTCTCAAGAGTCTTCTCCAACACCACAGTTCAAAAGCATCAATTCTTCGGTGCTCAGCTTTCTTCACAGTCCAACTCTCCCATCCATACATGACCACTGGAAAAATCATATCCTTGACTAGACAGATCTTTGTTGGCAAATTAATGTCTCTGCTTTTCAATATGCTATCTAGGTTGGTCATAACTTTCCTTCCAAGGAGTAAGTGTCTTTTAATTTCATGGCTGTAGTCACCATCTGCAGTGATTTTGGAGCCCCCAAAAATAAAGTCTGACACTATTTCCACTGTTTACCCATCTATTTCCCATGAGGTGATGGGACCAGATGCCATGATCTTCGTTTTCTGAATGTTGAGCTTTAAGCCAACTTTTTCACTCTCCTCTTTCACTTTCATTAAGAGGCTTTTTAGTTCCTCTTCACTTTCTGCCATAAGGGTGGTGTCACCTGCATATCTGAGGTTATTGATATTTCTCCCTGCAATCTTGATTCCAGCTTGTGCTTCTTCCAGCCCAGTGTTTGTCATGATGTACTCTGCATATATGTTAAATAAGCAGGGTGACAATATACAGCCTTGACGTACTCCTTTTTGTCTTATTCTTTAGACCAGAGTTGGCAGGCTTTTTTTGTAAAGGACCAGAGGGTAAATATTTAAGACTTCACTTGCCAAATAGTCTTCATAACAACTGCTCCACTCTGATGTTGTTACATGAAAGAAGCTACAGACACTACTTAAGCCAGTGGTGGTTGTGGTTCCATAGAAATTTATTTCTAAATCAGGGGGTTGGCAGATTTTGACCTGTGAACTATAGTTTGGTGAACTCTGCCTGAGAATAAAACCCATACAGGAGACATCAGAGACACAAGTTCGATCTCTGGGTTGGGAAGACCACTGGAGGAGGTCATGGCAACCCACTGCAGTATTCTTGCCTGGAGAATCCCATGGACAGAGAAGACTGGCAGACTACAGTCCATAGTGTCGCAGAGTTGGATACAACTGAAAAGACTTGGCATGCACGCATGCAATATGCCAGTAAGGTGTGGCAGGGGTAGAAACATTCTCTAGTCCTATGATTATGTTATAGTATTTTTGTGAACTTGTGTCTCTGAATTGTGAACTTCACGAGTGCTTCTTGGTCCCCTTCCCCACATCCTTAGTTGGGTTGGAGTTGGGTATTTCCCTTCTCCTTCGTGGAAAACCAGTGCAGGCTAAAGCTGGGTATTTCCCTTTCCCCAAGTGGAAAGGTGCGAGTGGGCTTTCTTGTGTATTTTCCCGAAGTTGAAAGCTAGAGTGGGTGTTAGCTGTGTATTTTCATCCCTCCAGGTCAGTGAGTCTTAATAAAGCACAGATTAAGAATAGAATGCTCTGGCCTGTTTCAAAATGGGTTTTTCTACCTTCCCTCTATGAGAAGCATGAGGGGATTTTTCTTTGATATTTACTGTGAGAGCTAGGTTGAGTTTTTGGTGGTAGAACTTAAAAAATTGTGGTCCCTCCCTATGACTAGATCTCCCTGAAGGTTTTTTACTCTCATACTTGTCCACTTTAAGCCTCCAGCAATTTGTTGATTGCAGTTCAGATTTGTCTACGCTGGTACTGGTTTTTGTAGTAGTTTCTTCTCTAGTAAATTGTGATTCTCTGTACTTGCCTGTCTGTCTCTCCAGTTGTGGAGGCAGTACTTTGTCCTCTGATCTCACTTCTTTAATGTACCTAAGAATAGTCACTGATTTTTTCAGTTTGTTCAGATTTCACTTTTCTTTTGGACAGAGGGATATCTTCCAAATTCCTTGTATGCCAGACTAGAAACCAGAAGTCTGGTGCTTTTTAAAAAAATATCTAATTATATGTGTGTATATTTAGTGATTTTTTCAGTATTAGTCTGGGGATTACAATTAATGTCTTAATTTTTAGCAATCTAGTTTGGATTAGCCAATCTAATTTCAATGGTATAAAAAATTTGGCTCCCATATAGCTCTGTTTCTTACTCTTTGGTTCAGTTCAGTTTAGTTCAGTTGCTCAGTCATGTCCAGCTTTTTGCAACCCCATGAACTGCAGCACTCCGGGCCTCCCTGTCCATCACCAACTCCTGGAGTCTACCCATTGAGTCGGTGATGCCATCCAACCATCTCATCTTCTGTCGGCCACTTCTCCTCCTACCCTCAATCTTTCCCAGCATCAGGATCTTTTCAAATGAGTCAGCTCTTCGTATCAGGTGGCCAAAGTATTGGAGTTTCAGCTTCAACATCAGTGCTTCCAATGAACACCCAGGACTGATCTCCTTTAGGATGGACTAGTTGGATCTCCTTGCAGTCCAAAGGACTCTCAGAGTCTTCTCCAACACCACAGATCAAAAGCATCAATTCTGCAGCACTCAGCTTTCTTTATGGTCCAATTCTCACATCCATAAATGACTACTGGAAAAACCATAGCCTTGACTAGATGGACCTTTGTTGGCAAAGTAATGCCTCTGCTTTTTACTATGCTGTCTAGGTTGGTCATAACTTTCCTTCCAAGGGGAGCAAGAGTCTTTTAATTTCATGACTGCAATCACCATTTACAGTGAATTTGGAGCCCCCCCAAATAAAGTCAGCCATTGTTTCCACTGTTTCCCCATCTATTTGCCATGATGGTGTTTTTATTATTATAAAAATCATATCTTTATACATTGTGTGCCCATCAGCACAGATTGTGACTTTTTATGCAGCTTTTTTTTAAATAAGCTAGGAGATAAAAAATGAAAGCAAAGCATTCATTTAAATGTCTTTTGCTTTTGTAGTTACCTTTATTGATAACTCTCATTTCTTCACATACAATAGAGTCACTGATTTGTGTCCTCTCATGTCAGCCTGAAGTACCCCCTTGAGTGTTTTCTTGTATGGAAGGTTTGGTAGTGATAAATTCTCTCAATTTTTGTTTATCTGGAAATGTCTTAATATTTTCTTTATTTTTACAGGATTTTTTTTTTTCTGGACAGAGAATTTTTGGTTGATAGTCCTTTTCTTTCAGCACTTTAAGTATGTCATCCCAGTGATTTCTGTCCTCCATGGTTTCTAGTAGAAATTAGCTTTTAATTTTATGAGAAACCCTTGTACATGATGAATCTTTTCTTTTCTCCTCCACCCCCACCAAATTCTCTATTTGTTTTTACTTTTCAACAGTTTAATTATGATGTGTCTAGCCATGGATCTCTGAGTTTATTCTACCTGGAATATGTTGAGTTTCTTAAAGTGTAGATTAATGTTTTTCATCAAATTTTGGAAGTTTTTGCCATCATTTCCTCAAATATTCTTTCTACACTTTTTTCTCTTTCTTCTGAGATATTCATTTTTCACATATTGATATGCTTGATGGTGTATCACAGGCCTTTGAAGCTCTGTTTGTTTCTTCATACTTTTTGTTTCTTAGAATGTATAATCTCAGTTGACCTACTTTCAAATTTGACTTATATTTTCTATTTGCTAAGACTTGATTTCATACTTCCTTTTCATTCTGTAGACACAGTTTCTTTCGTTTCTTTGAATATATTTAACATAGCTGTTTGAATTCTTTCTCCAGGAATTCTAGTGTCTGGGCTTCCTCAGAAACAGTTTCTGTTGATTGAATTTTTCCCCTTGCTTATGAGCCAGACATTCTTATTCTTTTGCCTGTCTTGCAATTTAATGTCGAAAATTGCATATTTTCAACAATATAATGTATCAACTCTAGAAGTTGAATTCTCTTCCCTCCTCGGGTCTTCTTATTGCTGATTGTTTAGTGATTCTTCTGAATTAAGTCTGCAAAGTTTTCATTCTCTGTTACATACAGCCATTAAAGTCTCTGCTATAGAAGTCGTTGCTTGGAGGGCAATGAAAGTGTGTACAGAGATTTCCTTAAACAACTGGAACCAAGAAGTTTCCCAGTCTTTGAAGAGATTCTGTGTTTACTTGGAGATGCATTCAAGCACTCAACCAAGCAGTTGAAAACTCTTGCTTAACTTTTATTTCCTGCTCATATAAAGCTTCAAAGACAACCAGAATTGAGAGTTTATGGACTTCTCGGTCTTTCTTGAGCATGCACACGTTTTGGGCATGTGCAGGGTCATATACATTTATGTGGTCCTCTAGATTTCCAGGAATGTGTTGGAACTTCTCAGCGTCCTTATGGACATCTCATTCCTGAGCTTTTCATTTTAGGCTTTTTGGTTAACCTTCCCCCTCCCCAACTGTTACACACCACAAAAATTAAATAATTGCCTCTCATTGTTTTTGACAAATGCCCTGAGGAAAAGTCTTTTCCCCCTCACCGAACTCAAAATAGACCAAATAGAGGCATTACAAACAGAATCTTCCACGGAGTCACCAGACATGTCAAATAATAAGTATTTTTGAGAATGAGATTTGAAGGAACTCCAGCTTCTGCCCCATCTTATGACTGCTGGCTTTGCTATGATCGTAGGTTGTTGGTTTTCAAGCTACTATGAAGTTGAAGAGGGTTAGGAAGAGTGGGAATACAAGCAAGTTAAAATGCCACAAAGTTTGCTGTTCTTAAAAAGATTCAGCTCTTAATATTTTTCCATTAATAAATTTTCTCCAGATTGCTGTAATTCTTTGATTAATTTCCAGAGTTCTGAAAAAATTAATCCTGGTGATTTTTTTTTAACCAGTTTCTCTATTGCTTTTATGGAGGAGACAATTTTCAAAGGCCCTTATTCCACCATCCCTTTGACATCATCCACTCTTCTGTATTGAAGTAAAGTATACAAATGTAGATTCTTAATTTCTTGTTGATAATTCAAAAGTTTTGATGAAGATGGCCATAACATTGACAATGATATGCATGGTACCCTTTCTTTGCAAATAAAGACACCTACTGAAGAAAGATATATAGCTTTTAATCAGTAAATATAGCTGTATAGATGCAACTCCAGCAAATGAAAACTCAAGCAACAATTAAGAAAGAAAAGCTTTGTAGTGAGTTGTCAAGGACTCTTTAAGGGAACAAACTGTAAGCTGATTTTTTGCTAAAATGTGAGAAATTAAGCTTGCAATATACATAGCTGATTGCATCACATATCAATGTTATGTTTCTAGATATATTTATTATGTTACCTAAAAAATCTTCAATATAGTAAAAAATAAAAAGCAATCACTTCAACTGTTTATGGAAATAAACATATTGTATTAGAAGCATAATTTGTTTTTTTATTAAGACAGCCCACTTGGTTAAGTTCTTTTATGAGATAGAAAACATGTCATTCTTGCCAAATACAACAAAAATACATTCTGATATTTGGTAGTTGATTGCATTCTCCACATACACCAGTAAATCATGTAAAGTTTGGGTTATAGTAAAGTTCCAATCTAGATTACTTCTTGGAAATATTTGTTTCTCCTTCATAGTGTTATTAAGCATGTGCAATAAATGCTTTCTCTTTAGACATAAGAAGTATCCTAAGTTTCAGTATACTTTTTTTTTCTGATGGTCAAAGTTTATTTCCAAGCATCAAACTTACATAATATCTCTAAACTGTATGTTCAAGAAAGGCTGTGGTTGCATCTGTAGATTCACCATTAAAATTACATGGTTAGATTGAAGACATTTTTCTGTTTTAATTTTTAGATCATATTTTATGAATTTTATTATTGTGGAAGAATACTGTTGTGTAGGTGTGTGGGAAGTGTGGTAGTAGAACTTAGATATGGAACATTCTCTGCTACCCTACACTCTATCCTGCCCACATCACAGTCTCAAATGAGAATCCCAATGATGTGTCAGACACTGTTCTAAATACTTATACATGTAAAACTGTTCTAAACACTTTTATGTATATCAGATCAGATCAGATCAGTCGCTCAGTCCTGTCCGACTCTTTGCGACCCCATGAATCGCAGCACGCCAGGCCTCCCTGTCCATCACCAACTCCCGGTGTTCACCCAGACTCACGTCCATGCTGAGTCAGTGATGCCATCCAGCCATCTCATCCTCTGTCGTCCCCTTCTCCTCCTGCTCCCAATCCCTCCCAGCATCAGAGTCTTTTCCAACGAGTCAACTCTTCGCATGAGGTGGCCAAAGTACTGGAGTTTCAGCCTCAGCATCATTCCTTCCAAAGAAATCCCAGGGCTTATCTCCTTCAGAATGGACTGGTTGGATCTCCTTGCAGTCCAAGGGACTCTCAAGAGTCTTCTCCAACACCACAGTTCAAAAGCATCAATTCTTTGGCGCTCAGCCTTCTTCACAGTCCAACTCTCACATCCATACATGACCACAGGAAAAACCATATCCTTGACTAGATGAAACTTTGTTGGCAAAGTAATGTCTCTGCTTTTGAATATGCTATCTAGGTTGGTCATAACTTTCCTTCCAAGGAGTAAGCATCTTTTAATTTCATGGCTGCAGTCACCATCTGCAGTGATTTTGGAGCCCAGAAAAATAAAGTCTGACAGTGTCTCCACTGTTTCCCCATCTATTTCCCATGAAGTGGTGGGACCGGATGCCATGATCTTCATTTTCTGAATATTGAGCTTTAAGCCAACTTTTTCACTCTCCACTTTCACCCTCATCAAGAGGCTTTTGAGTTCCTCTTCACTTTCTGCCATAAAGGTGGTGTCATCTGCATATCTGAGGTGATTGATATTTCTCCCGGCAATCTTGATTCCAGTTTGTGTTTCTTCCAGTCCAGCGTTTCTCATGATGTACTCTGCATATAAGTTAAATAAACAGGGTATATATGGATTACTAACTGAATTCACATTTTGCATATGAGGAAACAGAGTTACAGAAAAGCCAAGTAACTTACCCAAGATCACATAGTTAAGTAAGTGGTTATGTTAAATCTCCCTTGGTGGTGGTGGTTTATTGCTAAGTCGTAACTTACTCTTGTGACCCCACAGACTGTAGCCCTCCAGGCTTCTCTGATTTCCCAGGCAAGAACACTGGAGTGGGTTGCCTTTTCCTTCTCCAGGGGATCGTCCTGACCCAGCAATTGAACCTGTGTGTTCTGCATTGTAGGGGGTCTCCTGCATTGCAGGCAGATTCTTTACCGCTGAGCCACCAGAGAAGCCCCTAACTCTACACTAGCACTGTCCAGTAGACATTTAATATGTTTATTCATCAAACATTTATGTGGCTATCTGAGAAAGCTTCATTTCTTCTACTCTTGGGTTTCTCCTAAGTGATCTAAGCAAGCCCCCAATGGAAATCAGAGTCTTCTATAACCTAATCTCAGAAGTGACATATCATCATTTCTGCTATATTTTTTGATCACACAGATGAATGCTGGTGATCTGGGTGGGGACTGCACAAAGATGTGACAACCAGGAGGTAGGGTGGGAATCACTGGGACCTATCTTGGAGGTTACCAAACACAAATATTTTTAAAAGTTAAAAAAAAGTGAATCAATTTTACAAATATATTTTATTTAAAACTATGTGTCTAAAATATTGGGGCATCCCTGGTGGCTCAGATGATAAAGCATCTGCCTGCAATGCAGGAGTCTTGGGTTCAATCCCTGGGTCAGGAAGATCTCCCAGAGAAGGGAATGGCTATCCACTCCAGTATTCTTGCCTGCAGAATTCCATGGACAGAAGAGCCTGGCAGGCTGCAATCTATGGGGTCACAAAGAGTTGGACATGGCTGAGAGACTAATACACTTTCACTTTCATCTAAAATATTATTCTTTTAATATCTAATCGGTATAAAATTATTGAGATATTTTACATTATTTTCATGTCAAGCATGAATTTTTAATACATTAAAACCAAGTATGGATTTTCCATTTATGGCACATATCAAGTCTGGCCATATTTCAAATGCTCAATGCAGTGCTCCAGCTGTGGTACTGTATTGGAGAGCTACAGTATAGATCCAAACCATTCCAGAGTCTGTGCTCTGGAGCACTTCTTTCTTAATCATAGAAAAGAGTAAGGTGGTCTTTTTGTCAACCAGCATCAGTGTTATAATGGGGATCTGCAAACAAAATAAAAAATTAAGAAAACACAAAAAAGAACAAAAATTAAACAAACAAAAAATTATGAAGATCTACAAATCCCCCAGATACATGGCATTCTTTCTAACTTTTCTGTTATATGCAGTAAGCCTTGTAATGTTTCTAAATTAATGCTACTCTTAAATAACATAAAATAGGAATTTTTAAATGAATGTTGGAAATTCATTAACTATAAAATGTCTTTCATATGTTTAATGGACTTGAATCATGCTTTAAAGACAAACTTTAGGCAGTGCTTCCTACATAAATTAATTGCTACCAGATAAGTGGATAAATGGATTTCATTTGTCAAGAGGTCAAGCCATCTTTAAGTAGCCTTGTAGCTGCCAAGCTGACTTGCCACGCTTCATAAATTAGATCAGTCATGAAACAATAAGCCCACATGAATGCAGCAGTTAATTTCTCATGGCACAGCTGACAGCATGAGCATCATGCTTTAGTGGGTCCCCTTGAGTCCCATCTCCCACAGGTAAGATGGGACTGAGCCAGGTGGATGTCTAATCCACAGTGGAGAAATATTGAGTTCAGGAAATCTCCAAAGTGTAATGGGTGCTTCCCAACCTGCCATTCTTTGCCCTTGAAGAAAATGCTGCCTTTATTACCTGGAATGTAAGAAAATATCCTGGGAAAGAGGAGGGAGACTTTAGGATCCTAGAATGTCTCTCAGGAGGGAGATACTTTCTACTATTTCCATACTGGTCAGGAAACAAATCTTTTACCTCCAGTTTCTGAGGCATGTGAAATGCTATGGAGAATTATCCTGCAACATATCTATATCACTTAACAGTAAAACTCTTTCTAAAATCATTTTAATTATAAATGTGAAAATTATAGGAAAGTAGTAATAATCAGTGACAAAATTGGATGAATAATAAAGTATTTCTTCAAGAAATTGATTAAGGTTAAATGATTAAAATTTATGAAACTTGCTCCTTTATGCATGGGTACTAAAACACCTAATACATTAACATTTTTCAAAATGAATTTCTCGTTGTTTTATTTGGGAAAATATATACTTAATTGATAGAAAACGTAACACTACATTCAGTGGTGATTTATTATGTTTCATGTACCATTAGAATGACTAAATCTTTTATGTTTAGCCATTTTATGATTGTAGCTATAATTTTTTACTATAATATCACTTTATAAAGGGACCTGATAGGAAAATTGTGCGAAAATATTTAAAATATACTTGATAGCTTTATAATACATAAGTAACAGCTTGTCTTCATTTTTTAATGACTTACATTAAAAGAAGCAATCTATACACCAGAATTTGCTGTTATTTTTCCATCTGGATGTTATGATGACACGTGATTCAGAAAAGCCCTACTTAGGGCTCCTCGATTTCTGGACTATTTTCTATTCCAGGAATCATGGGCCATTCTTCCAGGTTTTCTGGGTCAACTTCTCTTAAGACATTTCTTCCCCTCTGTGCTCACTTAAGCAAAATAGATTCATCTCTGTCTCTTATACGAAATATTTTCCTAGACTGGTCAGGAAAGGGGTATTCTTCTTATACCACACAAGAAAATGTGAAGTCATCTAAATGCTCAAAAATTAAGACTTTTAGAATAATTTTTAGCTCCATTTTTTTTTCTTGTGTTTTCTTCTCTGTAGTACATGAACAGATTTCTTTTCCTCATCTTTGGTCTTTGAATAACTAAAGTATATATTATCTGAAAGACAAATAGACCAGCAGTTCTAGCTCAAAATGTTCTCTTTGCCCAGCTGTGTACCTCTTAGAATTAGACTGGAATTCTGTCAGAAAGATGATTTTGAAATAGACTCTTTTACAACTGGCTCTATTCTATAAGTTCTCATAATATTAATATTGTAAGCACTTCTTCTAAAAATCTATGTCATCACTTTTTGCTCTTACCATCTCCTTCTTTTTCATGAGCAATTCCTTCAAAGCTCCTTATGGTGTTGCCTCAGCAGTACCAACATGGACTCTCATGAGAGGAACCAGACTGTCCACCCAAATTGTCTACTCAGGGCTTCATTTCTTGAAGTGGATGTTGCTAAAGAACATTGTTGTACTTATATTTAGTTATATATCAGAGATTTAGAGTTTCTGTCATTGGAAGAAAAGATTTTTAATATTTTATTTTTTAGAGCAATTTTAGGTTTTCATAACACACTTGACATGAAGTACAGAGATGTCTCACATACACCCTGCCTCTGCATAGACCTAGCCTCCTCGATCTCCTCCCAGAGTGGTACACTGGTTACAATTGGCACATCATACTTGACACATCACAATCATTGAGGTTCATGGTTTACATTGTGCTTTACTCTTGGTGCTGTGTGTCCTATGGGCTTAAAAAAATGATATGTATTCACCATTATGTAATCATATTAGAGTGTTTTCACTGCCCTAACGATCCTCTGTGTCTGGTCTCTTCATCTCTTCCCCCAAACCTCTGGCAACCATTGGTTTTTTTCACTGTTTCCATGTGCGCTGTGCTCTCAGTCACTCAGTCATGTCCTACTCTTTGCAACCCCAGGGACTAAGGCCCATCAGGATCGTCTATCCATGGAGTTTTCTAGGCAAAAATACTGGGGTGGGCTGCCATTTCCTACTCCAGACGATCTTCCCAATCCAGGGATTTAATTCACATCTTTTGCATCTCCTGCATTGGCAGGTGGATTCTTTATCACTGCACAACCTGGGAAGCCCAAATGAAAGTCAAAAAACAGAATGGTGTCTGTGTGTGTGTGTGTGTGTGTGTGTGTGTGTGTGTGTGTCTACTCAGTTGTGTCTGACTCTTTTTGACCTCATGGACTATGACCTGCCAGGCTCTTCTGTCCACGGGATTTCCCAGGCAAGAATACTGGAGTGGGTTGCCATTTCCTACTCTAAGACATCTTCTGGATCCAGAAATTAAACCCGCATCTCTTGTGTCTCCTGCATTGTGGGCAGGTAGATTCTTCACCACTACACTTCACCACTACACTACACCATAGTTTTGCCTTTTCCAAAATATCATACAGTTGAAATAATAGACTATGTAGTCTTTTCAGATTGGTTACTTTCACTTAGTAATATGCATTTGAGGTTCCTCTATGTCTTTTTGTGTCTTTATAGCTCATTTCTCTTTAGCACTGAATAATGTTACATTGTCTGGTTGTACCATAGTTTATATATCCATTCACTTACTGAAGGACATCTTAGTTGCTTTTAAGTTTTGACAACTATAACTAAAGCTGCTATAAATTTCATGAGAGTATTTGTAGGAACATAAGGAATCAGTTCAGTTCAGTTCAGTTCAGTCGCTCAGTCATGTCCGACTCTGTGCGACCCCATGAACCACAGCATGCCAGGCCTCCCTGTCCATCACCAACTCCCGGAGTCCACCCAAACCCATGTCCATTGTGTTGGTCATGCCATCCAACCATAAGAAATACAACTTTTTAAAGTTATAAAATGTATTGATTTCTTATAACTTTGCAGATGCCACATATATCTTGTAGAAACTTAGAAAATGGAAGAAAACGCAAAGAAGTAAATGTAGAAAATGGAAGAAAATTCAGGGAGCTATAGTCTCATCACTAGAGCTATTTAGCATTAATATTTAGTGCATCCCTTCCATTGTTTACAAGTGCATTATACACCTATACACATATAGACATGTGTTTTCATATGAAAAATAAACATATTTGTGAGGACTTGCCAATGTCATTAAATATTCTTCAAAACATAATTTTTATTTTCTATATAATGGTCCATCATGTGGCTATACCATAATAAATCCATTCCAAACATGATCATTTATGCAATTTCATTAGAACAGTCTTCTAGCTAAAGTTTTGTCTGCACTTGTGATTATTATGATTTCATATACATAAAATTATGACTTCAAAAGTAAAAATGTTTTTAAAGTTTTGATGCATATTGCCAAATCACATTCAATAAAACTTCTGCCAATTACATTCCACTGAGCCGAAGAATTGATGCTTTTGAACTGTGGTATTGGAGAAGACTCTTGAGAGTCCCTTGGACTGCAAGAAGATCCAACCAGTCCATTCTAAAGGAGATCAGTCCTGGGTGTTCTTTAGAAGGAATGATACTACAGCTGAAACTCCAGTACTTTGGCCACCTCATGCGAAGAGTTGACTCAGTGGAAAAGACTCTGATGCTGGGAGGGATTGGGGGCAGGAGGAGAAGAGGATGACAGAGGATGAGATGGCTGGATGGCATCACCGACTCGATGGACGTGAGTTTGTGTGAACTCTGGGAGTTGGTGATGGACAGAGAGGCCTGGCGTACTGCGATTCATGGGGTTGCAAAGAGTCAGATACGACTGAGCGGCTAAACTGAACTGAGAAGCTAATAAGCGGAGAAGGCAATGGCACCCCACTCCAGTACTCTTGCCTGGAAAATCCCATGGATGGAGGAGCCTGGTATGCTGCAGTCCCTGGGGTCGCTAAGAGTTGGACACTGCTGAAGTGACTTAGCAGCAGCAGCAGCAGAAAATAATAAGAGGCCCAATCTGACTGCTTTTTTTGAAGTAGGGGAGTTGGTCTGTTACACTTAGTTTTTGATGATGAGGTTAATTTTCATCTTTTTTCTAACATACTCTGTGCCTTTTTGCATTACTTTATTGGGAAGTTAGAGATGGTCATATCTAGGCTACTAGACAATCGACATTTAAATCCCTCTCAGTCAGATATAAAACATATGGAGCTCCAGTTTGTTTATCTGCAGTGTCTAAAGTGATCATCAACAGCAAATCCAGTCTCTCTGATCTCTTTTGCAAATTATTGTCAGGGCCAAACTCTGAATAGTCTGAACTAGTTTCAAAGGTGTTAAACCCTGCCAGATCTCCCAATGCTCTAACAAGGCTCATCTCAAAAACTGCTCATGAGCTGTTGCTGACCAGGTACCAGGTCAGATCTTTTGTATGAGGTTCAGGAAAATTTTTCAGAGCCAATCCAGTGGGAATTATGGTGGGATTCCCAACTGAAGAGCCATTGCCAATTTCATGTGGGATTTTCAAATTTATATTATTTGAGTTAGTTTTTTGGTTGCCTACTAATATGGGATCAAGAGGATGTGCTTAGGAAGAAAATATTCCTTTATACATGCTGGTGAATTTAGAAAAAAAGTTTGGTTTTCTTTATTGTGCAAATCAAAATCTATTTAAATCATAAGCTCTGAAATCCATTTAGAACTTATGGTTACATTGGAAAACTATATCTCTTCCTAATTTGAATTTAATGTAAACTGATTTTTAATTGTTTTGTATAACCATGGATAACAGATTTTTTTGAACACTGCATGGTAAAAATCAGCAAATATGTCAGAAAAAGCACAACATTAAAGGAAACACCACAGCATATGTTGACAGTTATAGAAGAATTGCTGCTGTTTTCACCCTTCACACCAGAATAATTTTTTCAATATTTACCTCCCATGTGTAGAGAGGGAAACATATGGGCCTTTACATAATCATAAGCATAAACAGGTGGCTACTTAGGTACATTTAATTTGCAAGCAACATCAATACTGAAGAACGCAATCAGCACCACATGGCTCCCAAACTCTTTCCATTAGCAAAATTAAGATCATTAAAATAGAGGGAGGGTATACTCCTCCCTCAATTGGCTTCAACTACCCTTCAGAGCCATGAATAAAACACATTTTCAAAAATGCTTTGGCATTTTGCTGCTTCTTTTGTTCAATAGAACTTCAGCAACTGTGTATAATGTATACCTTGTGAATAGCTACAACCAGCACAATATTTGCATGTAAAATGTGCTTACATCTCCCTATAATCAGCTTATTATGAGCATAATATTATGATGGTTAAATTCTAAGCAAATTAATCGAAGCGCGGAGTCAGACAGACTCCTCAAAGCCACCTGGAACTATTTCCCCAAAGGCAGTCCAGCTAAAGAAGTCACCTGAGGCTCTTTTCCATAAATAAACACTCTGGCATAATCTACAATGGTTGCTGGGAATTAGTTTTGCTCAGCCTGTGTCACTTACTACTGAATTGTGGATTCTGCATATTTTTTCTCATCTAATTTGACCCAAACTGAAATATCTAGTGTGTAGTCTTTAGCCCTGTAAGTGTTAGTCTCTCTGATGTTATAACCATCCTAAATGGCTTAGAACTCCAGAGTGAAAGAAAATGAGGTGAAAGAATAGCTATTATTTTTTTGTTTTTTCCTTTTTTGGTGCTTGCTATGTATTATGTGCTATCTAAATGTGTTACATGTATTGACTCATTTAATCATCAGAATGACTTTATGAGGAGGATGATACAATATTCTCCATTTTATAGAAAAGGAAATTATAACTTGAGAATCTAAGTTCTCAACTTTACACAGTGGGGGAAGGACTGAGGTCAAAATTAAACTCTGTGTGATCAAAAATTCCTACTCTGACTACTTTACTTTACTGTTGGAATAGTAGTATGTTGCTGGCCCTGAAAATTCTAGTGCCTGAAATCACCAAGGGCCAGAAATAGTAAATCTGTAATATTTCGACTATCCTCCTAATAAAGCCTTATGAGAGATTTGAGGGGACTAATTGTCTACGGGGGTTCTTTCCAGTCCTGATGCCTCTTTGTGTGTGTATTCTTATAATAAAAGGGGCAGTGCTCTGCAGAACTGCAAGAGTCCAGAGAACTGTGCTCTTGTCAAGATTCATGAAAAGAAAAATTTCTCACATCTTCTCACTTCATCCTAGGTCTATTACTCATTCTCACTGCTTAGTAGAGACAAAGTTTTAACATGAACAAGGATATATGGTACTTTTATTAATAAAGTCATGATATAACAGAGTTTTAGGCATAGATATAAAATTATATCATTTGATTTTAGAATCTAGTATTATTTACATGAGTTATTTGCTAAATATCTCAAATGTGTTAGATATGCATAGTCAAACCTTTTAAGGACTTAGTGGGAAAATAAGAGTTTTTTTCATGCAGTGTTTGAACCATTGAGGTAAAAATGAATCAAAAGATTTTATGATTTATTATTTTTTACCCCCAAGTAAAAGAACTATTAAAAACCATTAATAGCTATTATAGATAATTCTGATTTCATTATACATGTAAATACATTCAAACATAGGAATTCTACATCCTCACTTAGCATTTAACATTTAACAGACTTGGTCACCATCTAGATATGTCTTCTCCCCTCCTAAATACCCCATTAAATTCCTATGCAAAATTTTCTTACGAACTTTGACTTTCCATGCGTTCCTTGTTTGCTACTCTTAGAGACTTCTGTCAAGATTGTTAGAATCACTTATCAGTTGATGATTTTCAATAATCCTTTAATTGAGAAATCTGAAAAAGTTTTTTACAGCTTGGGTGTTAATATTATTACATTTCATTACTTTGCCCAAGAATTTTGTGGGGTTTTTTGCTTTGATAGGGTATTTCATGCATCTCAATAAATCTGAAATTAAGTAGAGATAATTGAACTAAAATTTCTAGTCAAAATACCAGATTTGGGGTAGTATTGAAGAAGATAGTTTTTGTAGGGTATCCTGACTTAAGAATTACCTTGGGAATATAACAAAATAATAGGAAAAGGCAGAATAAAAAACTTACACAAGCAAGTATAAAATAACAGGGATCCTTAAGAATTTGATTGCAGGACAAAGTGCCATTTTAAGAGGCAGAGGCATACCCTCACAAAAATAAGTGAAATACAGTTTGCTTTACTGGCAGAGACAAGACACAAGACAAAAAGTACATCATATCTTTGTACAACAAACACTTTTGATTTGTCTCTAAATGTTCTTCACATAGATCAGTCCATTGGAAATTTTTGAGCAGTATCTCAAATATATATGTATTTATTTAAAATTATGTGCTTGCATGTACATTTTATGTATTGTTAACCTATATCTCTGGAGAAGGCAATGGCACCCCACTCCAGTACTCTTGCCTGGAAAATCCCATGGACAGAGGAGCCTGGTGGGCTGCAGTCCATAGGATCGCTAAGAGTCGGACACGACTGAGTGACTTCACTTTCACGCATTGGAGAAGGAAATGGCAACCCACTCCAGTGTTCTTGCCTGGAGAATCCCAGGGACGGGGGAGCCTGGTGGGCTGCCGTCTATGGGGTCGCACAGAGTCAGACACGACTGAAGCGACTTAGCAGCAGCAGCAGCAGCAGCAACGTATATTTCAAAGGCTAATTTCTCTATGATGATAATGGATATAAATCTACATTTTGACAGCTTTAAAGTGTTAAAGACGTTTCAGCCACCTTTCATATTTTATTAGACTAGAGTGTCATTGTTTTATTTCATAATATGGCTAAAGACAAACTTGAGTGAGAGTAGAAATGTCAGCGTCATCATTGTTTGCTCCTTGTTTGTTGTTGTATTAGTTTTTATTTTCAATACACAATTTTTTTGCAAGAAGTGTGTGAAGTCGTTTATCCATTTGGTGAGATTTATTTTATTTAAAAACTGTGATAATATATTGGAAACCCACTTAACATATGGCCAGGTGATCTGCTGCACACTCAGAGCACATGAGCTAATAGGCAGTGCTGTCAACCCGTCAGCTTGTTCAGTTCCCTGGACTCCCACGTGCCTGCACCTACAGGCATGTGGCCACCTGATATATGAAGAGATGAGACTAGAGCCAATCAATGTCTTAAATATCAGTGAAGTTCACTTTCTCATCTTGCTTGTTTTAAGAAGTTCTAAGAATTTCTGCACCCAAAAGGAGAGTGAAAAGCTAGACAAACAATTTATGGCTCCAAATAATAATGAAAGGTTTAAATGTGTAACCTTGTGATTAAGCCCTTGAGCTTTAGAGACACAGGATCCTTCTGTGTATTTTACGTGCTGTGAGATGATAGAGAATTTATGGTATCTCTTTAGACTTTCCTGTGCTGATATGTGAAGTGTATGTTTTTTATTTCTAGCTACTTCATATTATTATTCAGAAAATTGAATTCTATCATGAGGGAAATTTCCAGCACATTCTAAGCTGCTAATCTATCAATATCCTAATTTTGAAGGTATGAGAGGAAAATGAGAATTAGTTCATAAAGTTCACTCTACGATTCCTTTTCTCAGAGCTGGAGGGATATGTTTGGTTGGAACTGTGAAAACAAGCTAGAGATTCAGTTCAGTTCATTTCAGTTCAGTCCCTCAGTCGTGTCTGACTCTTTGCAACCCCATGGACTGCAGCACGCCAGGCTTCCCTGTCCATCACCAATTCCTGGAGTTTACGCAAGCTCATGTCCATTGAGTTGGTGATGCCATCCAACCATCTCATCCTCTGTTACCCCTTCTTCTCCTGCCTTCAATCTTTCCCAGTATCAGGGTCTTTTCAAATGAGTCAGGTCTTCTCATTAGGTGGCCAAAGTATTGGAGTTTCAGCTTCAACATCAGTCTTACCAATGAATATTCAGGACTGGTTTCCTTTAGGATGGACTGGTTGGATCTCCTTGCTGTCCAAGGGACTTTCAAGAGTCTTCTCTAACACTACAGTTCAAAAGCATCAGTTCTTCAGTGCTCAGCTTTCTTTATAGTCCAACTCTCACATCTGTACATGACTACTGGAAAAACCATACCTTTGACTAGATAGACCTTTGCTGGCAAAGTAATGTCTCTGCTTCTTAATATGATGTCTAGGTTGGTCATAGCCTTTCTTCAAGGAGCAAGCGTCTTGTAATTTCATGGCTGCAGTCACCAAAAGCAGGGCTTTTGGAGCCCCCCAAAATAAACTCTGTCACTCTTTCCACTGTTTGCCCATTTATTTGCTATGAAGTGATGGGATCAGAAGCCATGATTCTGGCTTTCTGAATGTTGAGCTCCAAGCCAACTTTTTCACTCTCCTCTTTCACTTTCATCAAGAGGCTCTTTAGTTCTTCACTTTCTGCCATAAGGGTGGTGTCATCAGCTTATCTGAGCTAGAGATTAGATGAGGAAAAAAGATTGTGAACTCTTCACAGTGATCTTATGTGAATATACAATTGGAATATAAATAGTATTCTAGTATACAGTTGGAAATTTTGTGTTTTAAAAAATTTCTCCCTAGTTGTATGAGAATTGATGAGGTAAAGGAAAAAGTAGGAAAAAGTCTGATGAGTGTAAATTCTGCACAGTGAACCAGGAATTTATTTTAGCTCTTTTCATATTGGAGGGTCTAGAAAGGCTGATCAGTGGAAAGCAAGGGCCTACCTGTAAGATCACATACATTTTTTTGTGAACTGGAATAAATATGTTTTCATAGACAGTATCCTTGTAAGTCATTTGTGCAAAAGAGAGGTAGCCTGGTGTGTAGGTAAGATTATGACATTTGGATTTCAAAGGTCTGAGTTGAGATTCTATAGCCATGACTGAGAAAATCATGACTTTTTATATTCCTTGGTAGTATTTATTTTACTGTTCTTAAAAGATTATAAATGATGTATATGAAAAAAATTGTTCAAATTTGTTACTTTTTAAGCAAATTTCAGTTGTTACTATTAATAATAATGATTGCAGATCATTAAGAATTAGATAAAAATATAAACTTCTCCAAAGCCTAAGATTCAGGATTAAGATCCTAAAGACTAAATTAACTTATTGACCAATTTTCAACAGATCAGCTGATTACATTTCTTTCTTTTTTTTTTTTAATTTTATTTTATTTTTAAACTTTACATAATTGTATTAGTTTTGCCAAATATCAAAATGAATCTGCCACAGGTATACATGTGTTCTCCACCCTGAACCCTCCTCCCTCCTCCCTCCCCATACCATCCCTCTGGGTCGTCCCAGTGCACTAGCCCCAAGCGTCCAGTATCGTGCATTGAACCTGGACTGGCAACTCGTTTCATTTCCTTATAATTTTTGTTTCTCAAGAGACACACTCCATATGAGCAATTTCTCCTAAGTAAAAATAAGAGTAGTATCCTTTTTGCATGTGTGCTAAACTGATTCAGTAGTGTACAACTCTTTGCAACCCTATGGACTGTAGCCTACCAGGCTCCTCTATCCATGGGAATTCTCCAGGCAAGAACACTGGAGTGGATTGCCTTCCCCTCCTCCGAAGGATCTTTCCAACCCAGGAATTGAACTCATGTCTCTTGTGTCTCCTGCACTGGCAAGTGAGTTCTTTACCAGTAGTGCCACCTGGGAAGCCCATCCATTTTAATAGATGACAATCAAATTTGGAATAGAAATCTATTTTCTTTCTGCTTTTTAACTTAAAGTGTTAAGATTATATATTGTCTTATTTTATTATCACTCTAATTATCATGCAGCTCCTGAAATATGTTTTGTTTTGTTTTGAAAAAATAATAGATTGTATTTTCTCCACTATAAAACTGTATTGCTTTAGTTTATTATGAAATTATAGTTCCAGTATTATATAATTCGTATATATATGTATGTGTAGGGCTTCCCTCATAACTCAGTTGGTAAAGAATCTGCCTGCAATGCAGGACGACCCCGGTTCAATTCCTGGGCTGGGAAGATCCACTGGAGAAGGGATAGGCTACCCACTCCAGTATTCTTGGGCTTCCTTTGTGGCTCAGCTGGTAAAGAATCTGCCTACAATGTGGGAGACCTGGGTTCAATCCCTGGGTTGGAACGATGCCCTGGAGAAGAGAAAGGCTACCCACTCCAGTATTCTGGCCTGGAGAATTTCATGGCCTGTATAGTCAGTCCATGGGGTGGCAAACAGTTGGCACAACTGAGTGACTTTCACTTTCACTTTCATATGTATGTGTATAGATATATATTTCTATATACTTGAAACTAGTTTATATGATACTGAATGGATGTTTATAAGGAGAGACTCTTGGACTGGCTTCAATAATATATAAATAAACAAGTTAATAAAATATTTTTACTATACTCTGCCATTTAGTATGCTAAACTGTGTCCTTAATCATCTTCTAAGGAAAAACACACAGATTTCTTAGATAGATTTTTCTTGCAATAGAGACATCCAACAAGACAGCTCTGAAATGTGTGATTAACTTGAAATAATAGTGGCCCTAGGGTTTCAGGCTTTTCTACTTCATAACATTTTGGGTCTGTTATTACCTTAGGTGAACCCAATTCCCCAGGAAAGAAGATGCTGAATTAATTCTTATGTGACTTATGTCATCAATATACCTAGGATAGAAATAAAACTATATTTCTCTACGCTTATGAGATTCTAGGTAGCTATTATTTAAACTTATTTCAGAAAAACTGCTAAATTTTTTATACCCTTATAATGCCTGTGGACACTTAGAAATAAATCTTCCCATGGAGACAAATGAGACTAAACATGCACATACACTTGCACACGGGTGCACACACACACACACACAAACTCAGTTACTGTGGGGAATTCAAGAGTACTGTTTTATTGGATTTTCCCTGATACAAGACATAACAAAATAAGAAGCTCCTTCAAAGTAAATGTTTTTTCCCTTACTGTCTTCAAACACACCATGCAGAGGATGAACACTATTTGATCTATAAAAGTTTTCAGGACATATTGCACATGCTGTCTTCCTCAGTCTTAGGACTGCATCACATACTTTTTCAGAACATTTATATTTAAAAACAATCAAAATCCTGTATTTTTTTTCTTTGAGTAAAATAGCAACATAAATCTTTGTACCCTAACCCAAAATACATGTAAAAAACATTTTAATCTGGTTAATAATAATTTGATATAAAGATAAATTTAATTGGACTGTATTTTTGACTAAGTGACTAAATAACTTTTCTAAGCTATATCATTTTTCTAGGGTTCTTTAGATGCTGCCTTCTAAGTGGGTGCTATTATGTAATATTTTCTTAATTTACTTTGGAGTTAAGCAAGCAGTTACCTAATTTTTCCTTTGTCCTTACTTTCTTTGGAATTTAATGAAATTTATTGAATAAATAAATTTCTGGTAGTGTTACAAAACAGATGTGCCTATGAAATAAATGCAAAATAATTGAAAGAGAAGAATTAAATTTAAACTTGCAAACATAAAAAGCTGTGTTACTTGACTGTCCCAATAGTACTGGAAGAAAAAATTCTAAATAGTGAAACTATGAAAAAATTAGAGCAGTAACAGAAAGAACGAATGATATATAATCAAGAGATTTCAATCCAGAACAACTTCCTAACCTGGCATTTCCCAATGAGAGTTATGTGGGTAACTAATGTATATGATATACTGCTTTGTAATTTATTAATGAATGTTTCCCTAAGAGTTTTATGATGAAAGAAATTTGGGAAATTCTTCATGTTATATTCCTCTCTTATGAGTCATAGTGCATCTAAAGTTTCTGAGAAATTTTAAATTACTTGGAAAAAGGTAGATACTTTTTGGTATGGTAAAATATGCATAGCATCAAATTTACCACTTTAAAGTGTACAATTTAGTGTCATTAAGTTCATTCATGATGTTATACACTCATCAGCATGGTCAAGTTCCAGGTAATAGCTTTGCAAGTGTTAACTTGACCATGAAACAGTTTCCTACTGGAATATCTTTTAATTTTGGTGTTTCCAGAGAATATATATGGAAATAGTCATCTAATCTAGACCTTTCATTTTAAAAGTTAAAAATGTGATCTTGAGAGATTAAGTGCCTCGCTTAAGATCACACATGTAGTTAGGAGAGAGCCAGTATTTCATGCAGATTTAATTTTCAAGAAGTGGGTCTTTCCTATTTCAAGATATTTTCCCCTTGTTTCCATCTATGAGACCTGTCTGGATCTGACAATCCAGCCTACAGATAATACATTAAGATATACCCTAGAAGAATTCAGGGTTAAAACAAATATCTCTAATCTTTCAAAAAAGGTACATTACTTTTAAATGCTATGTTTTACTTGCTTTATAATTCTCTCACTGTGATTTACTTATGAGAACTTTCATTGTTAAGAACTCTTTTTAATTCACAGAATTCTGTTCTCAGGTCTTTTTAAGATTGTGGCTGATACAACTCCATACCTCACTATGGAAGAGATTACAAAAGCCAACCATATTAGACCAAGTAGACTGAATCATCCTTGCTTCTATCATCAGAAGGATATAAAACTAGAGAATCTCATCATAAAGAAAGGTGAGCGAATCATGCTCAACTCAGTGGAAGAGATCAATGGAGAAATAATGGTAAACTGTAGTGTGCTGAGGAATCATCAAAATCACTCATTTACTTTGCCTTTGTCACAAGAAGGAGAGTTCTATGAGTGTGAAGATGAACATATTTATACCCTAAAGGAAATTATCCAATGGAAGATCCCCAAGAACAGAACACGAACTGTGATACTTACAGGTTTTTCAGCTAAGTGGGACTCAACAAATCCATTCCCTAGAGGCTTTTATGGCTCTGTGATTCTCAAGCCTGTTTATGAAATTCAAGCTGTGATGAAATGTAAGTATCTACTGAGAATGATGCTTTATGGGCAAGTTTGTAGGGTTTGGGAAAGAGGAAGATTTTAGTCTAAAGAATGAAACTCTGTCCCTACTTATCCATTAAGCCCATTGAGAGTTAGATTCTCATCCGTAAATAAGCAAGCCATGTGTTTGTTTCAAGAATTAAATTCAATAATGCATTTAAATGAATATTTTAAATTGTGTAATGCTATCCAAATATACATCAGGAGAAACACTGGGCTGGAAGAAGCACAAGCTGGAATCAAGATTGCCAGGAGAAATATCAGTAACCTCAGATATGCAGATGACACCACCCTTATGGCAGAAAGTGAAGAGGAACTAAAAAGCCTCTTGCAAAAGAGGAGAGTGAAAAAGTTGGCTTAAAGCTCAACATTCAGAAAACTAAGATCATGGCATCCGGTCCCATCACTTCATGGGAAATAGATGGGGAAGCAGTGCAAACAGTGTCAGATTTTATTTTGGTGGGGCTCCAAAATCACTGCAGATGGTGATGGCAGCCATGAAATTAAAAGACTCTTGCTCCTTGGAAGGAAAGTTATGACCAACCTAGACAGCATATTAAAAAGCAGAGACAACTTTGTTCACAAAGGTCTGTCTAGTCAAGGCTATGGTTTTTCCAGTGGTCATGTATGGACGTGAGAGTTGGACTGTGAAGAAAGGTGAGCGCTGAAGAATGGATGCTTTTGAACTGTGGTGTTGGAGAAGACTCTTGAGAGTCCCTTGGACTGCAAGGAGATCCAACCAGTCCATCCTAAAGGAGACCAGTCCTGGGTGTTCATTGAAAGAACTGATGCTGAGGCTGAAACTCCAATACTTTGGCCACCTCATGTGAAGAGTTGACTCATTGGAAAAGACCCCGATGCTAGGAGGGATTGGGGGCAGGGGGAGAAGGGGACGACAGAGGATGAGATGGCTGGATGGCATCACTGACTCGATGGCCATGAGTCTGGGTGAACTCCGGGAGTTGGTGATGGACAGGGAGGCCTGGAGTGCTGCAATTCATGGGGTCGCAAAGAGTCGGACATGACTGAGTGACTGAACTGAACTGATCCAAATGTAAAATGCTGTAATTGTGCGGTACAGACAGATTAAAATATTGATTTATTTTTATCACTGCCAGTTAAACACGGTAAAAAAAAAAGAGTTACATTTTAGAACACAACATAGTTGGTTAGAAATAAGCTTTCTTATATTGTTATTGTTGTTGTTGTTGTTGTTCAGTCGCTAAGTTGTGTCTGACTTTTTGTGACCCTGTGAACTGCAGCACACCAGGCTTCCCTGTCCCTCAATATCTCCCAGAGTTTTCCCAAACTCATGTCACGGAGTCAGTGATGCCTTCCAACCATCTCATTCTCTCTTGCCCCCTTCTCCTACCTTCAGTCTTTCCCAGCATCAGGGGCTTTTCCAATGAGTCAACTCTTCATATCAGTGACTAAAATATTGGAGCTTCAGCACCAGTCCTTCTAATGAATATTTAGGGTTGATTTCCTTTAGTATTGACTGCTTGGGCCTCCTGGGTGTCCAAGGGACCCTCAAGAGTCTTCTACAACACCACAGTTCAAAAGCACCTATTCTTCGGTGCTCAGCTTTCTTTATAGTCCAACTCTCACATCCATACATGACTACTGGAAAAAGCATAGTGTTGACTGTATGAACCTTTGTTGGCAAAATGATGTCTCTACTTTTTAATATGCTGTCTAGGTTTGTCATAGCTTTCCTTCCAAGGAGCAAACATCTTTTAATTGCATGTCTGCAGTCACTGTGCACAGTGATTTTGGAACCCAAGAAAATAAAATCTGTCACTGTTCACACTTTTCCCCATCTGTGTGCCATGAAGTGATGGGATTGAATGCCATGATCTTAGTTTTTTGAATGTTGAGTTTTAAGCCAGCTTTTTCACTTTGCTCTTTCACCCTTATCAAGAGGTTCTTTAGTTTCTCTTCATTTTCTGCCTTTAGAGTGGTATCCTATGTATATCTGAGGTTGTTGATATTTCTCCTGGCAATCTTGATTCCAGCTTGTGATTCATCCAGCTTGGCATTTTGCATTATGTACTCTGCATATAACTTTAAAAAGCAGGGTGACAATATACAGCCTTGACATACTCTTTTCCCAATTTTAAACTAGTCCATTGTTCCATGAGCAGTTCTAACTGTTGCTTCTTGTCTACATATAGGTTTCACAGGACACAGGTAAGGTGGTCTGGTATCCTCATCTCTTTAAGAATTTTCCAGTTGTGATCCACACAAAGACTTTACCATGGTCAGTGAAGCATAAGTAGATAATTTTTTGGAATTCTGTTGTTTTTTATATGATCCAATGGATGTTGGCAATTTGATTTCTGGTTCCTCCACCTTTTCTAAATTCAGCTTATACATCTGGAAGTTCTCAGTTCACACACTGTTGAAGCCTAGTTTGAAGGATTTTGAGCGTTACCTTGCTAGCATGTGAAATGAGTGCAACTGTACGGTAGTTTGAACATTCTTTGGCATTGCCTCTCTTTGGGATTGAAATGAAAACTGGCCTCTTCCAGTTCTGTGGCCACTGCTGAGTTTTCCAAATTTGCTGGCATATTGAGTGCAGCACTTTAACAGCATCATCTTTTAGGATTTTACATAGCTTTCTTGTATGGAGATGGTCAAAAGTGATAAGGATGCAAAGTTACCTTAATGTGTCCCTTACTCTTATTTTATGAGAGCCTTTTTTCTTTCTTTTTAGCCATCCATTATTGGTTATAAATCTTCCTATCAGCTGAGAGTTCCTCTGACTTAAGGGAAAATAATGTGACAAATTAATTCACACAAAAGTGTGGGTTAAATATTGAAATATATTTGATAATGTTAGCTTTAGGTGTACAGCGTAGTGATTCAGCATTTTATAGATTATACCACCTTTAGAGTTATTACAAAATTAAGGCTGTAGTTCCCTGTGCTGTACAATATATCTTTGTTGCTTATCTATTTTATATATAGTTGTTTGTATATCTTAATCCCATATCCTTATCCTGCCACTCCCCTTTCCCTCTTCCCATGTGAATGTATTTTTGTATGTAATCTTCATAAGATTTTTAAAATTGCATTTTTTAGCTTTTTATTTTATGTTGGAGCATAGCTGATTAACAATATTGTGGTAGTTTCAGATTGACAGCAAAAGGGCTCAACTATATATGTATGTGTGTGTGTGTGTGTATATATATATTCTCCAAACTCCTCTCCCATCCAGGCTGCCACATAACATTGAGCAGAGTTCCCTGTGTTATACAGTAGGTCCTTGTTGGTTATCCATTTTAAATATAGCAGTGTGTATACATTTCGGAGAAGGCAATGGCACCCCACTCCAGTACTCTTGCTTGGAAAATCCCATGGATGGAGGAGCCTGTTAGGCTGCAGTCCATGGGGTCGCTAAGAGTCAGACACTACTGAGCGACTTCACTTTCACTTTTCACTTTCATGCATTGGAGAAGGAAATGGCAGCCCACTTCAGTGTTCTTGCCTGGAGAATCCCAGGGACGGGGGAGCCCGGTGGGCTGCCGTCTATGGGGTCGCACAGAGTCGGAACTGACTGAAGTGACTTAGCATAGCATACATTTAGCCCAAACTCCCTATCTATCCCTTCCCCTGATCCTTTCCCCCTGGCAACTGTAAGTTCTCATTCACTAAGTCTGTGAGTCTGTTTTGTAAATAAGTTCATTTGTATAATTTCTTTTTAGATTCTGCATATAAGGGATGTCATAAATACTTTTCCTTCTCTGTCTGACCTACTTCTCTCAATGTGACAATCTCTAGGTCCATTCATGTTGCTGCAAATGGCATAATCTTCATAAGATTTTTGCATTTTAAAATAGGAATAGCTGTATAGAGCCTTGTAATCCTAAAGAAATTAACACCTTGACTTTTTAAGATTATGGCACATAAGCAGGGCAAGTATGGAGCAAAGAGTTCTGTATTTTCAGTCAGATGTCCTGGATTCTAACTCTTGTCAATAACTGGTCAATATGACAAAAAATTGAGATCACAGTAAACTTTAGTCCTTACATTAGTGTTCTGGCAGCTTTCACAAAATGTACAATCAAAATTGGTAATTGGATTTTCCTCAATATTCATAAATAATGGGTAGCATTTTCTCATTTTAAAATTGGTTGTTTTTCTAAAACCATTGGCAGCTCCTATAATACAGATGCAAATGAAGGTGAACCCAGAACCTAAATATATGAACAAGATAGCTACAACATTTAATGAATTTATGTTAGGTATCACAAAAGCCTTCACTGAGGAAATGACATGTAAACTGAGATCTGAAGGCTGACTAGGAGATGGGCAGGTAGAGAAAGAGAGGACAACGTTGGAGGAAGCAGATGCAACTTACAGGAAAGGAGATAAGCAAGAGATTGTGGTTCTAGTGCAGCTGGCATGAGAAAAGAGAAGAGAAGGCAGGTTGAGACAGTCATCAAAACATGCAATGGAGGAGTAGAATCAGGCATGGTGGGTCTTGAAATATATGGATTAAATAAGGGATTAAATAGGGATTAAGTTTGTCCAAAGGGCAAATTAAGAGAGATTTTCTAGCTGGATAAACAAGATAGAAGTGTAGTGAGGCCGCTTGTTCTATGGCAGAGTACTAATATAGTGGTAACCTAAGAGGGACAGTTGTTCTTAATGGGTATTTCAGAAGAACATTCAACCAGAGCTCAAGGTCTGTTGGAAGTGGAAAGAAGTTAATCTCATTGCCTAGCTTCTGGCTTGATTTGCTGGCTGAATAGTGGTGCTGTTTAGTAAATATTAACATTGACAACTGAATTGTTTAGATGGACTTAAATATGATTTCATGCTAATAACTAAGGTCCCAGAAGAAATTGCCTTTGGATGAAATAAAATCCTTCCCAAAAGGTTTTAATCCAATTTCTATTCTTTATTAATATTAAAATTGGATTTTGATTTTAATTATTTTGGATCTTTAATTTTTAGGGATTATTTTAAGAATTAGCTCTTATTGTATAGAAATTTCAGGATTCTGTATGAGACTGTTTAATCTGTATACTGACTGCAGAGTATTTCCTGAAAATGGATACTGGGTGTTCAACACAAAAAGTCCAATTTTAAAAATTGTTATTATGGGCATTTTTCTTCTAAAGATAAAATGTAGACTTTAAATTTTATTTTCAATTTACTTTTAAAAATTTTATTGGAGTACAATTGATTTATAATGTTATGTTCGTTTCAGGTATACAGCAAAGTGAATCAGTTATACATATATCCACTCTTTTTCAGACCATTTTCTATTACAGAGTATTGAGTAGAGGTCCTTGTACTATACAGTGGGTCCTTATTAGTTATCTATTTTATATCTAGTTGTGTGTGTATGTCAGTCTTGATCTTCCAATTTATCCCTCCTCCTTCTTACCCCTTAGTAACCATAAGTTTGTTTTCTACGTCTGTAATTCTGTTTCTTTTTATACATAATTATTTAGACTGTTTTTTAATCAACTGTGGTCTTGTTTTACTTTTTTTTTTTTTTTTTTATATTTAAGAGTTAAGCTTGCCTTGAAGTCACAGGCATGTGGTCTGCTAAGTTATTTTTCAATGGCGTTGAGTGTCCAGCATAGTTCAAACTCCTCTTGAATCCTTTTCTGAAGTGACAAGAAAAAGAATAGATCTGAGTTAGGAACAGGGAACCTTAGAGAAACCTTACAGCAAAAAGCAAAATGAAAAATATTAAGAACTATAGGAAGCTATGAAATTATTGATTTGTTGAAAAGAGAACATAGTAAGTAAATAGAGAAAAGAGAAATGTAAGATATTCTACTCCAAGTGCTAGTTTTTAACGTCATTAATGGGAAAATTTAGACTTCACTAAAAAAAGAAAAGTAGCCGAAAGTGTTTAAATGAAATATTTGTTTCTGGAAATTCTTGGTCGTACTTCCATTATAGGCCAAACCTCTCTAACTCTTACCATACATTTAACGATTTTTTAAAAAACTAAATCTCTTTGGGAAAGAGGTATAAATAACCACCTAAGACCTCTAACTACAGGTTTCATATAAGTCATAGCAAAATCAGTTTGTGCCTTTAACAGGAAGATAGAATTCATACTAGTATAACAGATGGAATGAATAATATTTCCAAATGAAAAATGGAAGTGGCCATTTAAAATTGCTTCAAAAAACTAGAAATCTTGATCGTTAAAACTTTTTAGTGAAGTTATGTTTTGATGTATTGATTGATAGTTGTTTCTTTACTAATGGAAATTTTACAAGTTAGAAAGTTGCATTTTGCTTTAAGAGAAACCTTAGTGCCTTTCAAAATCTGGGGAAAGGTTTCCACTCAAATATATGATATATTAGTTCATTTATGAACAGAGGGCTGAAATCATACAAGCAAAATGGTGTTATCAGGAAGGCAGTATCTGAATATTGTATAATAGGTGACAGATGAAGAAAAAAATGCCTCAACCTTTTAGTATTCTGAGACTTACTCTTTCTCTCATTTATTTAAAAAAATTCCATTTTTATCAAAGTCAGAAACATAGTGGTAAAAAGACAAAGTTATCAGCAAACCCATGTTCTTGATCATTCCCAAATTTCCCCTACATTCTGCTACTCTGAAGTAACTCCTTTAAATATTTTGCTCCTGCTTTCTTGTATTGCCATTCACATTTCCAAATAATATATGATATTGCTATTTTTCAAGTGATCAATTTTAGACATAAACTTTCACTTGTGATATGAAGATTTAATGGTCTTATATTCCTACTTTCTCTTCTCTTTCTCCTTTCTCTCAGTTTATGATAAGTAATGGTTAAGTAGTTTCATTTCTGTGACAATTCATTGCTGGATCAGGTGGTAGATAACGACCATAATTCCACTTCTCTATAACTTTATTTTTTTGTAATAATGACCTTACTATTTCATTGCTTAGTTTTCCTCAGTACTCTTATGAGACTTGAAGTATGTTCCAACATCTTTGTTAAAAAAAACAAAAAACAACTATTCTCTACAATTTTCCAGAGCCCAAACTGTCAGGAGATCTAAATCTTTTATTTTTAATCCTCCTGGAACTCTCCAACCTCACGCTCCAATCTGTATCTGTGGATCTCTAGAACTAATGCATAGGTGCTTGGCTTAGGTTGGGATGCTATAATTAAAAAATACTGTAAACTGGGGGGCTTATAAGCAACAGGCATTTGTTTCTTACCGTTCTGGAGGCTGAAAGTCTGAGATTAGGTTGCCAGCACAGTCGAATTCTGATGAGGAAACTCTTGCAGGTTGCATGCTGACAGTATCCTCACACAGTTCAGAGCAGAGAGGGAAAGGAAACTCTCTGGTGACATTTCTTTTATTTTCTTTTGACTGCACCACGTGGCATGTGGAACTTCCCCCACCAGGGATCGAATCCATGCCCCTTACAGTGGAAGCACAGAGTCTTTACCAGTGGACCCCTGTGGAAGTCTCCCTCTAGCGACTTTTGCAGCTTCAGTTGCTTGGTCATGTCTCTTTGCGACCCCATGGACTGTAGCCAGCCAGGCTCCTCTGTCCATGGTATTTTCTAGGCAAGGATACTGGAGTGGGTTACCATTTCTTCCTCCAGGGCATCTTACCTACCCAGGGATCGAACCCATGTCTCCTGCATGTATTGCATTGAAGGTGGGTTCTTTATCACTGCACCACCTAGGAAAACCCTCTGGTGACTTTCATAAGGGCTCTAATCTCATTTATGAGGGCTCCATGATTTTATCTATCCTTATGACTTTGTTAAATTCTAATCACCTCCCAAAGGTGCCACCTTCTGTATCCCTACATTGTCGCTTTCAACATATGAATACTGGGGGACACAAACATTTAGTCCCTAACAGTGTTGTACTGGAACTTCGATTTAACACCATCCTGGTGGTTATCTTCAAATTGCTTCTGTGTTTACTAGCAATTTCTGAACTCATATAACATTCTTTTCTGGTTTTCTTTAGTTTTGTGGAGCCCATACTCTACTTGTTTCCTAAGAAAGGTGCTGCTGCTAAGTCACTTCAGTCATGTCCGACTCTGTGCGACCCCAGAGATGGCAGCCCACCAGGCTCCCCTGTCCCTGGGATTCTCCAGGCAAGAACACTGGAGTGGGTTGCCATTTCCTTCTCCAATGCATGAAAGTGAAAAGTGAAAGGGAAGTCGCTCAGTCGTGTCCAACCCTCAGCGATCCCATGGACTGCAGCCGTCCAGGCTCCTCCATCCATGGGATTTTCCAGGCAAGAGTGCTGGAGTAGGGTGCCATTGCCTTCTCCGAAGAAAGGTGCAGAGGATATTAATTAGTTGATTACAAGACCTGCTTGTTTGAAAATATCTTTATTTTATACTCAAATAAGATGTATAGTCTGATTATTTCTAGAATTCCCAGTTGAAAACTACTTCTCAGAATTTTGAAAGCTTTGCTCCCTTATCATCCACCTTCCAGTTTTGCCTTTGAGAGATTATCCATAGTATTCAGAAACTGCACAGCAATGGACTTTGTGGTAGGTCTGTTCTTTCATTGTGAGGGAAGTTTTCAAGTTGGAAATTCAAGTGCTTCATTTCTGGGATAAATTCTCTGGTAATTGCCTTTCAACTATTTTTTCTCTTTTTTCATTCTGTAACTTCTAATCTCATGTTGAAGCTCCCATACCGATATAGAACTATTTTCCTTGTGTTTTTTGTCTTTGGTTTCTTCAGGGAAAATTTCTTAACTACATTTCCAACTGTTTTAATGAATTTTTAATCTAAGCTGTCATATTTTTAATTTCTAAGAGTTATTTCTTACATCATTTTTTAACTGTTACCATATTCTTGTTTTAAAGACGCAATATCTTATCTCACTAAGAAAATACTATTTCTTAAAGTTTTCTGCATTTCCTTGCATTTTATCTGCCTCTTCCAGTCTTTTTTTAGTTTTAGTCTGTCATTCTTGTTAAATGTTTTTCTCAAATGCTTAGTAATTATTTGCCATTTGTTCCTATTTGCATGTGAGATAAATTTTTAATTTAATTTACAAGGGAGGTACTGTTTATATACAAGCTCTTTGCTTTGAATTTAAAGTTTAATTTTTTTTTTGTTTTTTTCATTGGAGAATTCCTTAAATTCAGATCCTGTGAGTCTTTCCTCCAGGACTTGTTCAGTTTCATCTGAAAAGAATGTTCTTGATACCGTGTGGGGCTTATGAAACTATTGTAATTGAGTGGGGAAGTTGCTGAGGGTTTCACCGTTCCTTCAGAGATTGAGACTTCCTTTTTTGCTTTCGATCCTACACTTCCCTGCTCACCTATGCTCGCTTTCCAGATTCTGGGACCCTGTATTGTTTGCTGCAGTGAGACAGGTTGGAGGGGTTGTCAGCCATCTTCCCCAAATTAGAATTGAAGATCTCTATTTAATCACGCTTCAAACCTTCACATAATCGCCTTCTTTTGTTCTCTACCTTTTCCACCTTCAGAGGGGCCTTATGCCATCAATTCCGGAGAAGGCAATGGCACCCCACTCCAGTACTCTTGCCTGGAAAATCCCATGGACGGAGGAGCCTGATAGGCTGCAGTCCATGGGGTCGCGAAGAGTCGGACATGACTGAGCGACTTCCCTTTCACTTTTCACTTTCATGCATTGGAAAAGGAAATAGCAACCCACTCCAGTGTTCTTGCCTGGAGAATCCCAGGGACGGGGGAGCCTGGTGGGCTGTTGTCTATGGGGTGGCACAGAGTCAGACACAACTGAAGCGACTTAGCAGCAGCAGCAGCATGCCATCAATTCAAAAGCCTTTGGAGTGTCATGTGGGGCACAAAAGGCTGACTTTTCATTGGAGTCTACTCCTTAGGTACATCAATTCAGTTCAGTTACTCAGTGCCTGACTCTTTGCGACCCCATGGACTGCAGCACACCAGGCCTTCCTGTCCACCACCAACTCTCGGAGTCTACTCAAACTCATGTCCAACTCCTGTTCAAGTATCAGTTCTTCTGCGCTCAGCTTTCTTTATAGTCCAACTCTCCCATCCATACATAATTACTGGAAAAACCATAGCCTTGACTAGACAGACCTTTGTTGACAAGGTAATTTCTCTGCTTTTTAATATGCTGTCCAGGTTGGTCATAACTTTCCTTCCAAGGAGTTCAGTTCAGATCAGTTCAGTCGCTCAGTCATGTCCGACTCTTTGCGACCCCATGAACCACAGCACACCAGGCCTCCCTGTCCATCACCAACTCCCGGAGTTGACCCAAACCCATGTCCATCGAGTCGGTGATGCCATCCAACCATCTCATCCTCTGTCATCCCCTTCTTCTCCTGCCCTCAATCTTTCCCAGCATCAGGATCTTTTCAAATAAGTCAGCTCTTCACATCAGGTGGCCAAAGAATTGGAGTTTCAGCTTCAACATCAATCCCTCCAATGAACACCCAGGAATGATCTCCTTTAGGATGGACTGGTTGGATCTCCTTGCAGTCCAAGGGACTCTCAAGAGTCTTCTCCAACACCACAGTTCAAAAGCATCCATGCTTCAGTGCTCAGACTTCTTCACAGTCCAACTCTCACATCTATACATGACCACTGGAAAAACCATAGCCTTGACTAGATGGACCTTTGTGAACAAAATTGTCCCTGCTTTTTAATATGCTGTCTAGGCAATGGCACCCCACTGTAGTACTCTTGCCTGGAGAATCCCATGGATGGAGGAGCCTGGTGGGCTGCAGTCCATGGGGTCGCTAAGAGTCAGACACAACTGAGCGACTTGACTTTCACCTTTCACTTTCATGTGTTGGAGGAGGAAATGGCAACCCATTCCAGTATTCTTGCCTAGAGAATCCCAGGGACGGCAGAGCCTGGTGGGCAGTTGTCTATGGGGTCGCACAGAGTCAGACACGACTGAAGAGACTTAGCAGCAGCAGCAGCAGATTGATTATAACTTTTCTTCCAAGGAGTAAGCGTCTTTTAATTTTTAGTAATTTTTTAAACTTTCTTAGTCAAAATCTTATGTATTTATCTTCTCGATGCTAGAGATAGTTATTTCATTGCTATATCGTGTCCAACTCTTTTTCGACCCCATGGACTGTAGCTCACCAGGCTCCTCTGTCCATGAGATTTCCCAGGCAAGAATACTGGAGTGGGTTGCCATTTCCTCCTTCAGTGGATCTTCCCAACCCGGGGATCGAACCCGCATCTCCTGCATTTCCTGCATGGGCAGGCAGATTCTTTACCATTGAGCTACCAGGAAAGCCCCAATAAAGTAAATGATTATTATTCAATAAATTAAATACTTGAACGAATGAATGAAGCAACTAAAATAATTGTTTCTGTCTATGTATATTGTACAGTATAAAGATCCTGTTTAGGTAGAAGAGGATTTTCTCACCTACCATATCCAGATTTGATTTGTTACAATGACATATTTATGAACTTAATAGCTAAGGAGAATGAATATTCACTTCATGGCACCAAAGTTAGTGTCAGTTATATATCAGTTATATAACTATAAATGATACTAACTTTGGTGCCATGAAGTGAATATTCATTCTCCTTTTATAGTCATATAATAGGCTTCCCAGGTGACTCAGCAGTAAAGAATCTGCCTGCAATTCAGGAGCTTCAAGAAGCATGGGTTCAATCCCTGGGTGAGGAAGATCCCCTGAAAGAGGGCATGGCAACCCACTCAAGTATTCTTGCCTGGGAAATCCCATGGATAGAGTAGTCTGGTGGGCTAGAGTCCATAGTGTCGCAAAGAGTTGGACATGACTGAAGCAATTTAGTATGCACACATAGTCATTTAACAAGTTCAGTTTTTATTAGTGATGTTTTTCCTGATGTGTCCATGAAAATATTGTGACAAAACATGATCTCTAAAACCCATGAATACTCTAGCCAGCTTCCATTTCACTGACTTCCTTTAGGCAGAAATCTTACTACTAATATAAACATCAAACAGCAAGCAGAGGAAAGTACAGTTTTTACTGCATTTGTGTGTGTGTGTGTGTGTATATATATATATATATACACACACACATGTTTATTTATTCTTAAACTACCAATAATTAACATTTCATCAGTTAGGGTTCTCCAGAGAAACAGTATACAATTTTATATAAATCAATATTATATATTATATATAATTATATGTATATGTATAGTTATATGCTATTTAAATATTTAATTAATTTTAAGGTCTTGGCTAATGTAATTATGGGGTGGAGGGCAGTGGCTAATAAGTTCTATGTCAATCAGACAGGCTGGCAACCTGGAAACATAAGCAGTTTATGCTGCATTCTTGAGGCAGAGTTTTTTCTCTGGGAAACCTTTGTTTTTCAGCTGATTGGATGAGGCTCATCCACATATTGAGAGCAACATCCTTTACTTAAAGTCAAGTGATTTGGATGACAACCACATCTACAAAATACCTTCATGACAACAGCTAGATCAGTGTTTGATTAAATAACTGGCTACAACAGGCCAGGCAAGTTGACATATCAAATGAAGAAAATATGTTAATTGTATCATTAAATATAAGAAAATGGCTCTTCACTTTTCTTAGCTTTTATGAGTTAAATGAAAATGTAAAAGACAGAGTAGTGTTACAAGATAAAGCCATATCAAATGCAAGATTTCTCAAAGGCAGTTATGATAATATTTTTCCTGCTACAAATGTTGGAGAGTGATCCAAAAGGAACTATATCTGTTTGTAAATATAAACAGAAGTAGAACCAGAGGAGGACACCCAACAAAACGGAAATTCATTGTATAGCTTCTCTTAAGTTGAAATGAAACCGAATAATTGGGAAAAAATTAAGTCACAGAATATAAAGGAAATTGAGATCAAATAGATGAATGATAAATCAAATTTTAATTTAAATGTCTATATTGAGGCAAGCTCAGAAATTATTAGCGCATCTAATAATCATTGCATAATAAAGAGTAGGCTGTGATGCAAAAATGCAACCAATTCACTGAATAAATGAGAGTTGGAGACAAAATTTATGAAAGGACTTTAGAGAAATATAAGTGTGGTCTTAAAGTAAATAACAACAAAAAAATCAAACTTAGAAAGTGAAAATTTCCCAAAAATACATAGACTATTTAACCATAATAATATAGGAGAAACTAAAAATTGAGAAAAACTGCAGGCTAAAATTTACAAAATTTAAGATAAAAATATGTCAAAACAACCATCTTGCCTTCCAGACTTGAATAAGATTGTCTCAGTAGATTTCTAACCATGTACTGCTAATTCAGGTCTAATTGCAAAGGATGGGTCCTTGAATGCTGAGTTGAGACCAAGAGTATTCTAGAATATTAGCTGTCCAAGGATTCGCACATTGTCTAATATTAGTCAAGCTTAAATAGATACCTGTATTTTCTCTTTAAAGATCATTTTTAGTGTGGTCCCCCAAATTTGTACTTAGGTAAAAGAGTTGTTGCAGTGGGAAATGCAGAAAAGCATCACATTATGATTAACATTAGCCCTAACTGTAAAAGGGACTTTCCCTGAGAGAACAGGCAGAAAGACAGAATTTAATGAAATGACTCAGAAGCAGAGGGAGGAAACCAATGCTACCTTTCTTAGAGAAAATGGAATGGAAGTTTTTTTCTTAATAGCTCCCTTTGGAAAACCAGAAATGTACCCAATAATTCATGTTTACCCAGGAAGAAAATTTGGAAAGTGTTAATTAAGGTTGTGTGAATATATATTGTTTTTACTTCAGATTAATTTGAAACTGGAAAATTTGTAATAAACACTTTCAGGAATGCCTCTCATGCTCTGGGTTGGTGCATTCTTATCTCTTTATCAGTTTTTTGTGAAGATAACTTTTTTGGGAAATTTTCTAGTTTAGTTCCCTCACTGTAACCATTTTCATTTTTGGTGATGACAGAGAGTATTACATTTTTCCAGTTATAAGTTAAAAGTGCTTGTTTAAAGATATATAATACATACATACACACACACACACACACACACTGGAATTATATATACCAAATGTAAGCAGTGGTAGTCTAAAGCTAATAAAGATTGTAATGTGATATCTCCCCTCTTATTTTTTAAAAAATATTTTGCAACAGCATATAACCATCTATTTTGTAAGAAAAACAGCAGAAATGTTGATTTATCTTTCTCTTGGACACATACTTAGATATAATAAAATTTGTCATGAAAGTATTTCAGTTTGAAAACTTAAGTATGTCATATCCAAATTCTAGGAAACTTAAAAATATATGTTATTATTTTAACTTTTGGCTATGGAGAACTTTTAAAATCCTAAAAGATGATGCTGTTAAAGTGTTGCACTCAATATGTCAGCAAATTTGGAAAACTCAGCAAGAGGCACAGGATTGAAAAACGTCAGTTTTTATTCCAATCCCAAAGAAGGACAATGCCAAAGTATGCTCAAGCTACTGTACAATTGCACTCATTTCACATGCTACCAAGATAATGCTCAAAATCCTTCGAGTTAGGCTTCAGCAATACATGAACTGAGAATTTCCAGATGTACAAGCTGGATTTAGAAAAGGCAGAGGAACCAGAGATCAAATCGCCAACATTCTGTTGGATCATAGAAAAAGCAAGGGAATTCCAGAAAAACATCTACTTCTGCTTTATTGATCATGCCAAAGCCTTTGACTGTGTAGATCACAACAAACTGTGGAAAATTCTTCAAGAGATGGGAATACCAGACCACCTTACGTGCCTCCTGTGAAATCTGTATGCAGGTCAAGAAGCAACAGTTAGAACCGGGCATGGAACAACAGACTTGTTCTAAATTGGAGTACGCCAAGGCTGTATATTGTCACCCTGCTTATTTAACTTATATGCAGAGTACATCGTGTGAAATGCTGGGCTGGATGAAGCACAATCTAGAATCGAGATTGCCAGGAGAAATATTAATAACCTCAAATACACAGAACATGGCAGAAATGGCAGAAAGTGAAGATGATCTAAAGAGCCTCTTGAAAGTGAAAGAGGAGAGTGAAAAAGCTGGTTTAAAACTCAACATTCAAAAAATGAAGATCATGGCATCTGGTCCCATCCCTTCATGGTGAGGTGCTTGGATGGCATCATTGACACAATGGACATGAATTTGAGCAAACTCCAGGAAATAGTGAAAGACAGAGAAGCTTGTTGTGTTGCAGTCCATGCGGTCACAAAGAGTTGGACTCGACTTAGTGACTGAACAACAGTGGAGAACTTAAAACATGCAAGAGTAAAGACAATATTATAAACAATAACAAAGATTTTGTTTTAATGTATTATCTAACAAAATGGTGAAATATATAAAATTTGAAGTTGATGCAACAGCAATTAGATGGAGTGAGTTGTCAGTATTGTGATTATCTGTGGGCTTCATGGCACTTAGTAGAGTTAGACAAAGCTTCTCTTCCAAACATACTGTCAAATTAATCTGCCAGAATTCTATTTAATTTGGTCATTATTAATCTCAAATATTCCAGGGACAGATCCATCTTCAGACATAGTCTTACTTTCAACAGTTCTCTTCTCCAAACTCCCTGCTCCCATTTAAAATCCTGAGACTGGATTACATGTTGATCACTGACCATATCCTTTTAGTCTGCTTCCTTATCTATAATTGTGGTTTTCTTAGGATGTTCCTTCTCCTATCCTCTCTTGGCTTGTAATTTCTCCCCATCCTTAAAGACTGATGCTGTGGCCACATCTTTTCTAATATCTATCTTTGGCCCCATCCAAAAAAACTAGATGTGTTATTCCACTCTTTTTCGGTCTACTGTAGTTTTAATTGAGCCTTGTTACATGATTCCATTTTCTTTCTTCGTCAGCATATCAGCTTTACTTCAAAAATATTTTTAGTCATTACCTTAGAGTTTGAAATGTGCACGTATAGTCTAAGTCTACTTGCAACTAACACTATACCATTTCATGACAAGTGCAGGTAACAAATAACAGTGTACGCCCACTTACTCTTCCTTGTCCCTTTACACGATGCTGTCATTTATTTCATTATCAATGTGCTGTAATCATCCAATATGTTGTTGCAGTTTTTATTTTGAACAAACTATCTGTTCTATCAATTAAAAATAAGAAAAATAAAACATTTTATTTTGCTTTCATTTATTTCTTCTCTAATACTCTTCTTTCTTCATGTAGATCTGAGTTTCTGACATGTAATTTTCTTTTTTTAATTTAAATTTATTTAATTTAATTGGAGGCTAATTACTTTACAATATTGTATTGGTTTTGCCGTACATCAACATGAATCTGCCATGGGTGTACAGGTGCTCCCCATCCTGAACTCCCCTCCCACCTCCTTCCCTGTACCATCCCTCTGGGTCATCCCAGTGCACCAGCCCCAAGCATCCTGTATCCTGCATCGAACCTGGACTGGCGATTCGTTTCTTATATGATATTATACATGTTTCAATGCCATTCTCCCAAATCATCGTCACCTCTCCCTCTCCCACAGAGTCCAAAAGACTGTTCTATACATCTGTGTCTCTTTTGCTGTCTCGCATACAGGGTTATCGTTACCATCTTTCTAAATTACATATACGTGTGTTAGTATACTGTATTGGTGTTTTTCTTTCTGGCTTACTTCACTCTATATAATAGGCTCCAGTTTCATCCACCTCATTAGAACTGATTCAAATGTATTCTTTTTAATGGCTGAATAATACTCCATTGTGTATATGTACCACAGCTTTCTTATCCATTCATCTGCTGATGGACATCTAGGTTGCTTCCATGTCCTGGCTATTATAAACAGTGCTGCGATGAACATTGGGGTACACGTGTCTCTTTCCCTTCTGGTTTCCTCAGTGTGTATGCCCAGCAGTGGGATTGCTGGGTCATAAGGCAGTTCTATTTCCAGTTTTTTAAGCAATCTCCACACTGTCCTCCATAGTGGCTGTACTAGTTTGCATTCCAACCAACAGTGTAAGAGGATTCCCTTTTCTCCACACCCTCTCCAGCATTTACTGCTTGTAACAAAATAGAAAGCCCAGAGATAAATCCACGCACCTATGGACACCTTATCTTTGACAAAGGAGGCAAGAATATACAATGGAGGAAAGACAATCTCTTTAATAAGTGGTGCTGGGAAAACTGGTCAACCACTTGTAAAAGAATGAAACTAGAGCACTTTCTAACACCATACACAAAAATAAACTCAAAATGGATTAAAGATCTAAACGTAAGACCAGAAACTATAAAACTCCTAGAGGAGAACATAGGCAAAACACTCTCCGACATACATCACAGCAGGATCCTCTATGACCCACCTCCCAGAATATTGGAAATAAAAGCAAAAGTAAACAAATAGGACCTAATTAAACTTAAAAGCTTCTGCACAACAAAGGAAACTATAAGCAAGGTGAAAAGACAGCCTTCAGAATGGGAGAAAATAATAGCAAATGAAGCAACTGACAAACAACTAATCTCAAAAATATACAAGCAACTCCTGCAGCTCAATTCCAGAAAAATAAATGACCCAATCAAAAAATGGGCCAAAGAACTAAATAGACATTTCTCCAAAGAAGACATACAGATGGCTAACAAACACATGAAAAGATGCTCAACATCACTCATCAGAGAAATGCAAATCAAAACCACAATGAGGTACCATTTCACGCCAGTCAGAATGGCTGCGATCCGAAAGTCTACAAGTAATTTTCTTTTCTCTGAAGAACTTCTTTTATGTTCCTTGCAAGTCAAGTCTACTGTTGACATAGTTTATCATTTTTGTTTGTCTGAGAAAGTCTTTATCTCTCCTTCACTTTTGTAGGGAAGGTAAAATTTCACCTTTACCCTCTTAGAGTATTTTGGCTGGACCTGAAGATTAAACTGATCTTAGATTAACAGGAGAAAAACATACAAATTTGCATAAGTTTGACGTGGGAGCCTTCATAAGAAAATGAAGACCCAAAGAAATGGTGAAACCTGCAGCTTTTAAATTGGGTTGAACAACTGAGACTTTTATGGAAAAGTATACTATGAGGAGAGGGTAAAGGAAGATAAAAATTCTTTTGACAAGGTCTGTTTGTCCAGAATTATCTTGGCTTTGACTCCCTGTTAAAATGTTTTCTTTCTTCTGGTATGGAGGACATCTTTAGCATGGAGTTTTTAATCTCCTGTTTTCAGGAAGAAAGGGGAGATTAGCATGTTGTTGAATCTACTATTAAAGTACATTTAGCTCAAAATAATCCTTAAACCAAAGAGATATTTTGAGATAGCATCTTCTTCCACCTTGACTTTTGAAGGATAATTTTTCCACATACAAAATTCTAGGTTGGTATTTTTTGCCTCTTTCAATACTTTAATATGCTGTTTACTATCTTTCCGCTTTCACGGTTTCTGAAGAGAAGTCCAGTGTAGTTCTTAGCTTCTTTCATGCAAAGGTCAAATGGTTTGTTTGTTTTTCCTTTTGGCTTCTTTAAGTTTTCTCTTTTCTTTGATTTTCTGTAGTTTGAAAATGATATGTTTAGGTGTCAATGTTTTGTGTTTACTAACTTCATTAATTTTGGAAAATTCCCAGCCATTATAACGTCATGATTGTGCCTTTTCTCTCCTTTTTTCCTTCTGGCATTCCTCTGATGTCTGTATTACACCTTTGGAATTGTCCTACTGGTCTTTGAAATTCTCAGTTGTTTTTTACATTCTTTTTCTTTTCAGTTTGGGAAGTTTTTATTGAGAACTTCAGACTCACTGATTCTTTCCTTAGCCATATATAGTTTATTAATGAACACATCAAAGTTATTCTTTAATTCTTTTCCCGTGTTTTTAATTTCTAGCATTTCTTTGTGGTTATTTCCAAGAGTTTCCATCTCTTTGCTTACATTAGCTGTCTTTTCTTATATTTTCTTCCATTAGAGCCCTTAGTATAGTAATTATATTTAAATTGCCAATCTGATAATTCCAAAATCTCTTCCATATCTGAGTCTAGTATTGATGCTTGCTTTGTGTATGCAGGCTGTTGTTTGCCTTTTAACATACCTTGGAAATTTTTGTTGAAAGCTAAGCATGGTGTATAGGATAAAAGAAATTGAGGTAATAGGTCCTAAGTGTGAGCTTTTAAAATAGGAATTAGGCTGTGTTTGTTGGTTACTGTACCTGTAGGAGTCAGAAACACATTTTATGTAGTGTTCTAGTTTATTATTTCCCCTGTTGTCTTTCTCGAGACCCCTACTTAAATAGGGTCATAAATGCCATTCTTTCCATTGTAATCTTCTGCTGTTATATATGTCTCCTTGATATGGTTGGTGAAGTGCAGGGGAGCAGAAGCATTCTATAATCCTGTAATTAAGTCTCAGTCTTTTACTGATCTTGTTTCTCAGCTTTTTTCCTCACATCTCTTTAGTGAGATAGAATGGTCATTGAGGACTGGAGTTTAGTAATTCCCTTCTCACATCAGTTAAACTCTGTAAAACCCAAGTTGGCTGGGCCATAGCAAAACAGATTTTCTTAGCTCAGGCCTGTTTTTTAAGAAGTGAATGATCTGGATGTATTTCAAAATGGTTACTTTTCTCCTCACTCTGCCTAAAGCATGAGAGGAGTTTTCTTAGAAGAATGAGCAACAGATAGATTAGGTTTGGGTTGGAAGATCAGAATTTCATTTTAAACTTGTTAGTTTTGAGACATCTTTTAGACATCCAAGTGGAGATCTTAAGTAGATATTTGGAGTGCAGAATTATATGGCTAGAGATACACATTGGAGAATCATCAGCATACAGATGAGACTTAAAGACAGATGTGAAACTGTGTAAGATCATGTGGGTGTGAGTGTGGACAAAGAAAGGAGCAGAACCAAGAAGCATTAAAAGGTATGTGTGTGGGTGGGGGGGGGGGGGGAGTGGGTGGTGTGTACAGGAGAAGGAACCAGCAAAAAAGTTGAGAAGAATTATAAGAAGGAAATAAGTGAGAAAATTATATAGCAAAGAGTCAAATCTACTCTATCAAATGCTGCTGGTATTACAAGTAGGATCAGATAAGCTAGCATATCTTCAGTGGATTTGGTACAGAAGCGTTGAATATAGGTCAGGAATTGGATACATAAAAATTGAACAGAAGTTAGGTAGACTGGCCCATAGGCTTTCTTTGGCAATAAAATCATCCTAAAGTAAGACTCTGATGCTGGGAGGGATTGGGGGCAGGAGGAGAAGGGGGCGACAGAGGATGAGAAGGCTGGATGGCATCACCAACTCGATGGACATGAGTTTGAGTGAACTCTGGGAGTTGGTGATGGACAGGGAGGCCTGGCGTGCTGCAATTCATGGGGTCGCAGAGTCGGACACGACTGAGTGACTGAACTGAACTGAAAGTATTAACACAGTTCTTTCCCCACCGTACTCATTGTGCCCAAATGCAGATTGTGATCTAGCTTGTATTACGGTCTTTATGTTCAATTTAGAATCCTCAGAAACTCCTTAGTGGCATCTATTCTACCAGTGTCAAGCTGTGCCCTCAACTTGAGAAATAACGTGAGTCTATGAACCCATCTAGTATAATTCTTAAACACTGTTCATTTCAATTGAAATAAGTGTGATTTTAAAGTTTCTAAAATTACCTTGGGTTTCAGGGAAACCTATGGCAACAATTTCAAAAGTTTGAGTTTACCAAATTTTATAAAATGAACTGATAAACATTTTTTTTTTAACCTTTCTCCCCTTTTCTTTTTTTAATGGGAAATCTTCACAGTTTTTACTGATCTTCAACTTATAGACAACCATTGATTCTTTTTCTTTTTTATGTTGAAGAAAATAAAATAATACAATGTCATACTGTGTGTTTTTAGGAATTCTCTTATGCAGCATGTACAAGTAATATGACACAAATTAGAGTTTTCAGATGAGGCATAAACAGTATACAAAACATATTAATATAGGTAATGTTTTATAAGAGAAAAATTCTGTCTTCCAAATATTCCAAATTATGCAATTACAAAAGCATACAGGGAAGAAAGAATATTGACAGAAGGTGGCTAGATATACTGGAAAACAATGGTAGATCATAGAAAAGGCTACAAAACACTGTTGGGAAATTTTCAAGAAAATACAAACCATTATAAAATCCTTTTAATATTAATGTAAAACTTTATTTTTTTGATGCAAGACCATCTGTAAGGATACTGTGTGGAACAGTATATGGAGAGCAGATGATTTCAGGACAATATTTTAAGTCTTTCTGTAGTCTCAAAGAAAGACTTCAGAGACAGTGGGCTCTTGGGAAAAATAAAGAGATTCATTATTCCCAGTGACACATTGGCAGAGAATACACTGGTAAGCACTCTGCCAGCAAACCTAGAATTTCTGAGTGGTCTTTTGACTGTAACATTCTGTACTACTCCTTTTCTATCTAAGTGTTAAGGTAGCAACAGCAAAGAAAGGAATAGTTTTCACGTTGGAAAAAGACTGCCCTTTGGTATCCATTTCCACATATTAATTAATCCTGAGTACTTTATATCCCATGTTTTGCAAAACAGTTATACCCCATAGGATAGAATTTTGTGTATAGAATGTATGTCTTGAGACTTATGCAGGAAGAATCTTACATAAAATACCCGAACTTTCCTCTAAGATGATTTTACATACGCTATCTGGACCACAAAAACATGACCTAAAATGATATAATAAATTTTCTGAAAAAACACACATACGTTTAAACACATGTACATACATTCATGTATGTTATGTATGATAAAACCACACACACACACACACAAAACCGAGTGGAATAGTTAACACCAAAATCAGAGGAATGACTACTCTTAGGTTAAAGTGAGGATATGATTTTGGTGACTTTTGTAGGGCTCCAAGATACTAGTTAATGTCCATTTCTAAAACTAGGCAGATTTATGGATATTGGTTTTATTTACAGTCTATTTCATTTTTAAATATAAAAAAGGGAAAGTCATGTATAAGCAATGTTATATCATAAGAATCTGAGATTTTCTAATAAATTTATTTGTGTTACCTGGACTGAGTTTTTTAACTTTCTTTGAAGTGAAGTCACTCATTTGTATCCAGCTCTTTGTGACCCCATGGACTGAAGTCTGCCAGGCTCCTCCATCCATGGGATTTTCCAGGCAAGAGTACTGGAGTGGGATGCCATTTCCCTAGAATATTTATTTAGAGTACAGTTGCTTTACAAGTGTGTGTTAATTTCTGCTGTACAGCAAAGTGAATCAGCCACATGTATACATATTTCCCCTCTTCCTTGGGTTTCCTGGAGTGATTTTAATACTACTCCAGAGCAACATTTTGATGCAAAAAATGTCTTTTCTTTTTCAGTCCGAAAGGATATAGTCCGTATCCTCCCCAGTTTAGATGTTGAAGTCAAAGACATTACCGACAGCTATGATGCCAACTGGTTTCTTCAGGTGTTATCTACACAAGATCTTTATGAAATGACCAATAAACAGTTCCCCATAGTAGCTGAAGTCATAGAAGCACCCCAAGGAAACCAGCTACCCATAAGCATTTTACAGCCTGGGAAAACCATTGTGATCCACAAAAAGTGCCAGGCATCAAAGATCTTGGCTTCAGAAATTAGAAGCAATTCCTCTAAAAGACACTTCTTGATCCCCACTAGCTATAAAGGCAAATTCAAGCGGCGACCTCGAGAGTTCCCAACCGCCTATGACCTCGAGATAGCAAAGAGTGAAAAGGAGCCTCTGCACGTGGTGGCTACCAAAGCCTTTCATTCCCCCTTTGAGGAGCTGTCCTCTGTCTCTGTCGGGGATGAGTTTCTAGTGCATCACTCACAGACAACTGAAGTCCTCTGTGAAGGAATTAAAAAAGCGATGGATGGTCTGGCTTGTGAAAAAATCCTCAGAAATTCCCGTGAGGCAGCACTGCTCCCTTTGTACATGGACGGAGGTTTTGTAGAGGTGATCCACGATAAGAAACTCTACCAGATTTCCGAGCTTTGCGCACAGTTCCGCCTGCCCTTCAACGTGAAGGTGTCTGTGAGAGATCTTTTTATTGAAAAAGACATTTTGGCTGCTACACCAGGACTACAGTTGGAGGAATCTATCACTAACTCTTATCTCCTCATAAGTGACTTTGCCAACCCCAAGAAGTGCTGGGAAATTCCTGTTGGCCGCGTGAATATGACTGTTCAGTTAGTTAGTAATTTTTCTGGGGATACAGGATCATTTCTAGTCAGTACTCTGGTCGAAGAGATCACTGAAGAACAGTATTACCTGATACGGAGATATGAAAGGTCCTTCTTGCACCCCCCACCTCGCCCTCCGAAACATCCCTCAGTGGAAAAAATAGAGTTAACTCCGCTAAGCCTACCAAAACAAAAGACAGTGGATCTGCCCAAGTCTCCCAAGGTAAGGCTATGCTTTTGCTTTTTTCCTCTTGAGCGTTTTCCTGGAGGTAGTTTATTTCAAGTCTTTTCTGAATCTGGTTTTTGCTTACTTCTCTTCCTTTCATGCCATATTTGAAATGAGCCTTTCTGATGCACAGTAATGATTGAACATCAACAGAGCATAAGCTGTTACAGCATTTTGTATTTTGATGCTTCACCAGTAGATGTGACAAGAAGTTTAAGAATTAAAAATAGCAGGGATGGCACTTGATTATGATGACCCAAATTGCTGTTTCAATGGGTTTTGTTAATTAGGAATGGTTTATAAGGTGCCTCAGAAGTAAATCTCTTTTATTTTGGAAGAGCTGTTCATTTTTTTCCAGGTGGAGTTGTTTTAATTTTACATCCAGGAAATGAGCACACAATAAACGCCCTTTTTCTGGGGGTGGGGTACCAGTAGCGGGCGTCTATGACACATGTCTTCATTTTGTTTTATGTGCAGAAAGATGCAAAAGTGTCTTGGCAGAACTGTGTGAGAATATGGGCATCTGCCCACATTCTGCCTGTCTGAGAATTGTCATCTTTAACAGTTCTTTTGAAAAACAAAATCAATAAAACTGCAGACAGTATGAGATCATTATAGAACCAACAACTCCATAACCACTCTAAAGATTTTGGGAGGGGAGGGGTTTCAGCTTCATTTTCTCTGAAAGTTTTTGCCTCTTGGAAACCACCTGCTGAGTGCCTGGAAATCACTTACCCCTACACCAGGGAGCTCAGGTCCTTCATCTGGCCGGCAGTAGTTAGTTCTCTGGTGTGTGGGGAGAGTGCATTCTGGCCTGGCAGATGTTGAGCTGGCAGCTTGGGGAAACAAAGCAATTAGTAAAACAAAGAGAGATGCTGTGTTTATTCTCTAAACTCAGGAATGATAGCAGCCTCAGGCTTCAAGGATGTGGGTATGGAAATACTTTTACTTCTACATTTCAAAGATTGCATTCTGATTGTTTGCTGGGGAAATCCAATAAAGATCTTCAAACTCATCTTCAGGAAAAGATAAAACCAGCAGAAGTTTCCTTTCCAGAAAATCAATTTTGAAGGAGTCATTTTGAAATTAAACTGTTTCCAAATAATGTTGATTAACAGGCTGCTAAACATGGAGGGTGTCTGGCTTCTCCTGTTTAATATATTTTTATTACTGAATCAAATGATGTGAGAGATGGAATGCTGTTCTCATTTTTAGTGGGAAGCAGAAGAAAGTCCCATCCTCCTACCACCACCCTCTCACCCTCTATGCCTCTGCCTATGCCTGTGTCTATGCCTAAGCCTTCAGAACTGTTGAATACACTACATTGGAAAGCAAAAGAGACTTGGCACATGTTCTTAAAATTAAGGACATTGAGATGAGATTATCCTGGATCATTCAGGTGGGTCCAAGTTAATCACAAGAGTCCTTAAAATATCTTTTTCACTTGAGGTCAGGGTCAGAGAGAGATGTGACTACAGAAGAACTTTAGAGAGGCGGAGCATTTCTGCCTTGGTAGATGGAGGCAGGAATCATTGAGGCAAGGAATGCGGATGGTCTCTAGAAGCTAGAAAGACAAGAGAGCTTTCTTCCCTAGAGCTTCCAAAAATTTCTTAACTGGTTAAAGTAAATAGGGGTTTCACTGAGTTCTGTGAGCCACTCGAGCAAATTAATAAACCCAAGGATGGGTTTCTTGGGACCTCTGATTTGTAACCGTCAGACAGAAGCTATCAATAACCTGGGGACCTACTACTTGCAACTGGCATCTGAAGTGGGCAGCAGTCCTGTGGGACTGAGCCTTTAAACTGTGTTGTTTTGCTGGCAAAATGGTTTATCCCTTCCTTTTTCCTTTTAATGAATGTATGAGTTCATGTACCTTTGGAGAACTTAAGGGTACACTAGGATTCAGGGGTGATTAGAGATAGGATGTAGAACACAGCCAGAGTGGGCCTTTGTTTTCATCAAACATTGGGCAGGACTTGTGACAGTTCCTGCATCTCGTAGCTTCATCACCAGATAAGAATGTAATTTCTTTGTTTGGTTCCAATTTTTAAAAGAAGGAGGAGTTTGGATCACATGCCCATCTCCTGTTTCAATCAACTCATTGGTCATCCCCACTACAGCCAGGATTGGTGGGGAAGGGAATGACAACTAGTTGTCTCAAATAATAGAAATATGGGAGCAGTATGTGAAGGTCTAGAGATATAAAAGAGTAGGTGCCTATTACAAGTAGGAGGGAAAAGACCAAAAATCCCTAAACTACTAAGAAAGCATTTGTAGAAAAAAAAAATTAAAAAAAAATTTTAATGCCCTTTGAAAGAATGTCAAACGAAAATGATCTATATGCTTTATTAGGAAAGAAACATAAAGCGATAATGTTGTGTCTAGGTTACTGCTTAGAAAACCTTCCAGTCCTCTTCCTATGTTTCTTAAAGGATATGATACAGGATACTGATGAACAGTCAGATAAAGGTCTGGAAGGGTCAGGAATTTCTGGGGTGTACAGTACTATCCTTCTGGTGTGTGGATGTGTCCACTAAACTGAAAGTTCTCTGAACTCTGTACTTTTGGGAATTTTATGGACTTTTCCTCTTGTAAGCATGAACAATTACTAACTCCTCTTCCAGTCCCTCTCCTCCAGAGAATGGGGGTTAGGCCTGAAAATTCCAAGCTTCTAATTATGGCTTGGTGTTTCTGGTGACCAGCCCCCATCCAAGAGCCATCTGAGAATCTACCCAGAGTCACCTTATTAGAACAAAAGGCACCCCTATTGATAACTTTTGGTGAAAGATATGAAATTCATGACCTCCAAAGAAGAAGATTTAGCTTTGGGACCAGGGACCAAGCTTGATCATTCAGGCTCTTGTGTGGCAGAAGTTTATTACAGTGAAAAAGGACAGAGAACACTTCTGACATAGACATCAGAAGGGGAACAGAAAGTGCCCCGCTCACTAGTCTTAGCAAGGCCTTACATACTTTTAGATCTATTCCCACAAGATAGATCTTACATTAACAAGATTAGAACTAACAATAGAAAGGTCTTACCAGACCCACTCCTACAAGGTAACAAGATTAGTCAGAAGGTTCTTGTTAAGGAGGAGAAACAATATACATTTTTATTATATAATCATTAGAAGTGAAGTGAAAGTCAGTCATGTCCAACTCTTTGCGACTTCATGGAATTCTCCAGGACAGAATACTACAGTGTATAGCCATTCCCTTCTCCAGGAGATCTTCCCAACCCAGGGATCAACCCAGAACTCCTGCCTTGCAGGCAGATTCTTTACCAGCTGAGACACAAGGTAAGCTCATTAGTACAGAGCATTCTGAAAGAGATGGGAACACCAGACCACCTGACCTGCCTCTTGAGAAACCTATATGTAGGTCAGGAAGCAACAGTTAGAACTGGACATGGAACAACAGACTGGTTCCAAATAGGAAAAGGAGTACGTCAAGGCTGTATATTGTTACCCTGCTTATTTAACTTCTATACAGAGTACATCATGAGAAACGCTGGGCTGGAAGAAGCACAAGCTGGAATCAAGATTGCTGGGAGAATTATCAATAACCTCAGATATGCAGATGACACCACCCTTATGCCAGAAAGTGAAGAGGAACTAAAAAGCCTCTTGATGAAAGTGAAAGAGGAGAGTGAAAAAGTTGGCTTAAAGCTCAACATTCAGAAAATGAAGATCGTGGCATCTGGTCCCATCACTTCATGGCAAATAGATAGGGAAACAGTGGAAAGAGTGGCAGACTTTATTTTGGGGGGCTCCAAAATCACTGCAGATGGTGATTGTAGCCATGAAATTAAAAGACGCTTACTCCTTGGAAGGAAAGTTATGACCAACCTAGACAACATATTAAAAAGCAGAGACATTACTTTGCCAACAAAGGTTCGTCTAGTCAAGGCTATGGTTTTTCCAGTGGTCATGTAAGGATGTGAGAGTTGGACTATAAAGAGTGCTGAGCACTGAAGAATTGATGCTTTTGAACTGTGGTGTTGGAGAAGACTCTTGAGAGTCCCTTGGACTTCGAGGAGATCCAACCAGTCCATTCTGAAGGAGATCAGCCCTGGGATTTCTTTGGAAGGACTGATGCTAAAGCTGAAACTCCAATACTTTGGCCACCTTATGCGAAGAGTTGACTCATTGGAAAAGACCCTGATGCTGGGAGGAATTGGGGGCAGGAGGAGAAGGGGACAACAGAGGATGAGATGGCTGGATGGCATCACCAACTCGATGGACATGAGTTTGGTTAAACTCCCGGAGTTGGTGATGGACAGGGAGGCCTGGCTTGCTGCGATTTATGGGGTCGCAAAGAGTTGGACATGACTGAGCAACTGAACTGAACTGAACTGGGCTTAAAGAAAATAATGTCTTATGTGACTAAGACAAACCAATGTAGAAAAAAAAAAAGTTTGTCTTTTTCTCCTCCTTGAGAGCTGTGTACCCCTTTCTACTCCTCGAGGGTCTCAGACTCATTCCTCCTTGAGGGCCTGGGACTCTTTATCAACCTACCTAAGAATTAACTCTCTCACTATCACACAGAAAATTCCAGGGGATTTAGAAACTCTGTGTTAGGAGCTGGGATCAAAGACCAAATATTAGAAAATAAGATGTTCCTAGTATCTTTTCCCCTAGGAATTTACAAGGACTTTAGGAGCTCTGTGCCAAGAACCAGGGACAGAGATCAGTGCATGTATTTTCTTTTATCACCAGCTGCCAAACTAAAACAAATGCTATCTTCGATTAAATTTATACATGTAGGATTCCAGATCAAATTAATAATTCCTAACTGTTTATTTGGGGCTTCCCTGGTGGCTTAGAGGGTAAAGCATCTGCCTGCAATGCAGGAGACCCAGGTTCGATCCCTGGGTCGGGAAGATCCCCTGGAGAAGGCAATGGCAACCCACTCCAGTACTCTTGCCTGGAAAATCCCATGGACGGAGGAGCCTCGTAGGCTACAGTCCATGGGGTCACAAAGAGTTGGACACGACTGACCCCACATTTTCAGACCCCACATCGACTGTGTGTCTAGTTCTGAGTCACACTTCTAAACAATGTTGATTAACTGAACTTGTTAAGATGTTAAGACTTATTTGTTAAGATGTTAAAAGGTCCACGAGTCATTTTGTTCTGTGAATGATTAGGGAAACTGAGTGACAGTCTAAACTTGAATGACTTAGTGCTAGATCATGTTATATTTTATATTTGAAAGAGCTGTTTTGTAGCAACCATGCATTCTTATTTTCCATTGCAACATTGGTTGAGAGTGAAAGGAAGGACATTCTTGGTGTAATACGTTAGAACTTATTTCTTGGCCCTGAAAAGGGTTCAGCAGAAGCTAGGAAACCCTAGGTCAGTGGTGTTATCAAGAGATACCTGCTTGATGGAAAGTTCATCAGAATTGAGCATCTATAATTCTTCATGATTAGTTTCATCATTTCTGGTGTGGTCAATAAAGAGCTATATTTTCTCTGAAATCAGTTTAAAATGCCAGAGTATGCTCTAATTTACCTGTTTTCAGATCTACTGACTGCCTCATATTCAACATTTTTTTTCTCACCATGAAGATAGGACTTTATTCAGTATTTTTGGAATTGAAACAGAAACTCTGTCAGTTTCTTCATAATGTACTTGAAAAATCTTGCAACCAACCATTTTTTATCACAATGTCATCCTTTCAAATATTTCTTTCATATTTCTTCTGATATCTGCATTAAAGCTCTTCCATGTATGCTTTTGAAGGGATTGAATAAGATTTAAAAAAAAATATTTGTAGGCAGAAAGCAGCCATTGAAAGGAAGCCTCGAAGATTTTGGATTGTATGCGGAATAGTGCCTTAAATTCAGATGATAATTTGTAAGGGTTATTTGGAGTTTAACTACTCAAACTGACATGACTCATGAAAATACCATATTAAGGGGAGAATATCAGATCCTTCATTGTACAGTTTACTTTTGCCTTCCCTTGGCCCTTAGCTTTACAAGATCATTTCTTGTACTGTTAATAATAGAATAGTTGTATAGGCTGTCTAATAGTAAGAAATTAAATATACACAGTGTTAATCAGATTCACTTGTGATAGGTATCCATTGTCAGTTATGAACTCCACACCACCTAAGAAGTTTAGAAATTAAGACTCTCTTAGGATAGGTTATAAGAGCTAGAATATTATAGAATTTTTTCCCAAGGTGAGATTGTCAACTGTTCTCTAATACCTAACTAAGAAAGCACTAAATTGTAGTAGAAATTTGAGAATTGTGGTTTGGGTGTAAGCCGGGCAGAGGAGTTGGGGGGTGGATTTCAATAGAGATGAGAGCACATCTCCAGGCCCATGAAGTTACACTGGAAGATTCTGCTGTTGTTTTTTAAATGTGGTAGTTCAGTGTTTGGAAGAATAACGTTTGGAGTCTGGAAAAAAAAAAAAAAGGATAAGAATGCACCAAGCAACCTTTCCAATTTCCTCTTAGGTTTATACCATTTAAAAATAGTGTCTTTAAGATTTGTGCATTCTGATACTTAATCAGATGAAAACAGTGTTATAAAGTGATTAAATGTTATAAAGCGATTAAATAAATTAAGCTGGGCCTAAAATTCTGTTCTAAATAAGAGTGTTGTGGAGTAAACTCTCCTTCTCTGATGGTTAGTTTCTCTGTCAGAAGTAGTTTCAGATAGTTTGAAAGAGCATATCCTCACTGGGGTTTTTGCCTGTCCTGAATATATATGGCTATGACTTCTGAGTGCCACATAGGAGAAATGTAACTTCTATATTCTGATGAAAAAGCCTATAACCAGATAGAAAAACAAACCTTTGGTTGAAAGATGAGATATTCCACTCCTTTGGAGATTGCATCTGGGACCAGAAATCTTGCATTTCACTAACTCTGTTTGGCCATTTAATGCCCAAGTGTCCACTTTGCTGCTGGAATGTCTAGATTTCTGTCGGACAAGAACACCCATAGGAGACATTAAGGCAAAGAGCAGGGGAGACAGTTATGGCAAGGTACTATGAACTGAGCAGAAAACAAACCCTGTACCAGAATTAGAGTGAGAGCTGAAAAAGGCAGAAGAAAGCAATCGTTTCTGGGAGGTGCAGAGAGAACACTTCAACAGCTGCTGCTGGGTACAGAGACTCATTTCTGATCTGGAGTGACAGAGTGGCTGAAAAGTGTTAAAGAAACCCACACTTTTAGGCTAAATCTAGATCTTTAGAGACATCCACTCATTTGTCATCTGTAGGATTTAGTCACAAAGGATGTGATTTGTTTTTGTTTTTGTTAAGCTGATGTGGTGTAAAGCATTAAGAGTGGATTTGTAACCAACTCTGAACTTCTGAAGACTGATGCCTTAGTGTGTCCTCTTGTTCTAACATAGAAGCTTTAAGTCTATTTTGCTGTGAATAGAGAAAATTAATGTGTCAGCCATTTTCAAAGACCAAAAGCAAGAAATGTGAAATATAGACATACTTAAGAAATTGGGGATTTAAATCTGAATAACAAGGAAAATAAAGGGAATCTATGGTCTTTCTTTAAAAAGACAAATTTTAACTGTGAGATACAGTTTTAGCATATGTTAGCAGATATTTGAGCTTTTATTAGGGCCAGATAACATACAGATTAGTACATGATGGTTTTTGAGTTCCCTGCAGTTTGTAGTTTAGTAAATGGGTTTAGCCTGTAAATAGCCAACTATAGTAGGAAAAAGTGAAAAAGATGGGGAAATCAGGCAAAGAATGACTAAAGGAAGTGCTGGGTTGAAAATGAGCCAAATCCAATTTCCAGCTGAAACCTTGCAGGTAGAAATCTGTGCCCAATGGGTAGCACAGAATATTTATAAGTACTTTTTGTGCTGTTGGACGTGGGAGAGTAATCAGAACTTTTAAAACTTTCCTCTAGTTATGACACATGAATACTTCTAGCCAAATAGCCAAAGAATGGTTTAAGTGAATTTTAAATAAAAAGTAATTGGTTAAAGTAAGACATTAGAAAACATTGTCCAATTTAAGGGAATTGGAAGCAAAAAATGAGCAAGCTGTAAAACTAATAGTAAAATACTATTTTTTTCTAAGGAGTTTTTGTCCAGAGAACATTATTTGCATTCCAGGATGGTTGAAGTACACTCCTGTTTAGAAATACCTGAACAAACCAAAAATTTGGCCATCTTTGAGCTTTCTGCCAACTGAGAATGCTCTCACTGGGTGAATGAGAAAGAGCTGATGAGAAACATTGATTAGTACTGTTCCTTGCTTCTCTCTCCCATCTGTGGAGTCAAGAAGTAAAATACCACCAAATAGGTGATCATTATATTTTCAGTGTTAGTATTAAAGTTCCACAAAAATGTAAATTAAAAAATATTTATTTTTCCAGTAGATTTGCAAAACGATTAAATGAAATTTGGAATAAATTGTTTCACTTTAGATTTTTGGCATTTACAAAAGCTTTTCACTTTCTTAAATGTCGATAACCTGGGTACCCCTATTTAGAAATGAGCAACCTTAGGAGAAGAATCAGCAGTTTGGAATGTTCAGTGCACAGTTTGTATAAAGGGAAGGCATTTGAATTGCCAACTTCCTATAATTTCTGTAGTGAGTTTAGTGCCTAGAATCATTGAGTTATGTGTGGGCTCACTAGATCGTTAACTGCTGCTTTTTGAGTTTGCTACATTCATTTTCTTCTAAAATTTAAAAAAATCCAAAGAGCAGGTGGAGAAATCTAGAGAGGGTAAGTTCCAAATGACTTTGCAATTTCCAAAATGGATTCATATGATTTTTTTCATTACTGTATTTATCAGTTCTGAATTTATTTTAGAATAAAAACCTTGCCTAGAAAAAATTGATAAAGCATAAGCTATATATTTGAGCAAATACATTTTTTGCAAGTCAACCATTACTTTTAATCGCTGATGTAAGACCTACATAAATAAGGACATATGCTTTGCTTTGCAAACCAAATTTCCTGCGTAAATGTTAAGATAGAAAATGAGCATAAGATGGTTCTGAAAGAATGCATAAAAATAGGCTTCCCAAGAATTAGTATTTTTCTAAAAATTTATAGAGAAAGAAATGATTCATACAAATGCATTATTTAAGGACAGACTTTCAACCAGGCTTTTGCAGCATTAATTCTTTTACATTATACTTCATCCAGACTCTACTTCAATATGATCATGATGTCATAGTCATGATCATTATGATGAAAAATACTTCTAAAAACACAATTTGCTTTTAGCTGTCTTGTAGGACACACCATTAAGATGTTTACCATGACCAATTACATAACTAATTTTAAATCTGATGAGAAGAGGAAAATATTAGGGGAAATCTTATAAAATTAGAAGGCCATTGACTAAAAATTAGCCAAATGGAGTAATTTTATATATCAAAGACCACAAGAACTATATAATAAGTCTATAGCTATTTGTTGTTATTGTTTTGTAGCTAAATCATGTCTGACTCTTTGTGACCCCATGGACTATAGCCCTCCAGGCTCCTCTTTCCTTGGGATTTCTCGGGCAAGAATACTGGAGTGAGTTGCGATTTCCTTCTCCAAGGAATCTTCCTGATCCAGGGATCAAACCCATGTCTCCTGCATTGGCAGATGGATTCCTTACCACTGAGTCACCAGGGAAGCCCACCTATAGATATTTATGCAGATACAAAATGTAAAATGGTTGATTGTAAAATTATGGAGTTATACAATATATTGTGTAGTAGATAAGAGTGGAATTTTAACTTGTGACAGTATGCTTATTTAGCTCACTGAACTTTATATACCATTTGTCCTTAAGAGAAGTTTGTTGTTGTTTTCAAATGCTTTCCAAATATTAACTAATGTTTAAAAAGTGTGCAGTCACCATTTATGAGATAGGATAAAACACAAAGTTTTATCCTTTGAGAAGTGTGTTCCTTTAATTGTTATCCAAGGATAGGAATTGCCCTACCACACTATTTTTCTCCTCATTGTCTCTGGTTGCAGCTTCTTCTCTGAGCTATAATCATTTCTTCTTTTTCCAGTCATGCTAGACACTTCAGCCAAATTCTCTCACATGGTTGTCAAGCATACTGTATTCAGGCGGTCTATGTTATGGACAACCTCAGTCTGTATCAATAATTTAAAAAACCTCCTGCTTACACCTCTATTGCTGGCATTATGCTAGGTGCTTTCATGTATTTTCTCATTTAGTCCTTCACACTTTTTCATGAAATGAGTCTTGATATTTTTTGCAGGGGAGGTAATTGATACTGAGAAGTATGTAATGGTTGTGGTTCCAAGTGGTATTCAGGTTGCCAAATTTTATGGTCAATCTTTGCTGCTCTTATTATTTACATACTAAGCAGTAAATGTCACAGTTCAATACCCCCTACTTTTTGGAATCTTTCTTCATTTTCTGGAAAGGCATACCCTACCAGTTTTCTTATGCTGCAGGGGTCGAATTTTCTTTTGAGGTCCTTGCTGGTTCTTCCTCTGGTCTTCACATCTAAGTGTTCAAGTGCCTTGGAACTCAATTCTTACTCTCTTCTCTATCCATGCTCAGTCTTTAAGTTCCTTCTGATACTCACAATTTATTTTATACATATAAAATGGCTCCCAGTAAAATCACTCATATATATGGATTTATTAAAGAAAGAAACTAGAAATGATCTCCTATTTTTTAAAATTTATTTAAATGTGCTTGGATATCAGCTTTTTAAGGAAAGTTCATTCTTTGAGAGATGCCAGCTTCTACCAGTGTGTCCAGTCTGGAGCAATTATACTCTTTTCACGTACCTCTAAAAACATCAAAGGACAAGAAAGTGGTGACATGAGGAAAGACACTTCCTTCTAGCATTTTATTCTTATAAATATGAGTTTACCATGCTCAGAATTTTTCTTTACTGATCCAGTAATGAGAAAAAGCTGGAGAATACGTTAAGCTATTTGAGATGTTAGAAATTTAGGGAAGACCTAAGGCCATTACTGGCATAATCAGAAAGTTCTTTGGTGACAATTCAGATTTAGCTGAAATAAATTTCAGGAACTAGAATGAGGACTAGGACTCAAATTAGGAATTTTGAAATTTCCCATCAAGTTGGTGATAACACAGATCCAGAGAGAATAGGAAGCCTTTTATTCATTAAGAGAGCTATGGACCTATACAAAGAAGAAGACTAGTGAGGATTAATGAGTTATGGATTTCAAAAAATGAACATATTCTTAATAAGTCAAGGAAAATCAGAGCATATTACAGATGCATAGAGAAAAACTAAAACTATATAATTGCAATAAAAGATTGAGGAGAAAGATTTAAAAATCTATTGATTTGAATTTCTTTAAATATTACTTTAATTGTACATTGTGCATACAGTGTTTTATAATTATTATATTGTTTATAGTTATTTTAGTTCCATAGATATAAAACCTTAGCTATGTGCCATTTACTATGATCAGCAATGGAGACTATCAGGTGAATGAAATATAGTATCTGTGCTCAGTGGACTTTCTGTACAATGGATTAGACATAGGAAGACAGACAATTACAGTATGGAAATTGAAAAGTCTTGTTTCCAGGTTAGTATTGGGATTTGGAAGACAACTTATTAAAATCTCTCGAAATGTGGGCTCCCCAGGTGGCTCAGTGGTAAAGAATTCCCCTGCCATTGAAGGAGACGGAGGAGATGTGAGTTCGATCCTTGTGACTGAAAGATCCCCTGGGAGGATATGGCAACCCGTTACAGTATTCTTGCCTGGAAAATCCCATGGACAGGAGCCTGGTGGGCAGTCCATGGAGTCAGAGTCAGACACAACTTAGTAACTGAGCACATACACACAATGAAATGTGGGATTGAGCTCAGAAAGGATATTTAATGACTCAGTTGAAATATGTAAGTTTGGACATGTAGAAACAGTCAGATGTCAAGTGCTGTTTAGAGTGATTTAGCCAAAAAAAAAAAAAAGAAAAATCCTGTGTTGGCTATAGTGTGGAGATATAACCTTATCAAGATCTGTTGTTGTTCAGTCACTCAGGTGTATCAGACTCTTTGCGACCCCATGGACTGCAGCATACTAGGCTTCCTTGTCCTTCACTATATCCCGGATTTGCTCAAACTCATGTCCATTGAGTTGTCTCCTGGATCCTCATATCAGGATCTAGGAGAAGCTTAAAATGTCTGTAGCACAGTGTAATAATATGAGGGTAGAAGACCAAAGAGGGTTAGGATATAAAAGGTGAATCATTACCAAGTTTCTTAGGTCAGGGCTCCAAAGTTGTTCAGTTCATTTCTGTATCACTCTCCCACAGATGGGGAATGAGACTTTCTCAGAATCAGCATATTAGATTTCCTACCACACTGCATGTTCCCAAAGGTCAGAACTCAGTTTTCATGTTACTTGACCTACCCTTTGCCTATTTCTGTCATCAGGTCCACATGATTGTGGACCCCTTTCTTCTTACCGAATTTCCTAAGGATTGTTCCCATGTTCTTACAAACCTTGCCACCATTCCTTATCTCTCCTACCTTTAGTCTTTTTTTTTTTTTTTTTTGGTTTTGTTTTTCCAAGAGGTACTTCATTTTGTTATTTTCAAGTCTCCTTTCACAATAACCTTTTGTGCCCATTAAACCCACAGCTTCAACTTTTAGCTTAGGATTTGAAACAATTTCTCATTTTCTCCTTATCTTCCTAACTTAAAAAAAAAATACTATACTTCAGTGTTTTAGTACACCAAAAAAATGAAGAAAAAAAATCAGTTGTATTCCACACTAAAAAATAAGACTTGTTCTTTCTAAACTGCTCTGTTTTTTAAGGAACTTGGATTTTCTAAAGAGAAATAAATGGAGGCTGTTGTAGGCTCCCCAGGTGGGAAATAACAATAAAATTTCTATTTTAGATACAAAACATCTAGAAAAGACAAGTTTATAGAGACAGAAAACAGAGAAATGGTGCCTAGGGTGGTGGGTAGGAGTAGAAATGAAATGCAAGCAGATAGCATAAGGTAACTTTCTGGGTGATGAAAAAGTTCTAAAACTGGATTTTGGCAATAGTTGCACAACTCTATAAATTTAGTAAACTCATTGAACTGTACACTTATAAAGTGAGGAGGGTTTTCTGTTTGTTTGTTGGCTGCATGGCACATGGGATCTTATTTCCCTGACCAGGGATTGAACCCACATTCTCTGCCTTGGAAGCATAGAGTCTTAACCACTGAACTAAGAGTAACAACATCAACAGGTATATATATATATATGGCTGAATCTTTTCACTGCTCACCTGAAACTATCACAACATTGTTAATCAGCTATACCACAATACAAAATAAAAATAATTTTAAAAACTGCATCTCATAAAGTTATTCAATTGTCTAGTTTAGAAAAATACTCTAATTATAAAGCAGATAATCCATTCAAATAGAGGCAAGGATACCAATTAGAAAGCTTAAAATACTAATATAAGAGAGAGAAGATAATTGCCTCTGTGACTGAAAGAGAAATATTCAGAACAATTTTAGGTGATGCTATTTGTAGGATGTGTGACTGATGAAGTGTAGGGAGTAAAAAGGCACTGTATAAGGAAAATATCCAGACTTCTGACATAAGCATCAGAATGGATGGTGATGAAACTCATTAAATCAAGAATACAGGACATGGAGGGATGGTTTTGCAAGGAAAAAGGGAAGAGTCTATTTTAAAGTATGCTCAGTTTGAAATATCTGTGAGATGTCTGAGCTGAGGTGTCTGGTTAGAAGTTAACAGTCTGTAGTTTGGGAAAGAATTCCAGGATGAAGTTGATGATTCAAGTGTCAGAAAATATAAATAGTAGATGAAGTTCTGGGAGAGGATTAGATGAAACTGGACAGTGTGTAGCTCATGAGAAAGAATGATGGAATTCTGTGAAGAAATCCAAAATATAAGGGAAAAAAGAGGTACATAAAAAGCCTAAAAATAAGCAATTGGAGAACTTTATTAACTCAATGCTTACAATGAATCAGTCACTACTCTAAGCTTTCTTACCTGTGTAAACTCATCTAATTCTCACAAAATCCAATAAAGGTAGTCTCAAATTTATTACCTCAATTCTAAGGTGATTAAGGCTGCTCAACTTTGTATAATTTTCCAAGACCAAAAGTCTCGATTATAGACCTTCAGGTAGATATAATGAATAATATTTAAAGGGACTCAGTGCCACTGAGAATACTTGTGATTTTAGAATCAAAATTCAAGCTGTGGCTAACTGATGCTTTTATTTTTCCTCACAAAAAATGATAGAACTCATCAATGTTCTCAATGTGTGTGGAACTTAAAATTTCATGGAATTTTAAGTTGTCAAAGGAGAATTTTTTTGAAGCATGGCATCCTGTATTAAGGACCTATGTCAACGCAAACTCCCTTTTCTGGAACATGGCGAGTTGTCATTGTATGGATAGAGATTGGTGAACTGGAAATAATGCAGTAATGATAGATCTCTAGCTCTAGCTCTATCCACTACACTTACTTAATTAGCCAAAGAAAAGTGTAGTCCCTGTATAACTGGGGATGAGAAAGTGTAACCTTCCTTTATGCCTGGATGTAGAAGGAAATCTGATACTAGTGAACAATACAAGGACTACTCCACTGTCTTTAAAAACATTAATCACTTTTAATCTTTCTTCTGTATTTCTTATCTTTCCAAATGCTGTATACTGAGTAACTTAAACCAGGCACCTAGGAACAATCTGTTTTTTGTTTTTTTTTTTAATTTTTTTACTCTTCCCATTTGTTAATTTTTAAATTCTATAGATTCTATTTATTAACATCTCTTGAATATATACCTCCTCACTTCAGGTCGTCATTATTTCTTGGATGGATTATTGAGACCATCTTCTAACTACAGCTGACTCTTGAACAACACAAGTTTGAATTAAGTGCATCCATTTATATGCAAACTTTTTCAATAAATGTGTAGCCTTTATTTCTGGTCACACTATATTCAAATACATTCTACACATCACTGACATATTGATCTATTGTAAAAGGAAACTCTTACTGTGTAGTCTCTTGCTAAAAATTCTATGTAGTTTTCCTTTGAATTTGTTTTTTATCGTCTGTCCTTTATGTATTTCTAAAGCCTTCCTTCTCTGCATATCTTTCTTCACATTTATACTTCAACTAGACTAAATGTGTAATTTGCAAAGACTTGATTCTTTCCTCAGTTCCCAATCTTTGAAAGGAATTTTGTTATTTTTATCTGTTCACCGGTGACTTACTAAATTTCAAATAACTAAATAATTCTCATTAAATCCTTTTAGTGTCCCTATGAGTGTTAGTAGGCTTTCCAGGTGCCTCAGTGATAAAGAATCTGCCTGCTAATGCGGGAGTCACAGGAGACGTGCGTTCGATCCCTAGGATGGGAAAATCCCTTGGAGGAGGAACTGGCAACGCACTCCAGTGTATTGGGCAATCCATCCCAGGGGCAGAGGAGCCAGCAGGCTACAGTCCATAGGGGTTGTAAAGAGTTGGACGTGACTGAGTGACTGAGCACACACATGCATGTTACTATTATTTCCAATTTATAGGAAAGGAAACTGAAACTCAGAGAATAATTGCCCAAGGAAAGAGAGCTACCAATAAGAGTTAGAGCTAGAATTCTAAACCATCTTTTATGTTTCATGTAAGCGACTCTATGTTTTCACGTGTCCTAAGGAAGTTTCCCTGCACTCCTGTACCTCCCAACCTTCAGCCCACACTTATGCTTGGTACTCCTAAATGGGTTTCTGTAACAAGCCTTATGAAACTACTATTGCAGCACTTAAAGTGTTATAATGGTTTTTACCTTTCTATCATGATAATTAGACTTTATGATTCCTTAGGCTAGGGAACATGTGTATTTACTTCCTTAGTGTTATTAAAGTTCCTGGTATAGAGAAATCACTCAATAAATGTTTGTGATAGGGAGAAAGAAAAAAAGGAAACTTTACCTTATTTCATTTTGTTTTATTTTTCTCTAAATTAATTCCTTTGAAAGCCATATATTAAAAACAGTCTTCAAATTTGTCACATTTGGGGTATTTCCAGACTAGTGGTTCTTAGTATTTCTATGTGAAAGTATTAAATTCTTATACACCCAAACCGGTTCATTTCATTTGTGCCTACTTGTATTGCTTTTAAATTTATCCCCATTCCAGTGACCTAATACATGTTGATCAATCCCATTTAGTTCTAATTTTTTTTAAAAATTGATTTCATATACACTTAAAATCTATAATCACATATATGCATGCATAGAGATGTGTGCTATGTATACATGTATGTGTGCACACATGTGTATGTGCATAGGTTATATATTATTGAACTCACCTGATATTATGAAGGTGATTTCAAAATATCTAAATACTATTCATTAAGAAATTCTTCTTCATTTTCTATAGCTTTTTTATCACATAATAAATTTCTTTAAAGTCTGCTTCTGGATTGTTCATCCTTTTTCAGTGATTACTTTATTGTTGAACTATGATCATACCTTTAAAATAAAATCCACTGTTCTATGTTTATATAAAAATATACTTTTTAAGTGATTTTAAGAATAAGGCATGACATTTTAGGAAGCAGAAGGACAAAAGAAGAAAATAAAATCACCAGTTATCACGTTAAATTTTTTTCTGGTAAATACTGTATTTCCATTATTAATATACATATAGGCTCAGGCACACATATATGTGTGGATCTGTATTTATCTGTGATAAAGTGATATAAAGATATAGGTGCATATGTATGCATAGGTACACATGTGTATAGTCTAACAGATTATTACATTTTACTCATTGCCCTGAAATTACACCAGGGCATTGCTTCAAACCTGAGACTAAATGTGACCCAATGAACCCTACATAGTTTAAAGTGAGCTGCTAGACTGTATATGCAGGACTTGGAACATGAAGTCCTGCAAGCTTGGCAACAGAGATGGCCAGTGCTGTATCTTGGAAGCCAAAGGAAACTTGATACTAGTGAAGTCAGAAGCAAGTGTTTTTTAAGTGCTGGAGCACCTCATCTCACTTCAGGTCGAGAAAGAGGAAGATTGAGAAGTTAGCAAGGGGAGGAGAGATTTATTTTTCTGAAAGTTGACCACATCCTCTGAGTTTTCTGCCTCCAACATTATGAGTAAAGGTAGTTGGGCTCTTCTTTCTCACCTCAGGTATTGTGATGAGATTTTCAAGTAATTCATTTGGAGATCATGGCATTGGGCTGTGGGAGTTTGAGTAACATAGGGACTAGTATTTGACATATATCTACAAAGTCAAAAAGTAGGAGGTTATGATGGAAGAAGCTCTCTGCCTAGGGTGAGTGATACTGGGAATAAACTACATTTCCGTCAATGACTCAGCGTGTATGTGGGTTCTCTGCAGACAAGATATGAACTTGAGGGAGGAGAAGGGAACGTGACTAATCGGTAAATTTTCTGAAGCCCAAGAGCTGAAGGCGATAGTTGTAAGTGGCTAGCCTTTGGCAAGGAAACTGCAATATCATTCGTAATTAGGATGTTTCTAAGTAATATGCAGAAGTATTCCATGAATGAATGGGTCAGTGTTTAACTTTTGCCACATCTAAATTACAGAGATATCAGCAATGCAAAACAGTGTATATACTTCTCCTTATCCCCTTTTCTCCCTGGACCCTCTGCTAAAGTGAAAAAGAAAATTTAGTGGGTAGGGGAAGGAGACACAGAGAGTTAGTAATTAAAAAGTCAACAATACTTTCTGTTTCTCTGTTATAAACTTGGAAGCTTCTTTATAGGGCTTTAGCAGTTCAGTTCAGCTCTGTCCAGTTCAGTAGCTCAGTCGTGTCTGACTCTTTGCGACCCCATGGACTGTAGCTCACCAGACTTCCCTGTCCATCACCAACACTTGGAGCTTGCTCAAACTCATGTCCATAGAGTCGGTGATGCCATCCAACCATCTCATCCTCTGACATCCCTTTCTCCTCATGCCCTCAATCTTTCCCAGCATCAGGACTGGGACATCCTTTTCCAAGGAGTCAGTTCTTCACATAAGGTGGCCAAAGTATTGAAGCTTCAGCTTCAGCATCAGTCCTTCCAATGAATAATCAGGATTGATTTCCTTAGGATTGACTGGTTTGATCTCCTTGCAGTCCAAGGGAATCTCAAGAGTCTTCTCCAACACCACAGATCAAAAGCATCAATTCTTTGGTGCTCAGCTATCTTTACGGTCCGACTCTAACATCCCCATACATGACTACTGGAAAAACCATAGCTTTGACTAGATGGACCTTTGTTGGCAAAGTAATATCTCTGCTTTTTAATATGCTGGCTAAGTTTGTTGTAGTTTTTCTTCCAAGGAGCGAGTGTCTTTTAATTTCATGGCTGCAGTCACCATCTGCAATGATTTTTGAGCCCAAGAAAATAGTTTCTCACTGGTTCCATTGTTTACCCATCTACTTGCCATGAAGTGATGGGAATGGATGCCAAGATCTTAGTTTTCTGAATGTTGAGTTTTAAGCCAACTTTTTCACTCTCCTCTTTCACTTTCATTGAGAGGCTCTTTAGTTCTTCTTCACTTTCTGCCATAAGGGTGGTGTCATCTGCATATCTGAGGTTATTGATATTTCTCCCAGCAATCTTGATTCCAGGTTGTGCTTCATCCAGCCTGGCATTTCTCATATGTATTCTGCATATAAGTTAAATAAGCAAGGTAACGATATACAGCCTTGACTTACTCCCTTCTGGATTTGGAACCAGTCTGTTGTTCCATGTCCAATTCTAACTATTGCTTCTTAACCTGCATACAGATTTCTCAGGAAGCAGGTCAGGTGGTCTGGTATTCCCATCACTTTAAGAATTTTCCACAGTTTGTTGTGATCCACACAATCAAAGTCTTTAGCATAGTAAAGAAGCAGAGGTAAATGTTTTTCTGGAATTCTCTTGTTTTTCTATGATCCAGGAGATGTTGCTAGTTTGATCTCTGGTTCCTCTGCCTTTTCTCCAGCTTGAACATCTGGACATTCTTGGTTCACTAACTATTGAAGCCTTGCTTCGAGAATTTTGAGCATTACTTTGCTAGCATGTGTGATGAATGCAATTGTGCAGTAGTTTGAACATTCTTTGGCATTGCCTTTCTTTGGGATTGAAATGAAAACTGAAATTTTCCAGTCCTGTGGTCACTGCTGAGTTTTCCAAATTTGCTGGCATATTGAGTGCAGCATCTTTAACAGCATCATCTTTTAGGATTTAAAATAGTTCAGCTGGCATTCCATCACCTCCACTGGCTTTGTCATAGAGCTGCTTCCTAAGGTCCACCATTGAGCCACCAAGCAGATGACCTACAAACCGGAAAACAATTATACCAAAGAAGTTCTTGTACTGTTTCCAAATTTCTAGGACCCACAACATATTTCCCAACCTGGTGATCCACCAAAGGTACTGAAAACCCCCAGGGAATTTTACATTGAAGTCCAGTGTGATTTGATTACAGAATTTCCACATGACTGGGGAAACAGACTCTTGGAGGGCACAAACAAAACCTTGTGCACATCAGGACCCAGGAGTAAGGAGCTGTGACCCCACAAGAGACTGAGCCAGATTTTCCTGTGAATGTCTAGGAGTCTCCAGTGGAGGCGTGCATCAACAGTGGCCTTCCACGGGATCAGGGGCACTGAATACAACAGTCCTGGGAGATCAAGCATGCTGGCATAAGTCTTTTTAAAGGGGGTCGCCATTACTGGAGGGAACACTGTCCCACCCATCAACAGAAAATTGGATTAAAGGTTTACTGAGCATGGCCCCACACACAGAACAAGACCCAGATTCCCCCACAGGTACTTTCAACCATCAGGAAGCTTCCACAAGCCTATTATTTTTATCCATCAGAAGGCAGGCAGAATTAAATCCACAATCACAGAAAATGAACCAAACTGATCAGATGGATCACAGCCTTGTCTAACTCAATGAAACTATGAGCCATACCATGTAGGGCCACCCAAGATGGATGAGTCATGGTGGAGAGTTCTGACAAAATGTGGTCCAATGGAAATGAGAATGGTAAACCACTTCAGTATTCTTGCCTTGAGACTCCCATGAACAGTATGAAAAGGCAAAAAGATATGACACTGAAAGATGAACCCCCAGGTCGGTAGGTGCCCAATATACTACTGGAGAAGAGTGGAGAAATAATTCCAGAAAGAATGAACAGACTGAGCCAAAGTGAAAACAACACCCAGTCGTGGATGTGACTGGTGATGGAAGTAAAGTCCAATGCTGTAAAGAACACTATTGCATAGGAACCTGGCATGTTAGGTCCGTGAATCAAGGCAAATTGAAAGCGGTCAAAAAGGAGATGGCAAGTGTGATCATCAACATTTTAGGAATCAGTGAGCTAAAATGGACAGGAATGGGTGAATTTAATTCAGATAACCATTATATCTACTACTGTGGGCAAGAGTCCCTTAGAAGAATAGAGTAGTCCTCATAGTCAACAATAGAGTCCAAAATACAGTAACTTGGGTGCAATCTCAAGAATGACAGAATGATTTCTGTTCATTTCCAAGGCAAACCATTCTATATCACAGTAATCCAAGTCTATGCCCCAACCACTAATGCCAAAGACACTGAAGCTGAACGGTTCTATGAAGACCTACAAGACCTTCTAGAACTAACACAAAAAAAAAAAAAAAAAAAAAAAAGCTGTCCTTTTTATTATAGGGACTGGAATGCAAAAGTAGGTAGTCAAGAGATATCTGGAGTAATGGGCAAGTTTGACCTTGGAGTACAAAATGAAGCAGAGCAAAGGCTAACAGTTTTGCCTAGAGAATGCACTGGTCATAGCAAACACCCTCTTCCAACCACACAAGAAATGACTCCACATGGACATCGCAAGATGGTCAACACCAAAATCAGATTGATTATATTCTTTGCAGCTGAAGATGGAGAAGCTCTATACAGTCAGCCAAAACAAGACCAGGAGCTGATTGTGCCTCAGATGATGAACTCCTTATTGAAAAATTCACACTTAAATTGAATAAAGTAGGGAAAACCACTAGACCATTCATGTATGACCTAAATCCAATCCCTTACAATTATTCAGTGGAAGTGACAAATAGATTCAAGGGATTAGATCTGATAGACAGAGTTACTGAAGAACTATGGGTGGAGGTTCATAACACTGTACAGGAGTTGGTGATCAAAACCATCCCCAAGAAAAAGAAATGCAAAAGGGCAAAATGGTTGTCTGAGGAAGCCTTGCAAATAGCTGAGAAAAGAAGAGAAGCAAAAGGCCAAGGAGAAAAAGAATGATACATCCATCTGAGTACAGAGTTCAAAGAATAGCAAGGAGAGATAAGAAAGCCTTCCTAAGTGATAAGTGCAAATAAATAGAGGAAAACAATAAAATGGGAAAGACTAGAGATCTATTCAAGAGAATTAGAGAAACCAAGGGAACATCTCATGCAAAGATGGGCTCAATAAAGAACAGAAACGATATGGATGCAACAGAAGCAGAAGATATTAAGAAGAGGTGGCAAGAATATCAGAAGAACTACACAAAAAAGATTTTATTGACCCAGATAACCACAATGGTGTGATCACTCACCTAGAGCCAGACATCCTGGAGTGCGAAGTCAAGAGGGCTTCAGGCAACTGCAGGACAAAACCTCAAACTAGGAAAGGATCCTGAGGTTTGGCTTTTATATTAAGCTGGCCTGGAGTTTAGTGGTTATTCTACAGATGTGGATTTTTATGAATTATTTGATTACTGAAAGGTATGGGATTTCTCCAAGATTTTATGCAGAGTTAGAACAACTACTAGTTCACAGAGATATGAAGGGATATAAAAGAACAAGCATGAAGTTGGTTCTGGTCATATCCTATCAAATCCAACTTGCTCAATAAATTGTTTATAACTGTATGTGTGTTTGCATACCATGTGTGCATATCTCGTGTACAAATATATATGTTTGCAAATGTGCAATGCATTTATCTCCTCCTTTTGAATATCAAGTTTTTTTAATGTCCAAATATAAGTAAATATGTTATCTGTTTCATATAATTTTTGTCATACCAGTGCCCCACTCCTTTTATTTCCTAAAATTTATGTTGAGGTATTTGTTTTCTCCTTTAAATTTTCTTTGCTTTCATGCTTGTTACTCTTTATTCTTGTATTTTACCATTTTGTTTTATATTTTTTGATATAAAAAAAATTGTACACAATGAACATATATAGTTTGCTGAGTTTGGTCATAAGTGTACACCCATGAAAGCATCAGCACAGTCTGTGTCAGAAACCTCATTCATCATCTCCAAAAGTTTTCTTCCACCCTCTTTATTATTGTTGTTCACTCTTTCTTAAATCACGTTTGGTTTTCAGTCACCCTAAGTCATTAGAGAATTCCATGGACAGAGGAGCCTGGAGGGCTACAGTTCATGGGGTTTCAAAGAGTTGGACATGACTGAGTGACCTAACACTTTCACACCCACTTTAGCTCATCTCACTTCAGTTGCATCAGATTGCTCTGATCTTTAGTGCCCCACCCCAGTGTATGAATTCAGTTTGTTCTCTTCAATTTTTCAAGGAAACACTAGCAGTGCACCCTTGGGTAAACATGAATTTGCTGAAGGTCTAGTAATAATAGCTGGGAACAGGAAGTGAAAGTTCTAAATCCTCATGTTTAATGATTAATTCTTGACCCTTAACCCTCTTCACGGAGAAGGCAATGGCACCCCACTCCAATACTCTTGCCTGGAAAATCCCATGGACGGAGGAGCCTGGTGGGCTGCAGTCCATGGGGTCGCACAGAGTTGGACATGACTGAAGCAACTTAGCAGCAGCAGCAGCAGCAACCCTCTTCAGGTTTTATCATTACATAAAATCAATGCTTTTCTATCCAAGATTGTCTCATATTGGTTGTTGCTTAACAACAATAAAAAGAATGATATTAAAAACAAACTATGAATTTAAGTAATAAATAATTGAACTAAGTTATTAATTTAATGAATTCAAAATGCTCATTCTCATAGTTTAGTTATGTAGTTTTAAGCTTGGAAGGCCTGACCTGCCTTGAAGTAAGATCCACTTATAATTTATTCTGTATCTTTATTTGTTTTCTTATTTAACTCTCTATTTCATGAGGAATTTATTTTGTGCATTGCATAAGATGAGGATCAAAGTTTATAAAAACTGGTCCATATAGTTCTCAGTACTATATATTTGCTAGACTATTCTTTACCCGTCTGTATTGGAGGCAGTTTCTCGATTTTTTAATTCTATTTCTTTGGTTTACCTGAGTCGTCTTAATGCAAAATCAGTAACTCACAATGCAGTATTTTCTAATACATCTTTTTTAAAAAAAATTTTTTTGTTAAAGGATAATTGCTTTACAGAATTTTGTTGTTTTCTGTCAAACCTCAACATGAATCAGCCATAGGTATACATATATCCCCTTCCTTTTGAACCTCCCTCCCGTCTGCCTCTCCATCCCACCCCTCTAGGTTGATACTGAGCCCCTGTTTGAGTTTCCTGAGCCATACAGCAAATTCCCTTTGGATATCTATTCTACATATGGTAATGTAAATTTCCATGTTACTCTTTCCATACATCTCACCCTCTCCTCCCCTCTCCCCATATCCATAAGTCTATGTCTGTTTCTCCATTGCTGCCCTGTAAATAAATTCTTCAGAACCATTTTTATAGATTCCATTCTACTACATCTTAACAGTGACATATATTTTTCTTTTTATCAATAATTGTTGAAGTTCTTGTCTTATTCTTTCAAATTGATTTTAAAAACAATATTAATTTCTATATAAACATCTGATGGGGCTTTTGACTGAAATTATGTTGAACTTAAATATTAATTTGGGAGAACATAAATTTTTTGATAGATTTCCCAACTTGATAAATCATTTGATATTCCATTTAGTTAAATCTTCTCATTAAAATCATGTATCTTTCTAACAATTTTTCATGCAGTTGTGATATGTCATCATATTAGAGGCCCTTCCTTGAGATTTAGAAATATTCAGCACTGTGGTACTTTCTCTGGTGTAGGATTTATGTATTTGTGTGGGGCTTCCCAGGTGGTGCAAGTGGAAAAAAAATCGGTCTGCCAATGAAGGAGACAAAAGAAACATGGGTTTGATCACTAGGTCAGAAAGATCCCTTGGAAGAGGAAATGGCAACACACTCCAGTATTCTTGCCTGGAATATTTGATGGACAGAGGAGCCTGGTGGGCTATAGTTCATGGAGTCACAAAGAGTCGAACGTGACTGAGCACAAACACACACATTTGAGTAAAACTAGAGGGTATGTCTTTTAACATGGTGATCTTCTTTTAGTCAAGTCTCTCAATCAGAAAACATTCCTTTATTGTTATGTTCTAAGTACTATTTTAAGTACTGCATATAAATCAGTAGCAAAACATCTTGGTGAATGTTTTGATACCACATTTAATATTATATTATGGTAGGAGTAAATGATATAGAATGTTAGAGCATGGTAAGTGCTACGAAAAAAAAGAATAAAGCAAGATGTGTGTGTTTGTGTGCTCAGTCATACTCGACCCTTTGCCACCCCATAAACTGTAGCCTGCCAGGCTCCTCTGTCCATAAAATTTTTGAGGTGAGAATTCAGGAGTGGGTTTCCTCCTCCAGGGGATCTTCCTGACCCAGGATCAAATCCACTGTCTCCTGCCCTGGCAGGGAGATCTCTTATCACTAGTGCCACCTAGGAAGCCCCATAAGAAAGATTAAGAGTATGAGAGGAATAGAATAATTTTAAATAGGGTGGTCATAGTATGCCTTACTGAAAAGACAGCGCTTTTCTAAAGACTTGAGTGGGTAAGAGGAGCTACGAAGAGACCAGGGAGAAGTGTTCCAGGCCATGGAGAGAGAAGGTACAAATCCTGAGACAGGAATGTCCCTGATGTGCTTGAAAGTCAGCTGGACAGCCAGAATAGTTAGAATATATTGAGTGAAGGAGACAAAGGGGATGATATCAGAAGAAATGAGGAAGCCATTTGTTAGTTCTTTGTAGGTAATTGTAGTGATTTTCACTTAACTTTTCATGAGATGTGAAACAACTGGAGGATTGAGTAGGGTGCCGGGGTCCAGCCCCGGTGGATCCAGGGAATTCGAAGGGGAGACGGCATCAGCGATCAGGAAACAACAGCTTATTTAAATGTTAATTAAAGATATAAAGAGTGGTTAAATAAGGATAGCTCAGTGAGGAAATTTAGTGGAGAAAAGAGGCTGAATAATTCAGCCAGAAGGTGAGAGAAAGAACGACATGGGGAGACCAAGCTTCGGTGAACAAGGTCTGCACTTCATTTTCCAAAGTAGTTTTTATACCTTAAATTATGCATAGAGGATAATGGGGGAAGGGGTATAGTCATGCAGTAAGCCAGGCTTTCTTCCTGCAAACTTATCATATGCAAAAGTTTAGGTGATTTGCATCATCTTCTGGCCCGGAGGCCTGTTAACATTTTAAGACCCTTTCTTCAGAAAACTTATTTTTCTCTAAAGGTGATTAGTCAGGCGCCACCCTCCAAAAGCATTAGATAAAGTTGCATTCCTACAGGGCAAAGGTGTGGTGGGCTATAACAAGAAAAAGAATTAACTCAAGGGTCCCAGGTTACAAACATTAAAGCTACTACTTACACCAATTGTATTAATCAATACACTGCCAGGGACACAGCAGGTAAGGGATATGAAGACTTAGTAGCAAACATTGGCCCAACAAGTGAAAAACCCTTCACCAATACAATTTCTAATCAATCTTTTAACTGCTCAAAGGAATCTGTATTTAGACAGTTTAGAACATCTCATGCCTCTCACAGTTGGGAGGCTCTGAGCAATCACATGTGGCCGGAAAAAACCTATTCAGGCAGGCTAGATGACTTCCAAAGGAGTTTGTAGGTTGAAACACTATCACACCCAGGAATTATTAACTGGAGCTGTAAGTTAACTCTTTTTTTTTTTTTTTTTTCAGAGAGAGGTAGTGGGGGACAGCCCCCCATAAAGTCAGAGGTGTAGGTGAGAGCACAAAGCAGAAAGTAGACAGACTCTGGTTTTGAGGGTAGATGCTCGAGAATTTCCAGGGGGACTCCTGAGGCTCGATCCCGCCTTTGCGTATGCCGAGCCTCCTTCCTCATGACTTTTGCCATGGGCAGAGTGCCTCTCGCTGGCTCCCAGCAGTAGGGGAATGAGATAAACCATCTTACATCTTAAACTCATTATGACTTTTGTGATGCTTTAAGACAGTAAAGGAGTAAGGATGGAAAACAGGGGAACCAACTGGTGGTCTTGCCCACAATATACTGTCCTGAGCCAGGATGGTAGCAATGGAGGTAATAAGAAATGGTAAGTTCCAAAAGTATTTTGAGTGCAAAGTTAAAAATATTTCTTCTGGATTGCATTTTTTCTTCTACTTTCAATAAGGGATCTTCATTTTATAACTTCTCTACTGCTGACTTTTTTAATTTAGCGTATTTCTACTTGGGTTCTCTTAATAACATAATTTTCTTCCCTTGGACTTTCAGTTCAGTTCAGTTCAGTTGCTCAGTCGTGTCCGACTCTGCAACCCCATGGACTGTAGCACACCAGGCATTCTTGTCCATCACCAACTCCCAGAGCCTACTCAAACTTATGTCCATTGAGTCTGATGCCATCCAACCATCTCATCCTCTGTCATCCCCTTCTCCTCCCGCCTTCAATTTTTCCCAGCATCAGGGTCTTTTCCCATGAGTCAGTTCTTCACATCAAGTGGCCAAAGTATTGGAGTTTCGGCTTCAGCATCAGTCCTTTCAGGGAACATTCAGGACTGATTTCCTTTAGGATGGACTGTTTGATCTCTTTGCTGTCCCTTGGACTTTATATGGGTGTAGTTCTCTTTTTAAAATATTGAAATTTTAATTTTAGCTATGATTTAAAAAAATGAAAAAAAATCTGGAAACTTGGAGAACATAATTCTTGTCCTGGCTCTGTGACTAGTTGGCATGTAATCTGGGATAATTTTAGCATCCTTGAGTATAAAATAAAGTTGGAGTTAATAATTAGTACTATTTCTTTGAACCTAAGTATTCTACAAATCTCTGATCCCATATTTATACGAAAGTCAGTAAAGAGTTAAAAATAATGGAAATATCTTCATTTGAGTTGCATGAAATATCAACATGTTGCTTAGCCATAGCTGAATAATTTTAAAGAGATGAAACAGAAGTATCCAAAAAATAAGCTTATGGTACTTTGGGGCAAAGTCCTTATCTATAATGCTTGATTTAATGTGGCCTGTTTTGGCTTCTTAATTCTGCACTTCATAGGATTTGGCCCATTTTCTCTTATCTCTTTTCATGCTTCTCTGGAAAGACTTTCCCAGGAACTGCCTCTTTTCTGAATCACCCTTTCCTATTTCAAGCCTGCTGTTCCAAAGCTTGTTTTATTGTGGTTGTGTCATTCCATTAGATGTGCACGCAAAAATATCCCCATCACCTTTTTATCGTCTTCATCTTAAAATTTCCCTGTATTTGATGCCTTTTTTGAAATTTCTTTCTAGAGCTACCGATTCCTTCCCCATGTTGCCACTGAAACCCGTCATTTGTAACTTTCTCTTCTCACCTAGATCATGCAATACATTTGTTTCTGTGCAGTGGGGCAGCCCAGTCCTTCCAGAAGCTAACTCAATTTGTTTTCAAAGGAATATAACAATATTGTTTTCCCCATCTCAAGGGTGTTACATTTGTGACTCTATTTGGCACCGAGAGACCAGAATTAAAATACTAAGAGGCTATGGAATGAAAGGCAGAAATAGCTTGTTCTTGCAAATGGAAAGAAATTTACTCCTATTTAGCTAAAAGCACAAGACCTTTGTGATCAAACATTTAACATCATGACCAGGCCAGGAAAAAAGTGTACTTTCTCAGTTATAATTGGTTCAACTCACAGAAGTGGATTTCTCATTGTCTGAGCAGCTACAGGAAATATGGCTAATAAAAGCAAATGTCAACCTGACTGAAGCTGTTCTATAAAGCCCTGCCAGACCACTCTGTACAACTGTTATTTCCTATTATGAAAACTAAATCTTGAGTCATGGTTAAAAGGTAATCAGTGTTCAAGAGAGTGGTCTATAGAGGTAAGCAGTAATTCAGATTTGATTGGCAGCATAGGCTTTTCAGGGAATAGTTCAAAATAAGGAGCACTTTGAGAGAGCCAGAAACACAAACCAAAATGAAGATTCTCAGAATTTTCCTAACATTGGGTTATCGATAAATATGTTACAAAATTTTCAAGTTGTGTCTTTCCTAGCAGCTATAATTAAAAATACACAGTGGTTTTGTGCAATCCATCTCATTTGAGCCCTATAACACAACCTTGTGTTATGGGCATCATTATCACTATTTTATAGCTAAGAAGACTTGCTCAAGGTTCCCAGGTTTGCAGTCAGTATCAGGGTGAATATTCTCCATGCTCTCCTGCTGGCAGAGCCCCTGAGATTCTTAGGATCCCACATGCCTCCTGGAAAGGTAGTATATGAATGACTCTATCAGTTTTCTGCTCTGTTGTTCCTTGTATGGAATCCATGTTTATTGTTTCCATCATTGGCCAGAGTGATTGCACCTTCATCACAGGGGGGTTATAAAGACAAAATCCCCCCAAATAACACATGTCTAAAAATGAACATATCACAAGGAATTAATATTGCCTCACCTAAAAGCTCAATTTCTCCTGTTTTATATGCAGATTTCATGATTTGAGATACAGTTTTTTCCATTAGGTCGAAGATTTTGTGATAAAGTACATTAGTAACGTAAATTTAGAAGCAAATGCATTTTTATTTTTATATAAAAATGGTGTTGTTACATATTGTTGCAGAGAGATGTTGTAAACCATTTTCCTCTTTGGATCTGTACTGTTTCTGTAGTTCTGTGTGTTAACCAGATGAACAAAATTGTGGTAAACTAATACACTTGGACTGTTTATTGGCATTGCTGCCAACATTTCTTTGAACTTTATAAAATTAATGTCTCTCTGTTTCTGTTCTGTCTTCCTTTTGGGATAGAGCAGATCTGAGTTTCTGGGTATTCCTCACTTTACTTAGGAGAATTTTCCAGTTTGGAACAAGTAATGAAGTTATCATGACCATAGTTCCCTTGGAATTCCTTAGAATTTTATTTTTTATTTTACCACCTTACTTGCTAAAATTAATATTGATGTACATATCCCCTTTGTTAGACTGGAATAATCTGTGCACTAAATACCATATTTCAAAGTGTGTATGACTACCCTCAAAAGATGCTAAATAAGTCTTTGTCTGGAGTTGAACAAGAGAACAAATTTTCAAGACACTTAAAAAAAATCTCTCATAGGAAAAAAATTGAATTATACACAGAACTCCTGTAGTTTCAATGCAAAGCTAAATCACTTTAGAACTTACTTCTAAACTACATGCTAGTTCCAGTTCAGTCACTCAGTCATGTCTGACTTTTTGTGACCCCCCTGAACTGCAGCACGCCAGGCCTCCCTGTCCATCACTAACTCCCGGAGTCTACCCAAACCCATATCCGTTGAGTCGGTGATGCCATCCATCCATCTCATCCTCTGTTGTCCCCTTTCTCTTTCTGCCCTCAATCTTTCTCAGTATCAGGGTCTTTTCAAATGAGTCATCTCTGCACATCAGGAGGCCAAAGTATTGGAGTTTCAGCTTCAACATCAGTCCTTTCAATGAACAAACAGGACTGACCTCCTTTAGGATGGATCTGGTTGGATCTCCTTGCAGTCCAAGGGACTCTCAGAGTTTTCTCCAACACCACAGTTCAAAAGCATCAATTCTTGAGTGCTCAGCTTTCTTTATAGTCCAACTCTCACATCCATGCATGACTACTGGAAAAACCATAGCCTTGACTAGACAGACCTTTGTGGACAAAGTAATGTCTCTGCTTTTTAATATGCTGTCTAGGTTAGTCATAACTTTCCTTCCAAGGAGTAAGCATCTTTTAATTTCATGGCTGCAATCACCATCTGCAGTGATTTTGGAGCCCAAAAATATAAAGTCTGCCATTGTTTACACAGTTTCCCCATCTCTTTGCCATGAAATGATGGGACCAGATGCCATGATCTTTGTTTTCTGAATGTTGAGCTTTAAGCCAACTTTTTCACTCTCCTCTTTCACTTTCATCAAGAGGTTCTTTAGTTCCTCTTCACTTTCTGCCATAAGGGTCGTGTCATCTGCATATCTGAGGTTATTGATATTTCTCCCGGCAATCTTGATTCCAGCTTGTGCTTCTTCCAGCCCAGCGTTTCTCATGATGTACTCTGCATATAAGGTAAACAAGCAGGGTGACAGTATACAGCCTTGACGTACTCCTTTTCCTATTTGAAACCAGTGTGTTGTTCCATGTCCAGTTCTAACTGTTGCTTCCTGACCTGCATACAGGTTTCTCAAGAGGCAAGTCAAGTTGTCTGGTATTCCCATCTCTTTCAGAATTTTCCAAAGTTTATTGTGATCCACACAGTCAAAGGCTTTGGCATAGTCAATAAAGCAGAAATAGATGTTTTTCTGGATATCTCTTGCTTTTTGATGATCCAGCAGATGTTAGCAATTTGATCTCGGGTTCCTCTGCCTTTTCTGAAACTAGCTTGAACATCTGGAATTCACAGTTCACGTATTGCTAAAGCCTGGCTTGGAGAATTTTGAGCATTATTTAGCATGTAGATGCTAATCATGCTCAATTGTTTATCAAACTGTATATCAGTTGGTTGGGATATGTAGATAAGGCAAAACAAAACCAACACACAAGAAGAAAAAGCCACCATAACCTAGAATGGTCAGGCCGTGTGGATTATTACAGGCTACTGAAAGGACTTTATTCTTCTGCGACTTCTATAGGGAACCACTGAAGGGTAAAGAGCAGAGATGTGGTGTGATATGACTCAACACTTTAAAAGAATCACTATGGTCCTAAGTGGGTCACAAATTATTAACATTGGCAATTGTCAAGACACTGAAACTTTGTTTCTAGAATGTGACCCAGATATTGCAACCATTTTATTATACTTTTGAAATTTATTTGAAAATATTTTGCTATATCAAAATGAAGTCTATTTTCTTTCTGTAATACTTTGTCATATTCAGGGCAAGGTAGAGGATAATGAGGATTAAGTGAGGTAACTTAGTGTGAGCAGAATTTATAAGATACAAAAAATATATTGCCTATTTAGTGACTTAAAGGGTGGATCTCGGCTGGAGTTATTATTTTTGTTGTGTCTTTTCAAGAAAAGATATAGGAATAAAATGTTAAGAAAACTTATTTTCAATTAGGATACTGCAGTCTAAAATATGTTTTAGTATCATGTTACTGCCAGTAAATGATTACTTTTAAAAAACTTTTAAAAAAGTTCAGACAGTTCAAAGGCAATAATTATAAATATCATTGATTTCTTTAATGAACATGTCAATAATGATGAAGAACCATTTTAATTTTCCCCCTTTAGACTTCCAACCTTTCATTATTAAATAATAGAGAATTGTAGAATAAATCAGGAAAGGTCACTAGACTGTTTAGCCTCAGCACCTATATCTGACTACTGGAAGGCAATTCTCTGTGAGTGTTGTTCTGTTAACCCAGAGCCCAAACTTTCTGAGGAAAGGCCATTGTCCTTGGTTAAAGGATGACTAAAGAGCAACCATGTCCTGGAATATAGAAATAATATATTGCTTCAGAGGGATTTTGAGACTTATTTCTCTTGTAGATATTAGCATATATCCCAGAGTAAAAGTCTCTCCTTATTCAAAGTGGAGGATGGGCCACTGTGTCAGCCAAACTGCTGAGTGTCATGCTTTTGTGAGTCTGTGAAACGACCCCTCTGTATGGGTAGAGTAATATCATGCTGCCATAACCTTGTCAGTAATGAGATGCTCTGTGAATGATAAACTGTGTTCTGATCTGTAGACTTTGTGTTTCTTGTTAGAATATCTATCGATTGATTTATCAAATGAACAATCAATCCATCTATCTACCTACCTACCTATCCATTTACCTACCATCTACCTGTCTACCTATCTATCACCTGGGTAGTCTGATTTCTCATCTTCTAAGTAATGTCTCAGATCCTTCACAATTTCAGATTAAATACTGATATATTCTTTCATGAGGCTCATGCCATAGTGATGTTTGTACTGAGAAATGGGACTTGTTTTGTGATATTCAGTTCAGCTCAGTTCAGTTGCTCAGTAGTGTCTGACTCTTTGCGACCCCATGAATCCCAGCATGCCAGGCCTCGCTGTCTATCACCAACTCCCGGAGTTCACTCAGACTCACATCCATCGAGTCAGTGATGCCATCCAGCCATCTCATCCTCTGTCGTCCCCTTCTCCTCCTGCCCCCAATCCCTCCCAGCATCAGAGTCTTTTCCAATGAGTCAACTCTTTGCATGAGGTGGCCAAAGTACTGGAGTTTCAGCGTCAGCATCATTCCCTTCAAAGAAATCCCAGGGCTGATCTCCTTCAGAATGGACTGGCTGGATCTCCTTGCAGTCCAAGGGACTCTCAAGAGTCTTCTCCAACACCACAGTTCAAAAGCATCAATTCTTTGGCGCTCAGCCTTCTTCACAGTCCAACTCTCACATCTATACATGACCACAGGAAAAACCATAGCCTTGACTAGATGGACCTTTGTTGGCAAAGTAATGTGTCTGCCTTTCAATATGCTATCTAGGTGGGTCATAACTTTTCTTCCAAGGAGTAAGCGTCTTTTAATTTCATGGCTGTGGTCACCATCTGCAGTGATTTTGGAGCCCAAAAATATAAAGTCTGCCACTGTTTCCACTGTTTCCTCATCTATTTCCCATGAAGTGATGGGACCAGATGCCATGATCTTTGTTTTCTGAATGTTGAGCTTTAAGCCAACTTTTTCACTGTCCTCTTTCACTTTCATCAAGAGGCTTTTGAGTTCCTCTTCACTTTCTGCCATAAGTGTGGTGTCATCTGCATATCTGAGGTTATTGATATTTCTCCCGGCAATCTTGATTCCAGCTTTTGCTTCTTCCAGCCCAGTGTTTCTCATGATGTACCCTGCATGTAAGTTAAATAAGCAGGGTGACAATATATAGCCTTGACGGCGTCCTTTTCCTATTTGGAACCAGTCTGTTGTTCCATGTCCAGTTCTAACTGTTGCTTCCTGACCTGCATACAGATTTCTCAAGAGGCAGGTCAGGTGGTCTGGTATTCCCATCTCTTTCAGAATTTTCCACAGTTTATTGTGATCCACACAGTCAAAGGCTTTGGCATAGTCAATAAAGCAGAAATAGATGTTTTTCTGGATATCTCTTGCTTTTTCCATGATCCAGCATATATTGGCAATTTGGTCTCTGGTTCCTTTGCCTTTTCTAAAACCAGCTTGAACACCTGGAAGTTCACATTTCATGTATTGCTGAAGCCTGGCTTGGAGAATTTTGAGCATTACTTTACTAGCGTGTGAGATGAGTGCAATTGTGCGGTAGTTTTAGCATTCTTTGGCATTGCCTTTCTTTGAGATTGGAATGAAAACTGATCTTTTCCAGTCCTGTAGTCACTGCTGAGTTTTCCAAATTTGCTGGCATATTGAGTGCAACACTTTAACAGCATCATCTTTCAGGATTTGAAAGAGCTCAACTGGAATTCCATCACCTCCACTAGCTTTGTTCGTAGTGATGCTTTCTAAGGCCCACTTGACTTCACATTCCAGGATGTCTGGCTCTAGGTGAGTGATTACACAGTCATCATTATCTGAGTCATGAAGATTTTTTTTGTATAGTTCTTCTGTGTATTCTTGCCACCTCTTCTTGATATATTCTGCTTCTGTTAGGTCCATACCATTTCTGTCCTTTATCGAGCCCATCTTTGCATGAAATGTTCCCTTGGTATCTCTAATTTTCTTGAAGAGATCTGTAATCTTTCCCATTTTGTTGTTTTCCTCTATTTCTTTGCATTGATCCCTGAGGAAGGCTTTCTTATCTCTTCTTGCTATTCTTTGGAACTCTGCATTTTGATGCTTATATCTTTCCTTTTCTCCTTTGCTTTTTGCTTCTCTTCTTTTCACAGCTATTTGTAAGCCCTCCCCAGACAGCCATTTTGCTTTTTTGCATTCCTTTCCCCATGGGATTGTCTTGATCCCTGTCTCCTGTACAATGTCACGAACCTCATTCCATAGTTCATCAGGCACTCTATCTTTCAGATCTAGTCCCTTAAATCTATGTCTCACTTCCACTATATAATCATAAGGGATTTGATTTAGGTCATACCTGAATGGTCTAGTGGTTTTCCCTACTTTCTTCAATTTAAGTCTGAATTTGGCAATAAGGAGTTCATGATCTGAGCCACAGTCAGCTCCTGGTCTTGTTTTTGTTGACTGTATAGAGCTTCTCCATCTTTGGCTGCAAAGAATATAATCAATCTGATTTCGGTGTTGACCATCTGGTGATGTCCATGTGTAGAGTCTTCTCTTGTGTTGTTGGAAGAGGGTATTTTCTATGGCCAGTGCATTTTCTCGGCAAAACTCTTTTTAGTCTCTGCCCTGCTTCATTCCGTTTTCCAAGGCCAAATTTGCCTGTTACTCCAGGTGTTTCTTGACTTTCTCCTTTTGCATTCCAGTCCCCTATAATGAAAAGGACATCTTTTTTGGGTGTTAGTTCTAAAAGGTCTTGTAGGTCTTCATAGAACCGTTCAACTTCAGCTTCTTCAGTGTTACTGGTTGGGGCATAGACTTGGATTACTGTGACATTGAATGGTTTGCCTTGGAAACGAACAGAGATCATTCTGTCGTTTTTGAGATTGCATCCAAGTACTGCATTTCGAACTCTTTTGTTGACCATGATGGCTACTCTATTTCTTCTGTGGGATCCCTGCCTGCAGTAGTAGATATAATGGTCATCTGAGTTAAATTCACCCATTCCAGTCCATTTTAGTTCACTGATTTCTAGAATGCTGATGTTCACTCTTGCCATCTCTTGTTTGACCACTTCCAAATTGCCTTGATTCATGGACCTGACATTCCAGGTTCTTATGCAATATTGCTCTTTATAGCATCGGACCTTGCTTCTATCACCAGTCACATCCACAACTGGGTATTGTTTTTGATTTGGTTCCATCCCTTCATTCTTTCTGGAGTTCTTTCTCCATTGATCTCCAGTAGCATATTGGGCACCTACTGGCCTGGGGAGTTCCTCTTTCAGTATCCTATCATTTTGCCTTTTCATACTGTTCATGGGGTTCTCAAGGCAAGAATACTAAAGTGGTTTGCCATTCCCTTCTCCAGTGGACCACATTCTCTCAGACCATGACCCGCCAGTCTTGGGTGGCCCCACGGGAATGGCTTAGCTTCATTGAGTTAGACAAGGCTGTGGTCCTAGTGTGATTAGATTGACTAGTTTTCTGTGAGTATGGTTTCAGTCTGTCTGCCCTCTGATGCCCTCTTGCAACACCTACTGTCTTACTTACCAAGCGCAGCCGCTGCTCCTTACCCCTACCTTGGAGGGGTATCTCCTCACCACCGCCCCTCCTGACCTTGAAAGTGGAAATGCTCCTCTAGGCCCTCCTGCGCCCGGGCAACCACCACTCCTTGGAGGTTGGTTTGCTCCTCCCGGCCTCCGCTCCTGGCCTCGGCTTGGGGTAGCTCCTCTCAGCCGCGCCAAGTGTGCCGGTCGCAGCTGCCTGCGCTAAATGATATTAGTTATTTGTTACATTAGTTGTCAAGATATTCTGTCATTTGTTCTCTATGATACATTCAAAATAGAGATGAAATAATGTGTGTATAAATATCTTTTCACACACACACACACACACACACACTTTCAGGATTGTTGATATGTATAGGTAAAGCACTTCCCTGGCTGAGATGATGACTTTGAATTTCACTGAAACATAAGTTTAAATATGATGTCATATAGAGAACATGGTGACATGAGTGCTGCAGAATGTCATGTTGACATACTCAGCAGATTGGTGATCTCTTTTTCTTCTTCGCATAAGTAGCTACACAGGGTTTCTGCTTTCTGGTTAAGGAACAAGAAGATGATGTGGTATACATTTGTGTATGTGTGTGTGGTGTGTGCGTGCACGCACATGTCTGCCTGTGTCTCTGCATGCAAGGGTGATGGAGAAAGGCGGAGGGTAAATGAAACAAAAAAGTTAGGAGATTTAGAATATGAAAAGGATAACCTGATATTTTATATTTTGACTGCCACAGCTGGTATCACAGCTTTAGGAAGATGTGATGAGTAATTGCTGAATGATTTTCAATAAATGGCGTAGATATAGGACTATTCCCAGAAAGTATGTGGAGTCAGGTCAAGGAATGGAAAATCCAACTAAAGGAGCTTTTCAGGGAGCTGCCAGATTGATGTAACAGTGTCAATGCTCAAAAATGAGGCTATTTCTTTTAAAAACAATTGTTTTATTGTGTAAAGAACGCTTAACAAGAAAGCTAGCCTATTAACATATTTTAAATGTATCTTTGTGTGAATCACAATAAACTGGAAAATTCTGAAAGAGAAGGGAATACCACACCACCTGACCTGCCTCTTGAGAAATCTGTATGCAGGCCAAGAAGCAACAGTCAGAACTGGACATGGAACAACAGACTGGTTCCAAATAGGAAAAGGAGTACATCAAGGCTGTGTATTGTCACTGTGCTTGTTTAACTTATATGCAGAGTACATCATGAGAAACGCTGGGCTGAATGAAACACAAGCTAGAATCAAGACTGCTGGGAGAAATATCAATAACCTCAGATATGCAGATGACACCACCCTATGGCAGAAAGTGAAGAAGAACTAAGAGCCTCTTGACAAAAGTAAAAGAGGAAAGTGAAAAAGTTGGCTTAAAGCTCAACATTCAGAAAACAAAGATCATGGCATCTGGTCCCATCACTTCATGGCAAATAGATGGAGAAACTGTGGAAACAGTGGCAGACTTTATTTTTTTGGGCTCCAAATCACTGCAGATGGTGACTACAGCCATGAAATGAAAAGACACTTACTCCTTGGAAGAAAAGTTATGACCAACCTAGACAGCATAGTAAAAAGCAGAGACATTACTTTGTCAACAAAGGTTCATCTAGTCAAGGCTATGGTTTTTCCAGTAGTCATGTATAGATGTGACAGTTGGACTATAAAGAAAGCTGAGCAGCAAAGAATTGATGCTTTTGAACTGTGATGTTGGAGAAAACTCTTGAGAGTCCCTTGGACTGCAAGGAGATCCAACCAATCCATCTAAAGGAAATCAGTCCTGAATGTTCATTGGAAGGACTGATGTTGAAGCTGAAACTCCAATACTTTGGCCACCTGATATAAAGAGCTGACTCGCTGAAAAGACCCTGATGGTGGGAAGGATTGAAGGCGGGAGGAGAAGGGGACAACAGAGGATGAGATGATTGGATGGCATCACTGACTCAATGGACATGAGTTTGAGTAAACTCCAGGAGTTGGTGATGGACAGGGGAGGCCTGGCCTGCTGCAGTCCATGGGGTCACAAAGAGGTGGACGTGACTGACAGACTGAACTGAACTGAACTGAACTGAAGTGTATAATACAATATTGTTGAACATAGGTGCTATATCATACAGCAGATCTCTAGAATTTATTAATCTGGCTTAACTGAAATTTATGTCCATTGATTAGTTATTCCCATTTTCCCATCCTTCTAGCAACCACCATTCCACTCTTTGACTCTATGAATTTGATTACTTCAGATACTTCATAAACATAGAACAATGAGGATTATGTCCTTGTGCCTGACTTTTAACTAAGCATAATGTCTTTCAGGTCTATCCATGTTGTCACATTTCATTGGATTTCCTTATTTTTAAAGGCTGAACAGTATTACACTGTATATATATACTATATTTTCCTTATCCACTTACCTATCAATGGACATTTAGCTTGTTTTTGCCTCTTGACTATATGAATAGTGTTAAAATGGATATGAGAGTGCGTATGTCACTTTGAGATCTTAATTTCAATTCTTCTGGATAAATACCTAAAAGTGGCATTGATGGATCATATGTAGTTCTATTTTTAATTTTTTCAGGCACTAAAAACCCTGCATGCCTCTCTGATGGCTACAGGGTTACTGGTTTTCACAGCTACTGTAATTGCAAGGCTGCTGGTTTTCAAGAGAGAGAGTAGGACTAAAGCAAGTAAGTCCCTACAAAGCACACTGTCCTCAAGATTCAGTCATTTTTCTTGAATAAAAGATCTCAGATTCTTGCAAATATTTAATTAATCTCTGGAGTTTTTAGAAAGTTGATTCTGATGATTTTTCCCAGTGTTCATTGCTATTTTCGAGGATCTTAGTCCACAATTCACAACTGTTCATCTTGGGAAAATTAATTAACATCATTCCTCTCAGTTTTCACATTTGTAAAACAAGGATAATAATATACCTCAGAAAAGTTGTGAGTATTAGACAAGTCCATTGAGGAAAATCACTGAATATGGTACCTGGCACATAACACCCAATAAACCCTGGCCAACATGATCATTTACATTCATTTTAAATATGTAAGCTCAGATATTAACAAACTTATCTTTTAAAAATAATTAGTTTTATATTTACAGTGTAAGTCACATTTTATTTTTTCTGAATTCATTTATCTGGGTAGATGGATTTATAGATTATATTATACAATGTTTCAGATCACAGCAGTTGGTAATGTTTTATATTCCATTACATTGAGTATTCCCTAAAGCTTTTTGAAACAATACCAGATGGCCAACCTGTTGGAGATATTATGCTTATACTTACTGTTCAAGTATGTAGGCTGAAAAAAATCACACTAAAACAGGGTACTTTTGTTACTTCAGAAAAATAAGCCTGTTATATTTTTTTATGTACTTTTTAAAATGCGTTTACAAAATTGCACTTTTTGAAAGGACTGTCTCAGGAAGAAAATGTAAAATTTATAATATTTTATGAGGTACCTAGAGTTACAAAGTCATTAAGTTTTTATGAATTATTTTAAATTTTAATAACAAGCAAAGATGCTTCCTTAAGATATCTTCTCCCAAAGGTGAGTGGATGTTAGAAGATGAGGCTATTCCAGTGCCTTAAATGTCAGCAAGCTTGAGCCTGTCAGTGAATGGGATTAGTACATAATCAAAATGGATAATTTGGAATATTTAAAAATAATAATTAGGTATGAAAAATCATCATTATTTCCCCTCTCTTTTATAAATATATTGAGCATAATATTCATGTAAATATTCACTTCAGGTTTTCTTTGGGGATTTATTTTTTTAGTTAGTGTTCTCAAGGTTCTGATTTTTGAATAAGCAAGCAAAGATGTCTATGTTGGTTTACCAGCTGTTCTTCTTCTTTAAGACTCAACTGATATATTTCAATTATTATAATTTGGAATATTTTGATATATTAAAGATTACATCAAATTAGATCTAAGAGAGATAAATATACTTTACATAAAATCTTCTAATCATTCTGAAAAGAACTTATTTCTTAAGAATCAGCATTTTTACTTAACTTCATATAATCTTTTCATGTATACAATGAATATTTTATATATATGTTGATAGTGTGACTGCCTTTGCTATCTGATGTTTTGGAAAGAAAATGCTTTCATAGGTAAGCCCTATGACAATTAGACTCTTTCAGTTGTTATAACCAAAAACTCATCCCAAACTAGCTTTAGTCTCTTTTCTGTCTTCTCACCTCTGTATGTATATATGTTGGTCACTCAGTCATGTCCTATTCTTTGTGACCCCATGGACTGTAGTCTGCCTGGCTCCTCTGTCCATGAAATACTCCAGGCGAGAATTCTGGAATAGGTTTCTATTCCCTTCTCCAGGGTATCTTCCCAACCCAGGGATCAAATCCTGGTGTCCCACATTGAAATCAGATTTACTTGAATCTGAGCCACCATGGCTCAGCCACCTGAGCTTTCCCTAGTCTGAGCCACTAGGGAAGCCCCCTTACCTCTGTAGTAGACTTAAAAACTAGTAGCCTTGCAAAACACAGTATCTGTGAAAACAAGCAACCTTACAGCCATCAAAGGATCACATTGTATAAAGGGATGGAAAAAGATATTCCACGCAAACTGGAACCAAAGAGAGCAGAAGTGACTATACTTATATCTGTGCTGTGCTTAGTCACTCAGTTGTGTCTGACTTTTTGTGACCCCATGGACTATAGTCTGCCAGGCTCCTCTGTCAGTGGGGATTCTCCGGGCAAGAATACTGGAATAGGTTTCCAAGTCCTCCTCCAGGGGATCTTCCCAACCCAGGAATCAGACCCAAGTCTCCTGCATTGCAGGCAAATTCTTTACTGTCTGAGATAAATACTTATATCGCACAGACATATTTATCTGAACTTGTATATCACAAAATTAGACATTAAGTAAAAATTGCTGCAGGAGATCAAGAAGATAATTACATAATAATAAAAGGATCCATTAAAAAATAATAATAAAAGGATCCATTAAAAGGAAGATAAAACAATTACCAATATACATACATCAAATATCAAAGCATTTAAATATGTAAAGCAAACATTAGCAGATCTGAGGGTAGCAATAGACAGCAATAAAATGATAATAGGAGACTTAAATAACTCACTTTAAACAATGGATAGATTACTCAGACAAAGTCACTAAGGAACCAAGACCTGAACAACATTAAATACCAAACAAACCTAACATACACAGAACTTTCTACCCAACAGCAAGCTGACTGTACATTCTTTTCAAGTGCACATGGAACATCTAGGATCACATGTTAGGTTATAAAGTAAGTCTTAAGAAATTCAAGAAGAGTGAAATGATCTCAATTATATTTTCAGATCACAATGGAAATTAACTAGAAATCAATAGCAAAAGAAAATTGGAAAATCTCATGAATAAATGGAAAATAAAGAATACATTCGAGCAATTATTGTGTCAAAAAATAAATAAAAAGAGAAATTAAAAAATATCTTAGACAGACAAAAATGAAAGCACCCCAAAATGAGATACAGCAAAAACAATACTAAGAAGGAAGTTTAAAAACACCTATACAAGGTAGATCTCAAACAAGGAAGATCTCAAATAAACCACTCAATTTTATACCTCAAGAAATATAAAAATAACCAACTAAGCCACAATTAGCATAAAGAAGGAAGTAATGAAGATTAGAGCAGAAATTAATTAAAGAATTGGAAAATAATACAAAAAGCAATAAAAACAAGAATTATTGAAAAGAAAACAAAATTGATGAAACTTTAGCTAGATTAGGAATAAATCAATGATGGTGCAAATAAAATCAGAATTAAAAGGGAAGATATAACAAATAATTACACTAAATAGCAATAACCTCAGATATGCAGATGACACCACGCTTATGGCAGAAAGTGAAGAGGAACTAAAAAGCCTGTTGCTGAAAGTGAAAGTGGAGAGTGAAAAAGTTGGCTTAAAGCTCAACATTCAGAAAACTAGGATCATGGCATCTGGTCCCATCACTTTATGGGAAACAGATGGGGAAACAGTGGCAGACTTTATTTTTGGGGGCTCCAAAATCACTACAGATGGTGACTGCAGCCATGAAATTAAAAGACGCTTATTCCTTGGAAGGAAGGTTATGACCAACCTAGATAGCGTATTCAAAAGCAGAGACATTACTTTGCCAACAAAGGTCCATCTAGTCAAGGCTATGGTTTTTCCTGTGGTCATGTATGGATGTGAGAGTTAGACTGTGAAGAAGGCTGAGCGCCAAAGAACTGATGCTTTTGAACTGTGGTGTTGGAGAAGATTCTTGAGAGTCCCTTGGACTGCAAGGAGATCCAAACAGTCCATTCTGAAGGAGATCAGCTCTGGGATTTCTTTGGAAGGAATGATGCTGACGCTGAAACTCCAGTACTTTGGCTACCTCATGCGAAGAGTTGACTCATTGGAAAAGACTGATGCTGGGAGGGATTGTGGGCAAGAGGAGAAGGGGACAACTGAGGATGAGATGGCTGGATGGCATCACTGACTCGATGGACATGAGTCTGAGTAAACTCCAGGAGTTGGTGATGGACAGGGAGGCCTGGCATGCTGCGATTGATTCATGGGGTCACAAAGAGTCGGACATGACTGAGCGACTGAACTGAACTGAACTGAACACTGAGATAAAAAATCATAAGGGATAATTGTGAACGATTGGGAGGTAGCAAGTTGGACAACTTATAGGAAATGGATAAATTGCTAGAAGCATACAATCTACTAACACGGATTCAAAAGAAATAGAAAGCCTGAACAGCTAAATAACAGGGAGATTGCATCAGTAATAAAAAAAACCTCCCTATAAGAAAAGGAAGGACTAACTAAGGATAACATTGCAGGTGAATTTCAGTTCAGTTCAGTTCAGTCGCTCAGTTGTGTCCAACCCTTTGTAACCCCATGGACTGCAGCACGCCAGGCCTCCCTGTCCATCACCAACTCCCGGAACTTACTCAAACTCATGTCCATTGAGTTGGTGATGCCATCCAACCATCTCATCCTCTGTCATCCCCTTCTCCTCCTGCATCTAATCTTTCCCAGCACCAGGGTCTTTTCCAAAGAGGTAGTTCTTCACATCAGGTGGCCAAAGTATTGGAGTTTCAACATCAGTCCTTCCAATGAATATTCAGGACTGATTTCCTTTAGGTAATACAAATAAACATTTGTTAGGTAGAGTCATAGTTTGTCAGTGAGCTGAGATTCAGGAGAAGACTGCAAGAGAATTAAGACTGAAAATTGAGTACTCACAGGTCCTGGAGAAAGTACATGACAAGCCTAGGAGGTCCACATAGCCAAGTCAAGGATGCAACAGAGAGTTGGCAGGAATAGGGGCATATGCCTTTATTGGGGGTCCCAATGGGGTACTTTGGAGTTCCTGACCTAAGCCTGGATTGATCAATTCAGACCATAAAAGAGGTTTTAGTAAGCTCTGTGGAGTGTGTAAAGGGAAGACCCTGGGAGACAAAGGAGATTTTGTCACAAGGGCTTTTGGGGAAGTCATATTAGGAACTTATATTTACTTGTGACTCTGCAGGCTATCATCTAGAACACACTCTTACATGAAGAGCTGGTATTAGTTTAAGGTCTTCAGGGTGCTTGGCTAAACCAAATAAATGCCAAGACAGCAATACTCTGGAGTTGTTTAGCTAGACAGCGCCCAAAGAGCCACACCTCCTGGTTTTCCAACTTAATGTCATATATGTGTCACTGAGCCAGTTCTTGGTTTAAATCTGAAGAAGTCTTGGTAGGTTCTACTTTACATTCTAAGAGAGCCCTGAGCTGCCATGTACAAAAATAAACTCTTATTGAAGAGCCTGTTGGTATACTCAAATCATCACGGCATCCCAGCAGAACCCAGAATTTTCCACCAAAGTGTCAGACACATAGTGCACCATCTTGGATGTTGTAGACCCAGATGACGTTAATAGAGCTGAACTCAGTTGATTCACACAGTGGTGGAGATAATAAGATGGTGTTGTTTTAAACCACTAAATCTGGGGGTGATTTGTAGTTCATTGCTAGGTAACTGAGACACTCATAAGTCACTAAAAATAGATTATATAGAATAAAAATGAATGAATTGCCTAATTATGATTTCCTCACTTTGAAATTGAGTTAAGGTTAACTCTTTTTCTCTGACATATAATTACATAGCCAGTATTATTAGTATTTGTATAGTATTATTATTATTTGTATAGTTGTTGTTGTATCAATTACTATACTTTTGGTTGCTTAGATTCTTTCTGAAGTTTGTTTTTTTTTTTCCAAAGTTAAATGAAAGTTAAGCCACTTATAGATTTGGCAGTAAAGAAGATACCAGATGTCACATATGTGATGAAAATATTCTTAATTTTCCTGTTGTCATTAAAAAAATCTTTTAAAATCCTTTAGTGGAAGTTTAGATTTGTATCTGCTTATCAGTCATAGGAAAATATAATTTTTTAAATACATAAAATACTTTAAAGAAATTGCTGAGTATTTTTAATAGTGTCTTCATTTTAATGATGGAAAATAGGATAAAGAGGCTCAAACGTGTTCTAAAAATATAAATTTTTCTTTTGAAAGTTTCTAGCTTAGAACTTGGCATACTAGTCATGCTGAAATATATTTGGAGTATGTGTGTTAATCAGAAATAGTGATTCTTTAATAAGCTGGTACTTCAAAAATATTTTGATAGGTCTCAATGCTTCCACATTGTTTGATTATATGAGACCATTACAAAAAGCTACATTCATTGCCTTACTCCCAAAGGAACTGCATTTCAGGCCAAAGTTTTATTCTCTTATCAGCAAAATCTTGGGATTACCTCTAGATTCTTAATCATTTTTCATCCTCAAAACCATGAAAAAAGTAACTTAGAGAATTTTTGTGTTTAGTTTGAATCAGTATATCTTTATACACACATAGACATTGAACTCTGGAATGTATCTAGTTCTATCATCTTGATTTAGCATGACTTGATTTTTATGCTAAGAGTTCATGACTGGCAGAGCCAATAGAATTCTAATATACAAATTTTATTTTTATAAAATAAAAATTTCTTAGTTATGGAGTATTTTCCAACCTCCTCCCTTAAGTGAGCTACAACTAAATGAAAAGGTTGGACTTCTAAATTATTCAGTAGAACTTTTTACATTTTTAGACTTCTCCGAGAGTGTAAACATCATAATAACATTAGATTTAAAAGTTATTGCTCTTATTTCCAGGAAAAAGCCATAACAATTATAATCTGCTGGCAAGTTCTCTTACTAAAGAGAAGAATGGAATTATAGAAACAAGAAGATATTTGAATGATTCTGACTTTACAGAAATGAACCATAACATCCAAGTTTTTTCCAGAGGATAACCTCTAAAGCATAATCTTTAGACAATTCAGTTATAAAGAAACTTTTTTTAGTTCAAAAATAAGGACTCTTCCTTAAAAATCCCTAGTGAGCAGGTGAACACTCTCTCTGAAAAGTGGGCAGATGATATGAATAGAAAATTTATAGAAATCCAGATGACTTGAAATAAGTGAAACACTGCTTAATCCCACTAAAAATCACAAATATACAAATTTTAAAATAAGATATTTGAATTCACTAGGGGAAAAGAAAGGTAATAAGATAATCAAAAAGTTTGAGCTAACAGGCTCCCTTATACTCTGTATGAATATTTTTGACCTAGCATTTCCAGTTAACATTATGTGACCTAGAAAATGCCTCCATAGGTGCATTCAAAAGCATAACCACTGTCGCATTGATTCAAATAATGAACATATGGAAGCAATATAAATATCTATTAATAGGAGAGATTCTATAATCTAAGAATATCCATAATGCATTTTATTTATTTATTTAAAAATTTTTTACACGTTTTTCTCCAGAGTATAGCTGATTTACAATGTTGTGTTACTTACAGGTGTACAACAAAATGATTACTTTTACATATGTATGTGTCTATTTTTTCAGATTCTTTTCCCTTATAGGATATTAAAAAAACTTTGAGTATAGTTCTTTGTGCTATAAATTCCTTTTTGATAATCTATTTTATATATGGTAGTGTGTATATGTTAATCCCAAACTCTTAATTTATCCCTCTCTCCCCCTTCCCCCTATGGTAACCACAAATTTGTTTTCTATGTCTGTGGATGTACTTCTCTTTTGTATGTATTAATAAGTTTGTTTCTATCATTTCAGCTTCCATGTATAAGTGATATCATATATTTGTCTTTCTCTGTCTGGCTTACTTCACTTAGTACGATAATCTCTAGGACCATCCTTGTTGCTGCAAATTGCATTTTAAGAGTGGGACAGATTTAGATGTATTATAAAATAAAAGTATTCAAGATATATTATTACATGAACAAAGCTATGCTGAGTACAGTGACCCTGAGGAAAAAGGAGGGAAAAATAATGAGGTAAGAGATATGCATATATTAATTTTGTATTTATGTAGAAATAAAAAGAATGGGAAAAATTTAAGGTACAACTTGAAAGAATCTCATCTTTGGTTTTAAATTGTGCTTAGGTAAACCATATATAATCAAATAATTTCATAGTTCCAGCTTTCAAAGTGAGGTTAGTGATTGCTATGTAATATAAAGGTAATTTTTAAGTTCCATTATCTAATGGGGTATAGATAAAATCTTTGTAATCCAGAACAATAAGAATGATTGACTGTGGACAACAAAGCCTGAGTTTATGGACTGAGTGATACTGAACATGTTGCTTCACCTCAGTTCCTCTCTTTCCTTACTTATAAAATGAATCTAGTAAGTTCCTGGGGGAGATCAAAGAAGATATTATAGGAAAATATTTCATATGCTGCCAAGCACATAAGTCTTCAGAAATGAATATCTATTTTAATGTATTCATAATAAAATAAACTAAAAAATTTAAAACAGCATCTTAAATCACTGATTAGAACAAAGTAAAGACAGTTAACTTAAATGATTAACCCAATTTAATGGAATCCTTAAAAGCATTAGTTTTATTCAAGTTTATTTCTTTCCTCATTAAATTTATCATTTGAAATGTAGCTTTAGAAATTCAAATAATTCTTCTTAATATAAGTAATGTTTCCATGTCCCTATAGAGTCATAAATTGACCAGAATTTAGAATGCCACCTGGTAAAGAAAGGTCTGCAAAGTAAATTAGAAATGAATGTTGTCTTGGATATGTTTGAAACATTGTAATACTTGGATTTTAGATTGAGCTCAACTTTGTGTTGTTTAAGGTTAAAAGATTCTTCCAGATTAGCCATACGATAAGCAAGAAAGCGTGATCCTATGCTATGCTATGCTAAGTCACTTCAGTCGTGTCTGACTCTGTGTGACCCCATAGATGGCAACCACCAGGCTCCCCCATCCCTGGGATTCTCCAGGCAAGAACACTGGAGTGGGTTGCCATTTCCTTCTCCAATGCATGAAAGTGAAAAGTGAAAGGGAAGTCGCTCAGTCGTGTGCAACTCTTCGCGACCCCATGGACTGCAGCCTACCAGGCTCCTCCATCCATGGGATTTTCCAGGCAAGAGTACTGGAGTGGGGTGCCATTGCCTTCTCTGGATCCTATGCTAAGGGATAAGATTAAAAAAATTTTAAAAAGAAAAGTCTTTATCAATCACAGCATTTCGTTCTGAGTTAAATTGCTGAAAACTGATGACCATGTCACTTTGGTATTTTATAGAGTAATATTCTTTATGGAGATTTACTGACACTGAAATATCTCAAAGTGTATTTATTTATGAAGGTTAATTCACAATAGTCTTACCAAGGTAAACTATTTTAAAACAAATTAAATCACTACTAAGTGATTTCAATCACTAAGACCAGGTCTGCAAAAACTATTAGAACCTGATAGCAGACAGCAAAGCCAATCAAATGAACCCAAAGTGGTACTTCTACATTCAACAATGAGCTTTACCTAGGTAACTGTGTAGAAATGATGAGTAACCCGGGAACTTTTGTTTAGAAACATATTATTGAGACTGTTAAAATTCTAATCTGAATAATTGTCTGAATGCATAAATAATTCAGCTTATAATTGTATTGTGTAATTATAATATTCTGAATTTTTAAAATGTAATTAATACTGTTTGAAGCTGTCTTTCACATTTAGCTTTTATTCTTTCAAGAAAAGAAAGTCCCCTTATCTTTCTTCTTTTTGAAGGAAAAGAGGCATGCATATTTTAAAAGAAAGTGGTGATTAGTATCCCTATTCTCTTGTCTTTATTGGAAAGTATGGTTCCTTTTTAGGTAAGCCAAGTCTCACTACAAATGACAAATTTGATGATGAAGCAAAAACATTCACACTTTGAAGTCAGAAGAAACAGCTTGCTGGGTTGACAGAGGCAAATGGAGGGAAATGTGCCTAGAGTTGTTAACGAACCCAGAAACACAGTGTGGCATTTAAGTTAGTTAGAAGGGATGGAAGATGAATCCCTGGAATACAAATAATGTTAGTTAATATTTATTTAGCTTTGAAAGTACATTTCTTTAATTAAATAAAAGAAGCATCATATTCCTCTACCAACTTATAATCTGTATGAATGGAGAAATCATTTAACAGCTAAGCTCAGAACTAAACTATTGTTTATCTGTATGCATGGCTCAGAGAAAGAGATTGTAAGAGGAAAGAAGATGACATTCTATCATAAATCATTGATAAATAACTCATGAATTTATTGGACCTATTGAATAAATTTTACATTTTTACTTAGCTGAGGAAGGGAATTCTTTGATTTCTAGAAGTAGAATAGAAAAGAGGCTAACTATGTATTAAGAGCTACTATTTTTTACTTATAAATTAAGCATTCCTTCCGTGAAAATAAACATTCAAACTGTGGAAAATTCTTAAAGAGAAGGGACTACCAGACCACCTTACATGCTTCCTGAGAAATCTGTGGGCAGGTCAAGAAGCAGCAGTTAGAACAGGACATGGAATAACAATCTGGTTCAAAATCAGGAAAGGAGTATGTCGAGGCTGTATATTATCACCCTGCTTATTTAGCTAATGTGCAGAGTACATCATGAGAAATGCCAGGCTGGATGAAGCACAAGCTGGAATCAAGATTGCTGGGAGAAATATCAACAACCTCAGATATGCAGATGACACCACCCTTATAGCAGAAAGTGAAGAGAAACTAAAAAGCCTTTTGATGAACTGAATGAAGAGAGTGAAAAAGCTGGCTTAAAACTCAACATTCAGAAAACTAAGATCATATCATCTGATCCCATCACTTCATGGCAAATAGATGGGGAAAAAATGGCAACAGTGACAGACTTTGTTTTCTTAAGCTCCAAGATCATGGTGACTGCAGCCATGAAACAAAAGACGCTTGCTCCTTGGAAGAAAAGCTATGACAAATCTAGACAGCATATTAAAAAGCAGAGACATTGCCAACAAAGGTCTGTCTAGTCAAAGCTGTGGTTTTTCTGGTAGTCATGTATGGGGATGTGAAAATTGAACAATAAAGAAAGGCAAGTGCAGAAGAATTGATGCTTTTGAACTGTGGTGTTGGAGGAGACTCTTGAGAGTCCCTTGGATTGCAAGGAGATCCAACCAGTCCATTCTAAAAGAAATCAGTCCTGAATATTCATTAGAAGGACTGTTGCTGAAGCTGAAGTTCCAATATTTTGACCACCTGATGCAAAGAACTGATTCATTTGAAAAGACCCTGATGCTTGGAACGATTGAAAGCAAAAGGAGAAGGGGACAACAAAGGATGAGATGGTTGGAAGGCATCACCAACTCAATGGGACATGAGTTTGAGCAAACTCTAGGAGATAGTGAAGGACGAGGGAGCCTGGCATGCTGCAGTCCATGGGCCTCAGAGTTGGACACGACTTGGCAACTCAACAGCAGCAACAATAAATGATTGTTTTAAGCTGCAGAGTCAGAACTTAGATAATTGCTTGTACTCTACTACTTCTTGGCTTGTAACTCCTTTCCATCCCAGCAAGTCTTACATCTACACAATATTTAGACACAATAATATGTAATAATTTGCAGTTTACAAATGAAATTGAATCTCTTATGCTTTGAAGCTAATGTGCTGGAGTTAGCTTCACCATACACCTCAACTTGGGCTTTTATTGTTCTCTCTTCATCATCTTCTATACAGCTACACTCATGACATGGTGAAAATTTTGTTGCTTTGTGATATATTTCCAGAATATAGCCAACTGATGATATTGGTGAGTAGTAAGGAGACCTAAGAGAGTAGCAATTCTTATTCCTCAAATAGCTTTATATATGATTTTGGCCTTGTGTTTGTAGGACCATTAAGAGTTAGAAGAAACCACTTACCTTCTTTTTCACTCTGTATTTCTGAATTTTTAAGGAAGAAATTATGTACTAGAATAGTATTTTTGACTTTGAAAATTCTTGCAAGTCTCAGGGAGTATCTCTTGAGAATGCTAGGGTCTCCAGTAGCAGGATTAGATTTATAGGACACTTGTAGTTTACAAGAAGCTTTGAAATTCAAAGTTAATGAGGTTTCCCCCATGGTGGCCCATACAAATGGAGATGTCAGAACAAGATGAAGCATAAACTCCTACTGGAGTTGAGGGTGGTCTAATTTTATTATAATGTGGAAGGAAAAAGAGAGGGCAGAACAAATAATAACATTTATATTCATCTCTTCAGGTAAAGCAGAGTTGGAACAACTTCTGGAAGCATTAAGTAAGAAGTAAGGAAATATAGCTATCAGAAATTAAATTAGGGAATGTGCAGAGTGAGAAAATACACAAGCTGCTGCTAAGTTACAGTGTGATTATCAGTGTTCTCATTGCCTTTGAGTAAAGCCACCATGTAGTATGTCTCCTGAATCCTTACCAAGGGCATTATTTTATTTTATTTTTAGAATTAATTTTTTATTGGAGTATAGCTGCTTTATAGTGTTGTGTTACTTGCTACTGTACAGCAAAGTGAATCAGTTGTACATATACATAATTCACTGATAGATATATGAGACAGAGTTCCAAAGAATAGCAAGGAAAGATAAGAAAGCCTTCCTCAGTGATCAGTGCAAAGAAATAGAGGAAAACAATAGAATGGGAAAGACTAGAGACCTCTTCAAGAAAATTAGAGATACCAAGGGAATATTTCATGCACAGATGGGCTCAATAAAGGACAGAAACAGGATGGAACTAACAGAAGCAGAAGATATTAAGAAGAGGTGGCAAGAATACACAGAACTGTACAAAAAAGATCTTCATGACACAGATAACCATGATGGTGTGATCACTCACCTAGAGCCAGACATCCTGGAATGTGAAGTCAAGTGGGCCTTAGGAAGCATCACTGTGAACAAAGCTAGTAGAGGTGATGGATTCTAGTTGAGCTGTTTCAAATCCTGAAAGATAATGCTGTGAAAGTGCCACACTCATTATGCCAGCAAATTTGGAAAACTCAACAGTGACCACAGGACTGGAAAAGGTCAGTTTTCATTCCAATGCCAAAGAAGGGCAATGCCAAAGAATGTTCAAATTACTGCACAATTGCACTCATCTCACTCGCTAGCAAAGTAATGCTCAAAATTCTCCAAGCCAGGCTTCAGCAGTACATGATCCGTGAACTTCCAGATTTTCAAGCTGGTTTTAGAAAAGGCAGAAGAACCAGAGATCAATTTGCCAACATCTGCTAGATCATCTAAAAAGGAAGAGAGTTCCAGAAAAACATCTACTTCTGCTTTATTGACTATGCCAAAGCCTTTGACTGTGTGGATCACAAGTGACTGTGGAAAATTCTTCAAGAGATGGGAACACCAGACCAATTGCCTGCCTCCTGAGAAATCTATATGCAGGTCAAGAAGCAACAGGTAGAACTGGACACGGAACAACAGACTGAATCCAAATCGGGGAAGGAGTACATCAAGGCTGTATATTGTCACTCTGCTTATTTGACTTCTATGCAGAGTACATCATGAGAAATGCCAGGCTGGATGAAGCACAAGCTGGAATCAAGATTGCAGGGAGAAATATCAAAAACCTCAGATATACAGATGATACCTCCCTTATGACAGAAAGTGAAGAACTAAAGAGCCTCTTGATGCAAGTGAAAGAGGAGAGTGAAAAAGCTGGCTTAAAACTCAACATTCAGAAAACTAAGATATTGGCATCTGGTCCCATCACTTCATGGCAAATAGATGGGGAAACAATGGAAACAGTAAAAGACTATTTTGGGGGGCTCTAAAAATCACTGCAGATGGTGACTGTAGCCATGAAATTAAAAGACACTTGCTCCTTGGAAGAAAAGCTATGACCAACCTAGACAGTATATTAAGAAGCAGAGACATTACTCTGCCAACAAAGGTCTGTATAGTCAAAGGGATGGTTTTTCCAGAAGTCGTTTATGGATGTGGGAGTTGGACTATAAAAAAAGCTGTGCACTGAAGAATTGATGCTTTTGAAACTGTGGTGTTGGAGAAGACTCTTGAGAGTCCCTTGGACTGCAAGGAGATCCAACCAGTCCATTCTGAAGGAGATCAGTCCTGGGTGTTCTTTGGAAGGACTGATGCTGAACCTGAAGCTCCAATACTTTGGCCACCTGATGCGAAGAACTGACTTATTTGAAAAGACCCTGATGCTGGGAAAGATTGAAGGCAGGAGGAGAAGGGGATTACAGAGGATTAGATGGTTGGATGGCATCACCAATTCAATGGACATGAGTTTGAGCAAGTTACAGGAGTTGGTGATGGACAGAGAAGCCTGGCATGCTGCAGTCCATGGGATCACAAAGAGTCGGACACGAATGAGAGACTGAACTGAGTTTAGCTGATACAGAGTCAAGGAGGACACCAAGGTTGTTAATCTGAAAAGTTGGAAGAAATAACTTGCCATTTACTGAGATAGAGATGATTGGTAAGGAATCATGATTGAGAATAAATGAATGTGCCCATCACTCAGTCATGTCTGACTCTTTGTGACCCTATAGACTGTAGTCTGCCATATTCCTCTCTCCATGGAATTTTCTCAGCAAGAATATTGGAGTGGATTGCCATTTCTTCATCCACGGGATCTTTCTGTCCCAGCAATCAATCCCATGTCTCCTGTGTCTCCTGAATTGCAGGCAGATTTTTTTCCTCTGAAGCCCAACATGATTGAGAGAAGGGGAGTAATTAAGTTTTAGATATAAGTTTAAAATGCCTTGCACATGCAACTATACCCACTGGAGGATAGTTGAATATATATTATATATTTAAGTTCAGTGATGAGGGAAGAGATTATAGGTGGAGATGTAATTTTGATTATCTTCAGTCTATGTGTGTCTGATAACTGAGCAAATCTCAAAGGTTATTTATAAATATTACTCATTGAATAATTCAATTAATATTTATGAGAGTACTATGCTGTCTTCTATTTAATAATGATAAACAGAAATTTCTTTGTAATCAAACTCCCTTATTTTAAAGTACTGTAATTAATTTAATCAAACTATGTCCAGTAATACTTATATATTAAGCACCTTTTTTTAGCATTTTTTTTAATGTGGACCATTTTTAATGTCTTTGTTGAATTTGTTATAGTATTACTTCTGTTTTATGTTTTGTTTTTTTGGCCAAGAGGCATGTGGGATTGAACCTGCACCCTCTGCATCAGAAGGTGAACTCAACCAATGGACCACGAGTGAAATGCCCTTAAACTCCTTTTTTTAACTAAAATAAAGACACTCTTCCTAAATTCTGAAAATATAACCACTTTCTGTACATAACACTATGACTTCAGTCTTTTAGTATCTTTTTCAATATTCCTTGAATCTCTAGAATTGAGTTCTTTTGTTAAGCATTACAAGTCCTTCAGTTGTGCATAGAATTGCACCAACTACCTACGTACCTGCTTAAAAATATTAAACAGATTAAAAAGTCTCATAATCTTTTATTATAATTTTGATCATTACCCAATAAAGAGCCAGTTTCATTTTTCATGGAAATGGTCCAAGAATACTTTCTTTCAAGAATGCTTACCTAAATAATCTGTAGTCCATTCATTCTTCAATATACTCCAAATTTTTTATTGTATCAAATTACACAATTATCCATATACTTGCCTTCTTGTAAAAGATATTCTCCGTTATTGAGCTCTTTCTTCTAAGTGACTTTTTGAGCTTCTGCTATAGGAAACTTGACATTCCTGTTATTTTTAAAATTCAACAAACATCTATTGAAAGCCTGATAGGCATTGAGGTCTTTATGTAGTATAGTGATATATATTATAATATGTATTTATTTCAAGGTAATTAAGAAATAAGTTTTTTCATTATCATACAGAATTTTCATAAATTCTACTAATAAAAGCCATATTTCTCTAAGAAATGGATTTATTTTCCTCTTAAAATTAATATAAGTGTTAGAATTGATAATGTAGCCATCATTTGGCATACTAGGAAGTCTGCAATTCAGCTCTCTCAACTGTAAAGGACCTTTGGTTTGATTTTTGTATACTCTCCGTTTTGATTCTAATTTTGTTGTGTTCTCAATTCTTTATTTTTTGTAATCTGTTGGTTTTATATATAATTATAATCGATGCATATCTTTTTTGTAATGAGGCTAAGTATATATATATGTGTATACATACACATAAATGCATAGATTGTGGCTATATCTCTATATATTTGTGTATGTATAAATATGTGCTATATGTGGCTATATCTATATATATCTATGGAGAATAAGTTGTATTATTGTAAAAATATATGCTGCTCTCATCTATCTGATTTTTCTTTGCTAGGTTATTCTTGAAGAAAGATAATATTTTTGTTACCATTGATATCAAACTGGTCCATGTGTCTTGACTTAGCTGATGAAATGTGACTCATACGACACATGCCACTTCCAAGAAGAAGCTTTAGATCCTGTGCTTGGTTCCACCATTGTTCTCAAGAATTAAGTTCTAGATAGTAGCCACTTCTTCAATTTGATCTCAGATCTTAGCTACAGCTGAACTATGACAAGCATATAACAGGAATAATAAATAAACCTATATTATAACCCACTAAGAGTTGGTGATTGTTGATACTAAACTAATTAATTATAAGCTAATACAGTTTATTCATATATATTATTCTGTATTATCCACCTACATAGCTATGTAAGTGAATTAATTTCTCTTTACATACAAACCACCTTAACATATTAGTGCCTTTAGAGACTATTACATTTTAAGTACATTTTTGTCTATTCAAGAATATATACATTTCCCTAAGGTTTAAATACATCATCAGTAACTCAAATTATAATTGTAGAAACAAGTAACATATTACTTTATGACTAATATGGTCACTAGCCATGTGGGGCTACTTAAAATTAAATTAACTAAAATAAAAATAGAGTTTCTTAGTTCAACTAGTCACATTTCAGGAGAAGGAAACGGCAACCCACTTCGATATTCTTGCCTGGAGAATCCCAGGGACAGAGGAGCCTGGTGGGCTGCCATCTATGGGGTCGTTAAGAGTTGGACACGACTGAGCGACTTCACTTTCAGTTTCCACTTTCATGCATTGGAGAAGGAAATGGCAACCCACTCCAGTGTTCTTGCCTGGAGAATCCCAGGGACAGGGGAGCCTGGTGGGCTGCCATCTATGGGGTCGCACAGAGTCAGACACGACTGATGCGACTTAGCAGCAGCAGCAGCAGCCACATTTTAAGTGTTCAAATAACTGCATGTGGCCACTGACTAGTGTAATGGATAACACAGATATAGAATATTTCTCTCATTCCAGAAGGTTCTATTGGAAAGTTCTATTACCATATAAAAGAATGTTCTTTTGACTTTGCTGTACAGATATTTTTTATTTCCTACTTTTCTTTCTAAATAAAGTAGTGGCCATTTTTTGATCATGACACTATTTTGTTATGATTTTTTGCCACCAAAAAATCACAAATTGGTAGGAACATTCTAATGAGGAAAAATCTCAATTGAAAAGTCATTATATGCTGTTCACTTAATAGGAGAAAAACCCAGTGTTATGGCATTTTCTATTAGGATATAAATAATTAGACTGCAGAGCAGGCACATTTCAGAGTTCAAAGTGACATTACCACTCCCTCATAAAAACTAAGCAGTGAGTCACTCTGATGAAACTCACTTTTAGAATTAATTTGACTAGCATATCAAAATACTACAAAATACACGATCACTCTACACTGTATTTCTTCAGCTAAATAAAGTAGCTATCATTTTAGTAAATAGTTAATAATTAGTGAAAAATTCTAGATGATGCAGTTGAGTGACAATGAAAGGACTCAGAGGAAAAAGCTAAAAGCCTCATTTAAAAGTTCCAGAATGCTTTCTGAAATGTTTTGTATACTGATCATTCTGATCTGATTGTTTTTATTATCATTTTGTCAAAAGTAGCCATTAGAGGCAATGGGCATTCATGTTGAATAAAATTGAATTTGTTCATGGAGATATTCTGTTAGAGAATGTCACACAATAGTTTCCATCTTTTGTGCTTCTTTCTTTATGCTTCTACAAATGTGAAATTGATTCATAATAATCTTAGATATAGTAAAATGTGTCCAAGATTTCATAGTTGCATTCGAGGCATTGATCTACAAGTTAGTGAGATTTTTGTTGCCATCTTTTTAACCACACAGCAACTCTGTACAGTTGTTCTTATAAAGTCATACAAATTAGTAGCTGCTTGGTACCTATTACATATTGGTAGTTTTACATATAGATTTTTAGAAGGTTACACTGAACAGTGTTGAAATGAAATTTCTAGTTTTTTAAAGATAATGATGATAAAGTCTTTCTTTTTCAAAAAGGAATATTATTTAATGACATTTCCTAGTTACATGCCATGAATATTTTTCCATACTTGGATGAATTAATGTTGACTGCTGCTGCTGCTGCTAAGTCGCTTCAGTCGTGTCTGACTCTGTGCGACCCCATAGATGGCAGCCCACCAGGCTCCCCCGTCCCTGGGATTCTCCAGGCAAGAACACTGGAGTGGGTTGCCATTTCCTTCTCCAATGCATGAAAGTGGAAACTGAAAGTGAAGTCGCTCAGTCGTGTCCAACTCTTCAGGACCCCACGGACTGCAGCCTGCCAGGCTCCTCCGTCCATGGGATTTTCCAGGCAAGAGTACTGGAGTGGGGTGCCATTGCCTTCTCCATAATGTTGACTACTGATTACTAAATCATGACATGTGATTACTAAATCATGATATGTAGGATGAGAATATTGCAAATTTTATGTTACTGCTTTGATTGTGGAGGATGTTTATACAAATACATATTTAAAAGTTATGGCTCAGGATGGGGAACACATGTATACCTGTGGCGGATTCATTTTGATATTTGGCAAAACTAATACAATTATGTAAAGTTTAAAAATAAAATAAAATTAAAAAAAAATAAAAATAAAAGTTATGGCAAGTTGATAGTAAAAAAAACTTATAAAATGTTATCTTGATATGCCAGATGGTTTCTTCCAGCATTCTGTAAGGTGTTGGAAAAAAATGTTTATTTTGGATAAAAATATGAAGTGTTAAACATTTTATTGAAAACCTCACAATTCTTGTTCATTGACATCTCAGTATAAATCCAAAACGTGCTTAGACTAGGAAGTTGAACTAACCAGTCTTTTATAACATTTCCTTTGAAAAGGATAGCCTGGTGACTCTGATGGTAAAGAATTTGCTTGTAATGTGGAAGATCAGGTTCAATCCCTGGGTCAGGAAGATCCCCTGGAGAAGGGAATGGCAACCCCTTTCAGCATTCCTGCCTTGAGAATTCCATGGACAAAGGTACTGTTCATGGGGTCACAAAGAGTCGGACACGACTGAGCAACTAACGCTTTGAAAAGTATTTGTAGTTCTTTAGTCACTCTGTTGTGTCTGACTCTTTGTGACTTCATGGACTGCAGCACACCAGACTTCCCTGTCCTTCACTATCTCCAGGAGTTTGCTCAAACTCATGCCCATTGAGTCAATGATGCCATCCAACCATCTCATCCTCTGTCACCCTCTTCTCCTACTGCCCTCAATGTTTCTCAACATCAAGGTCTTTTCCAATGACTAGGCTCTTTGCATCAGGTGGTCAAAGTATTGGAGCTTTAGCTTCAGTGTCAGTCCTCCCAGTGAATATTCAGGGTTCATTTCCTTTAGGATTGAGTGGTTTGATCTCCTCGCAGTTCAAGAGATTCTCAAGAGTCTTCTCCAGCACCAGAGTTCAAACACATCAATTCTTCAGTGCTCAGCCTTCTTTATGATCCAACTCTCATATCCATACATGACTACTGGAAAAACCATAGCCTTGACTAGACGGACTTTTGTTGACAATGTAATGTCTCTGCTTTTTAATATGCTGTCTAGGTTGGTCATCACTTTCCTTCCAAGGAATAAGTGTCTTTTATTTTCAGGCTCCAGTCACCATCTGCAGTTATATTGGAGCCCAAGAAAATAACGTCTTTCAATGTTTCAATTTTTCCCCCATCTATTTGCCATGAAGTGAAGGGACTGGGTGCCATGATCTTTGTTTTTTGAATGTTCAGTTTTAAGCCAGCTTTTTAACTCTCCTCTTTCACTTTCATCAAGAGGCTCTTTAGTTCCTCTTCACTTTCTGCCATAAGGGTGGTATCATCTGCATATCTGAGGTTGTTGATATTTCTCCCTGCAATCTTGATTCCAGCTTGAGCTTCATCCAGCCCAGCATTTCTCATAGTGTACTATGCATATAAGTTAAATAAGCAGGGTGACAATACACAGCCTTGAAGTACTCCTTTTCCTATTTGGAATCAGTCTGTTGTTCCATGTCCAGTTCTAACTGTTGCTTCCTGACCTGCATACAGGTTTCTCAAGAAGCAGGTCAGGTGGTCTGGTATTCCCATCTCTTTCAAAATTTCCCAGTTTATTGTGATCCACACAGTCAAAGGCTATGGTATAGCCAATAAAGCAGAAATAAATGTTTTTCTGGAACTCGCTTGCATTTTTGATGATTCAGCGGATGTTGGCAATTTGGTCTCTGGTTCCTCTGCCTTTTCTAAAACCAGCTTTAACATCTGGAAGTTCACGGTTCACATACTGCTGAAGCTTGGCTTGGAGACTTTTGATCATTACTAGCATGTGAGATGAGTGCAATTGTGCGGTAGTTTGAGCATTCTTTGGCATTAACTTTCTTTGGGGTTGAAATGAGAAGTGACCTTTTCCAGTCCTGTGGACACTGCTGAGTTTTCCAAATTTGCTGGCATATTGAGTGCAGCACTTTCACAGTGTCCTCTCTCAGGATTTGAAATAGCTCAACTGGTATTCCATCACCTCCACCAGCTTTGTTCACAGTGATGCTTCCTAAGGCCCACTTGACTTCACATTCCAGGATGTCCGGCTCTAGGTGAGTGATCACACCATCGTGATTATCTGGGTCGTGAAGATCTTTTTTGTACAGTTTTTCTGTGTATTCTTGCCACCTCTTCTTAATATCTTCTGCTTCTGTTAGGTCCATGCCATTTCTGTCCTTTATCGAGCCTATCTTTCATGAAATGTTCCCTTGATATCTCTAATTTTCCTGAAGAGATCTCTAGTCTTTCCCATTCTGTTATCTTCCTCTATTTCTTTGCATTGATCTCTGAAGAAGGCTTTTTTATCTCTCCTTGCTATTCTTTGGAACTCTGCATTCAGATGCTTATATCTTTCCTTTTCTCCTTTGCTTTTGCTTCCCCTCTTTTCACAGCTATCTGTAAGGCCACCTCAGACATCATTTTGCCTTTTTGCATTTCTCTTTTTGGGGATGGTCTTGATTCCCGGTCCTGTTCAATGTCACCAACCTCCGTCCATAGTTCATCAGGGACTCTGTCTATCAGTCTACTCCCTTAAATCTATTTCTCACTTCCACTGTATAATCTTAAGGGATTTGGTTTAGGTCATAGCTGAATGGTCTAGTGGTTTTTCCCACTTTATTCAATTTAAGTCTGAATTTGGCAATAAGGAGTTCATGGTCTGAGTCACAGTCAGCTCCTGGTCTTGTTTTTACTGACTATATACAGTTTTTCTATCTTTGGCTGCAAAGAATATAATAAATCTGATTTTAGTGTTGGCCATCTGGTGATATCCATGTGTAGAGTCTCCTCTTGTGTTGTTGGAAGGGGTGTTTTCTATGACCAGTGCATTCCCTTGGCAAAACTCTATTAGCCTTTGCCCTGCTTCATTCCGTACTCCAAGGCCAAATTTGCCTGTTACTCCAGGTGTTTCTTGACTTTCTACTTTTGTATTCCGATCCCCTATAATGAAAAGTACATCTTTTTTGGTGTTAGTTCTAAAAGGTCTTGTAGGTCTTCTTAGAACCATTCAACTTCAGACCATTCAGGTATGACCTAAATCAAATCCCTTATGATTATACAGTGGAAGTCAGAAATCAGAAATAGATTTAGGGTCTAGATCTGATAGACAGAGTGCCTGATGAACTATGGATGGAGGTTTGTGACATTGTACAGGAGACAGGGATCAAGACCATCCCCAAGAAAAAGAAATGCAAGAAAGCAAATGGCTGTCTGAGGAGGGCTTACAAATAGCTGTGAAAAGAAAAGAAATGAAAAGCAAAGGAGAAAAGGAAAGATATACCCATTTCAATGCAGATTTCCAAAGAATAACAAGGAGAAATAAGAAAGCCATCCTCAGTGATCATTGCAAAGAAATAGAGCAAGACAACAGAATGGGAAAGACTAGAGATCTCTTCAGGAAAATTAGAGATATCAAGGGAACATTTCATGAAAGATAGGCTCGATAAAGGACAGAAATGGCATGGACCTAACAGAAGCAGAAGATATTAAGAAGAGGTGGCAGAATACACAGAAAAACTGTACAAAAAAGATCTTCATGACCCAGATAATCATGATGGTGTGATCACTCACCTAGAGCCGGACATCCTGGAATGTGAAGTCAAGTGGGCCTTAGGAAGCATCACTGTGAACAAAGCTGGTGGAGGTGATGGAATTCCAGTTGACCTCTTTCAAATCTAAAGGATGAGGCTGCACTCAATATGCCAGCAAATTTGGAAAACTCAGCAATGTGCACAGGACTGGAAAATATCAGTTCTCATTCCAATCCCAAAGAAAGGCAATGCCAAAGAATGCTCAAACTACCGCACAATTGTACTCATCTCACATGCTAGTATAGTAATGCTCAAAATGCTCCAAGCCAGGCTTCAGCAATACGTGAACTGTGAACTTCCTGATGTTGAAGCTGTTTTTAGAAAAGGCAGAGGAACCAGAGATCAAATTGCCAACATCTGCTAGATCATCAAGAAAACTAGAGAGTTCCAAAAAAACATTTATTTCTCCTTTATTGGCTATACCATAGCCTTTGACGGTGTGGACCACAATAAAAGTGTGGAAAATTTTTCAAGAGATGGGAATACCAGACCACCTGTCCTGCCTCTTGAGAAATTTGTATGATGGTCAGGAAGCAACAGTTAGAACTGGACATGGAACAACAGACTGGTTCCAAATAGGAAAAAGAGTACCTCAAGGCTGTATATTGTCACCCTGCTTATTTAACTTATATGCAGAGTACATCATGAGAATCACTGGGCTGGAAGAATCACAAACTGGAGTCAAGATTGCAGGGAGAAATATCAACAACCTCAGATATGCAGATGACACCACCCTTATAGCAAAAAGTGAAGAAGAACTAAAGAGCCTCTTGATAAAAGTGAAAGAAGAGAGTGAAAAAGTTGGCTTAAAGCTCAACATTCAGAAAACGAAGATTATGGCATCTGGTCCCATCACTTCATGGGAAATAGATGGGGAAACAGTGGAAACGGTGGCAAACTTTATTTTGGAGGGCTCGAAAATCACTGCAGATGCTGATTGCAGCCATGAAATTAAAAGAGCTCACTCCTTGGAAGGAAAGTTATGATCAACCTAGACAGCATATTAAAAAGCAGAGACATTACTTTGCCAACAAAGGTCCATCTAGTCAAGGCTATGGTTTTTCCGGTGGTCATGTATGGACGTGAGAGTTAGACTATAAAGAAAGCTGAGCGCAGAAGAATTGATGCTTTTGATCTGTGGTGTTGGAGAAGACTCTTGAGAGTCCCTTGGACTGCAAGGAGATCCAACCAGTCCATCCTCAAGGAGATCAGTCCTGGGTGTTTATTGGAAGGAATGATGTTGAAGCTGAAGCTCCAATCCTTTGGCTACCTGATGTGAAAACTTGACTCATTTGAAAAGACCCTGAGGCTGGGAAAGATTGAAGGCAGGAGGAGAAGGGGATGACAGAGGATGAGATGGTTGGATGGCATGTTCGACTCAATGGACTTAAGTTTGGGTAAACTCAGGAAGTTGATGATTGACAGGGAGGCCTGGCATGCTGCAGTCCATGGGATCACAAAGAGTCGGACATGACTGTGCAACTGAACTGAACTGAACATAGCCAAAGGCTTTAGCATAATCAATGAAGCAGAAGTAGATGTTTTTCTGGAATTCCCTTGGTTTTTCTATGATCCAAGAATATGGGCAATTTGATCTCTGGTTCCTCTGCTTTTCTAAATCCAACTTGCACATTGAAGTTCTCAGTTCACGTACTGTTGAAGCCTAGTTTGAAGAATTTTGAGTGTTACTTTGTTAGCATGTGAAATGAGTGCGATTGTTCCATAGTTTGAACATTCTTTGGCATTGCCCTTCTTTGAGATTGGAATGAAAACTGGCCTTTTCCAGCCCTGTGGCCACTGCTGAGTTTTCCAAATTTGCTGGCATATTGAGTGTAGCACTTTAACAGCATCATCTTTTAGGATTTGAAATAGTATTTAGGTCTTTTTCATTTAGAGAGTCAATGCCCCTCATATGCTTTATCCTTGGATTCCTTTGCCTGTGTCTAATTAGTGATGATGATTCTAATGCCAGGTATAGTTTTGGAGCATTATGTGTTTTTGGAAGAAATGTGTCCTGTAGATACCTGCAGTTTTAGAAGATAAAGGCCTCACACATCAGCAGAGTAAGACTTTTGCTTAAAGAATCTATTACCAAAATAACAAGATGTCACATAATTTTTTAAGGAGGAGGTCTTTTGAAAATAATGAATGTGATAAAGTTTTAAGATAACTTGATTTCTTGGGAGATTTTTCCAATTAGCTACAATATTTTCTAGAAGCATAGTCCTACATGCATGTTTCATTATGGACATTATAAAAATTTCCCAGGTTATCAGTAGGTAATTTATAAACAATTCACTAATTTGAACAGTTGCCACAAATCACCACTCTTTCTTCATCCAATTTTATTGCCTGAAATCTGTCTTTCCCAGATTTGTAAAGCAGCATTCAAAATGCCCAGAATGCACTGCTGTCCTCCTTCTTCCTAATATAACCCTTTTTCAAAAACCTCTGTTCCAGTCTTCAAGGTTATTTTATGATTCACTTGATGCAATTTTCCTATCAACCATGATTGGTTTGGAGATGGTCACAGGATCCAAGATTGCCTAGTTGAGACCAAAGAGAGAAAGTATATTCTTAGTTGAGTAGAGATGTTTCTGTCTTAGAGTGGATGTGAACAAAGAAACATTTTTTGGAGTTGCTGCTAGCAGTCATCTTGTGGCTATGACCAGAGTTGAAAAGTTGACAATTGACACGCTAAGAATGACAAAGTGGAGCAAAGCAAGAATGTAGGTCCATAATAGCATCATTGGGCCACGGCATCATGAGTTGCAGCTTCATATACGTTTCATGATAAAAATTGTATATTAAATCAGCTTGAAAATATTATTTGTATTAAAGTTAAACTACATTGAAACAACTGTTATGAGAAAGTCCAGAAGCTTAGACATATGGTTGAGAAAATTTATAGAAAAATTCTCTCAATAACTTTATCCAAGTGTAGGAATATGGTCCCTTGTAAATTGAGGACCGCTTGTATAATCTATGCCTTGTAAAGCATTTAAGTAATATGAAATGAATATTAAGTTGCTTTTTTATATCATATTTTAACTTTCCCATAAATCTCAACCATTAACTTTAAATTGTGTAAGTAATTATCCAGTCTGGGAACAAACAGATTTTTCCTGCCTTAAATCAGATAAAAAGATCGAGTTTTACCATATTTTTTTTCTATTGTTTGAGTATCTAAATCCAAACATTTACTAAGAGGATAGCTCTTATATTAATGATGCATTAACATTCTAATTTAGAATTTGTGATTAGCCATAAAAAAGCTTTTGCCCATATTTAATGAGTTGTTTTGTGTTTTCTTTTTTGGGTTGACCATACAAAAAATATATATACGAGGTATATATAAAATCAAATAAACAAATTCAATACTGAAATATATATGAAGTGATAACTTTCCATGCTGGTCAAGGCTATGAGGAGAAACTATAATTGATGCATAAAGATAATATATAAATGATGAGATGTCCTTGTTTAATTTTCACTTAAGAGATAGTTATTTTTCAACTGCAGTTGATCAGCATATGCTTTACTTAGAACAGGATACCAATAATTCCTTCTCTGCCCTGCAAGGACAGCTTTCTCATCACAGCCCAGGTCCCATAGAGTTAGTTGACTGAGACCTGGAAAGAAGTGTGATAATATTCCCATAATAAACAATGATTATTACAATGACATTTTATTTGTATAGAACATTTTTTACAAGCATTTCCAAGTGCTCTGGGAGATAGTGCTCCCATTTTATAAAGAAGTGAGCAGAGGTTAGGAATGGCTTTTATTAGTATCCCAGAAAAGATCAACAAAATGCCTTTTTAATTAATATTTTGATCCACTCAAAATTCTGAATCTATCCCTATATTCTGTAGTACTCGAGACATGGGGTTATTATGGTCATTGGAGCCGGCTACAATTCTCTATGATGTATTATGCTCTAATAAACTTCCAGTTCAGTTATAAGTCCAGAGGAGAAGGCCTATTTTACAGCTTAAACCTCATCTTCAATCTAGTAAGGTCCAGGAACTTTTAACCTTATGGCCGGGTAATGCTTTGTCGGGATCTTACACAATAAGATTACTTAATTGGAGTCTTAACCTCCTTTCAAAAAGTCTCTAAAAAAATCTCTGGTCCTAAGGTATCTACTTCAGACTCACCTGTAGGTTTACTGCTACATTTGAGATGCCACTTCCTATAAAAGCATATTGGACATGCAACAAAAATCCAAAGAATTGAAAATGTGATACAGCCTTTTTATGAATATAAATCATTCTTTTCTGTTTCAAATATTCTTTCAAAATAAGCTGCTGATGTGCAATGCTTCATATGTAGTTTCACGAAGACTTTTCTTCCCCATTAACTTGACATAGAGAGCATCAATCCTGGAATTGAATAAATATCGAGTTCACTTGCTTTGCTTACAGTCAGTTTATAATCACTACTTATCTTTATGCTCTTGTCATATTTGAACAATGGAAACTAAAGAAGTTGCTCACACTGTGAGGGGCATAGACTGAATAATTACGTGATTTTCCAGATAAAGGAAAATAGCTTTTACCGTGCAGTGAGCTCTAAACTCAACGAGGCATAATATCCTTAGGGCTAGATCAGGCTTTACATATGAGGAAATTTTTTGCTAATAGCAATATTCTGACATATGAAATTGTTATAGGGGCCATATTGAAAGAATCATGGAATGTTAAATGGAGTGAGACCTTAAAGTTCATCTTATGCTACTATTTCATGTGTAGGTATGCTATTCCTAATACATTGCCTAGCCTAGAATCAATTAAAAAGTTAGGAGTCAAACTGGGAATGACATTTAATCTCCTGACTTTCAATTTAGGCTGCTTTCACTATGAAATAATTTGAAGTATGAATATAGCTCAGACAGTAAAGAATCCACCTGCAATGTAAGAGACTGGGATTTGATCCCTAGGTTCAGAAGATGCCCTGAAGAAGGAAATGGCTACCCACTCTAGTATTCTTGCCTGGAGAATTTCATGGACAAAGGACACTGGAAGGCTAGAGTCCATGCATTTGCAAAGAATTGGACACAACTGAGCTACTGACACTTTCATTTTCACAAAGCATTTCATAATTATATTATTATAGGTTAACATGGAGTTTCTGAGAAAGTGTGACTTTCTCAATGTTATGTAGTAGTAACAGAACTATGATTAACATCTTTGTTTCTTTTTTAAAAAATAATAAATGTATAATTGACATATAACATATTATTTCATAATAATTTTGTATTTCTGTATTTATATACTTTGTGAAATGATCAACACAGTAAGTCTAGTTAACATCTGTTATAGTACATAGTTAAAAATTTTTTTTTCTTGTGATGAGAATTTTTAAGATTTACCCCCTTATCAACTTTCAAACATGAAACAGCATTGTTAACAATAGTCACCATGCTGCTTATTACATAACTATGTCATATTTATATACTTATAAATGTATACCTTTTGACCCCTTCACTCATTTTGCCCTCTTGTAACCCCAGCCTCTGGCAACCACAATTTGTTCTCTGTGTCTCTGAGCTTTTTGTTTGTTTTTAAGAACTGAGATCATATAATATTTGTATTTTCCTATCCTATTATTTCACATAACATAATATCCTTAACTACTTACAGTTTGACACAGTAGTACAGGTACATTGTATAACACACCTGTATCTTTATTTGTTATTTTCCGTATAAAATTATAGCATAAAGATATTGTAAGTTGTCTTTTTAAATGACTTTAAATATCTACTTTATGTGAATTCACCACAGTTTCCCTACTGTTATCCTGTATTTTTTGGAATTTTAATTGTCATTTTAATGACCATTTTCAATATTTCTCTATAAAACTGTTTATATTTAAAATTAGTTACTTAGGCTTTTTTCTCACAAGTAGAATTACTGGTCAAGGGTATAATAATGTTTAAAAGTCTTGATATATATTTCCAAGTGACTTTCTGTAAGAGCTGGGGAATAATTTATGCTCTCTCAATTTAGATATGTCTAAGAGTTCTGTTTTTCGTCACCTTGCTTTGATTGCTTTATGAAGTTAAAGAGAGGATTTTGTTTAAACATCTCTGAAGCTCAGGAGCCACTTTAGCATAAGTTCCACTGTGTTTTTTCTTTCTTTATATTAGTCTTTTCTCTCATACTTTTCCATTGTACATTTAAAACAGTATGAAGGATCTGGGGTAATATAAGGATATTAAAGGGAGATGGGAAATGGAAGGTGGGATAATGAGGAAAAAGAGACTACCAAAGACAAATTTTGTTTCTGCTGAAAATTTCCAAAGGATAAACCACTCTTTAACTTCCTGAGCTAAGTCAGCAGATGATTCTGGCAAACCCAATAAGGACATTTTCAGCTTCTGTAACTTATTGAAGAATAATTGCCGAGAGTGGGCGGTAAAAAGTCTGTTCTAGGGGCAACTCTGATTATTGCATATGATATAAAATTTTGGTAAGTTGGTCGATTTCAGTGATTTAATAAAAGTTTTATGTACAGATCTCAGTTATTTATCTTTACTATCTAGTCTTTTTTTCATGGCCAAAAGCAGTTTTCCAAAGGTAACATTAAATTGTTGAAAGTAAAACCTAGTGAGCTGTTGTTCTTTTACCTAAGGAAACACCTATAGGCATAACACAGAAATGACTATAATAATATCGAGAAACATAGAGTAGCTTTTCAATACTTATTCATGTTTTCAACATAACTTATTCTAAATACAAGATTTGCTTTTGTGATACATTATGTACCTGAGAAATTTGGGTTAAGGTTTATGAAAGGAATTGAGTTCATCATGATCTTCTTCATCCTTGCATATATGTCAAGCAGCCTGGGGCACAATAAGATGTCCAGAATTGTTTGAATTTAGCTTCTGCCCACAAAGCTAATAACATAGCAGCTAAAAAATACTTGTAGACATTTTTCTTAATAGAGTCTAACTTAAGAAACCTTTATACTTTATCCGCATTACATTTAAAGACTAGAAAACTTATCCTCTGAGCGTTACCATTTTGTCCTGCTCTTTTCCCAGATATCTTATTCTTTAATTCCTCTTAAACACCAAGCATATTTCTAATATGAACTTCTTTTCTTCATTCCATACATATCCATTAATTTCTAAATGTCAACCTGACTTTTGCATTGAATTTACCTTTGGGTAAGATAAAACTTGAAGCTTAGACTTCATATCTGGAGTGTTTGGTACCCAGATTAGCACACAAGTGACAAATTTGAAATTAAGAGACTCTAATGCAAAAGCTATCAGGACTTCCCTGATAGCCCAGTTGGTAAAGAATCTGCCTGCAATGCAGGAGACCCCAGTTTGATTCCTGGGTCGGGAAGATCTGCTGAAGAAGGGATAGGCTACCCACTCCAGTCGGCAGTATTCTTGGGCTTCCCTTGTGACTCAGATGGTAAAGAGTCCACCTGCAATGCAGGAGACCTGGGTTCTATCCCTGGGTTGGGAAGATCCCCTGGAGAAGGGAAAGGCTACCCACTCCAGTATTCTGGCCTGGAGAATTCCATGGACTGTATAGTCCATGGGGTTGCAAAGTCAGATATAACTGAACAACTTGCAAAAAAAAAAAAAAAAGCAAAACTAGCCAAGAGAAGACAGTCACCTAAGTGGTGCTTCTTGCCCTTCAGTCTCCTGTGGACCACTTATTTGGATGCTTACCTTCCTCAAGAGAATAGCCACTTTCTCGTTTATGAATCATCTTTTTGCATGCTATATTTCATTGTAAGAATAATTTGATCTTTTATTTGTTAGCCTTTTCAACAAATGATTTTTAAACAGGGAGAAATACTCTTAATAACATTTTTATTGTGATGAAAAATACATGGTGTAAATTTACCATTTCAATTGGTTTTTAAGAATACAATTCAGTGAGATTAAGTGCATTCATATTGTTGTACACCTGTCACCACCGTCCATTTCAGGAACGTTTTCATATTCCCCAATTGAAACTTCGTACCCATTACATAGTGAGATCCATTACCCCCACTGACTGGCAGACAGCATTCTGCTTTTCATCTCCATGATTTTGACTACTCTAGGTAACTCATATAAGTGAAACCATACTATATTTGTTCTTTGGAGTCTGGCTTATTTCACTTAGCATAATAACTTTAAAATTTCTTCAGGTTATAGCATGTGTCACAATTCCTTTTCTAAGGCTGAATAATATTTTACATTTTGTTTATCCATGCTTCTGTCAGTAGACATGTGGTTTGTTTTCATCTTTGCCTATTGTGAATATTGATATACAATCATCTGAGTCCCTGTTTTCTATGCTTTTGGATGTATATCCAGAAGTTACATTGCCAGGTCATATAGTAATTCTGTGTTTAATTGCTTTAGGAACCACAATATTGTTCCCCACAATGACCCATATCCTTTTCTCCCCTGAATTTCATGTAATTCTATTGACTGCTCTGCAAAGATCTGGTTTAAATTGTTTTCATTTACTCATTCTACAGTAACCACTTCTTTTGTCTTTTTTCACTGGTGTTAATTATTTGCATGGGGATCAACTGTCACCTAATGGGAAGGTACCTGTGTTCCAATGATTTCTTCTGTGCTCTGTCAAGCCTGAACACCTCGTGTAACCTTGACCATTATCTTGGTCAACCAGTAACTGTTATTCCCATTTTGTGGATTGAGGTATTGATTAGATGACCATGTCTGTTTTGAGAATGAGTTGGCATAGCAAAGGATTAACTGAAAAGCAGAGTAACCACAAACAACTTCCACAGGTTACTTAGGGAGTTGAAGAAGCTGGTTGTAAAATCAATTTCTAAATTCCTAGCTGAATACTTTCTGCTATGTCTCTAGATTTTTGTTTGCTTTAAGGCTTAAAATTTTATTCTAGAAATGTTGTAAATCTTTAGTTGGCTTATCTTCCTCAATGCTCCATTTTGCATTTTTATTTTATTACGGAAAAAAGAGCATAATATATCTGGCAGATTCTTCCAACTTTAGTAATTCTAATTCTATAATATTGCAAATGAAGTTTGATAAACAACAGCAAACAGTGGTATTTTAGGAGCTATTTTCAAAATCAGAAGAAATACCAAAAGAAATAAAAAAACATAATTTTATATAAATTAAGGTATAGGTTCAGTTCAGTTCAGTCACTCAGTCATGTCCGACTCTTTGCAACCCTGTGAACCACAGCATGCCAGTCCTCCCTGTCCATCACCAACTGCCGGAGTCTATGCAAACCCATGTCCATTGAGTTGGTGATGCCATCCAACCATCTCATCCTCTGTTGTCCCCTTCTCCTCCTGCCCTCAATCTTTCCCAGCATCAAGGTCTTTTCAAATGAGTCAGCTGTTCGCACTGGGTGGCCAAAGTACTGGAGTTTCAGCTTCAACATCAGTCTTTCCAATGAATACCCAGGACTGATCTCCTTTAGGATGTACTGGTTGGATCTCCTTGCAGTCCAAGGGACTCTCAAGTCTTCTCCAACACCACAGTTCAAAAGCATCAATTCTTCGGTGCTCAGCTTTCTTTATAGTCCAACTCTCACATCTATACATGACAACTGGAAAAACCATAGCCTTGACTAGACAGACCTTTGTGGACAAAGTAATGTCTCTCCTTTTTAGTATGCTGTCTAGGTTGGTCATAACTTTCCGTCCAAGGAGTAAGCATCTTTTAATTTCATGGCTGCAGTCACCATTTGCAGTGATTTTGGAGCCCAAAAAAATACAGTCTGACACTGTTTCCACTGTTTCCCCATCTATTTGCCATGAAATGGTGGGACCGGATGCCATGATCTTAGTTTTCTGAATGTTGAGCTTTAAGCCAAATTTTTCACTCTCCTCTTTCACTTTCATCAAGAGGCTCTTTAGTTCTTCTTCAATTTCTGCCATAACGATGGTGTCATATTCATATCTGAGGTTATTGATATTTCTCCCGGCAATCTTGATTCCAGTGTGTGTTTCCTCCAGCCGAGTATTTCTCATGATGTACTCTGCATAGAAGTTAAATAAGCAGGATGACAATATACAGTCTTGATGTACTCCTTTTCCTATTTGGAACCAGTCTGTTGTTCCATGTCCAGTTCTAACTGTTGCTTCTTGACCTACATACAGATTTCTCAAGAAGCAGGTCAGGTGGTCTGGTAGTCCCATCTCTTAAAGAATTTTCCACAGTTTATTGTGATCCACACAGTCAAAGGCTTTGGCATAATCAATAAAGCAGAAATAGATGTTTTTCTGAAGCTCTCTTGCTTGAATAGGTTACTGACCCTTAATACTGAAAACACACTAGAAAACTTAATAGACAAGTTTAAAGAAATTGGTAAGCTTATTCATATTTTTATAATTCATGTATTGTGGACTGTTATCTTTCACTGTTCTGTGTTTATTAACCACATGCTTATTGAGAAGTGGTGAGGTTAGATAGTATATTTATAAATTTAAAGCTGACTTTTCTATAGAACTGCAGTATTTGTAGAGTTTTATTGCTTCACATAGATGGTATCTATAAAATTTAAGAACTTTTAAGATGTGGGCAAGAAAACATGTATATATATATATATATATATATATATACAATGAGGGGAACAAGAAAGTAAAAATATTTTCAAACATGATTGCAAAGGCAAAATTTTTTAAAAGCTTTTGATTTTTAGTTAGAACACTTGCTGGTAATATAAAAAATATATATGTATATACAGATACATATATATATCATAAAATGCCTACTAAATTCTTATTTCTTTTTTCATAAAAAATATTGCAGGAAATAGTTTATAGTTTGTATTTTGGAATCCTAGTAACTCATAAATGCTCTCTGGAGGTCTGATGCTATGTCCATCACAGATGCTTCAGTAAATAATTTCTCCTTTTTCCACAGCCATTTGTAACCATATACTATCTCTTTTTTTAAATAGTAAAAGAAAAAAAAAACTGATCAGGTTGTTTATGCCTTCATGTCTTTATATAGCAATAGCAGAATGAAGCTGACCTTGCATATAATCATCAATTTCACATTCCACTCAGAAGTTTTAGGCCAATTAAGAGGCACTTTGTGGAAAATCAGTTGGATTGGCCATGCAATTGAGTTTTTTAAAAATCACCTTTTAATCTTTTGTTCAATTTTTTTAAAACTACTGGGCTATGACTATGAACAGTTTGAAATTTATATCCATTAAAAAGTTTTAGCAATGTTCGAATACTCTAGAGGGCTCCAAACTTCTGTAGTATTTGTCTGACAAGATACGGTCATTAAACAGGGTCAAAAACTGGTAACCACACTCCCCCCTCCACCTCCCAAAGTCAGTCACAATTATGGTCCTTATTGTTTTTTCTGTTTTCCATTTTCAGCCCTACTTCATGGGCTTTGAAGGTGTTTGAGTTACCAGCACTTAATTTCATGGATATTTTAAATAATTTTAGGTGTTCTTTGTGATAAGATATTCCCAGCTTCCCAGAAAAGACCCATAAAATAGGGGGAAAAACCCAATTAGGGTCCTACTGCCAAAGTTCTAATAATTTTTCTATCCCTTTCCCTGGAGGAACTGGGGTAGAATCTCTGTCCTAAGGTCCAAGTGTCCCTTCTCCAGTCATTCTTTTTCCAACTCTGTCCTGACATGACCATGCATATGATCAGATGATACTGAAGAAAATAGACATGGGTGCTGACCATAGAACCATGCCTTATTTGAGAAGAGATTCTGGTCTGCTTGGTACCAGTGCATATCAACTGAATGTGAGCCCTTTAATCAATGATATTAAAGCTACTGTAAGCTTTTAATAATTAGTATAACAGAGTCATAGCATACAAGAATAATGGCAAAGTGGTAGAGTGCAGATTTATACAAAGTCTCATTTTAGTTCCAAAGAGCTTGTTAGGTTTACAGCATTAAGTAGGCTGCCCAGGCCCTCCATATTTTACATACCACCGTCTTCTTCACACTGGTGCTTTTTTTTTTTTTTTTTTATTCTTAACCCTTGGAAGTAATTGGAATTAGTGAAGTGAAGTTTCTCAGTCATGTCTGACTCTTTGCGACCCCATGGACTGTAGCCTACCAGGCTCCTCCATCCATGGGATTTTCCAGGCAAAAGTACTGGAGTGGGTTGTCATTTCCTTCTCCAGGAGATCTTTCCAACCCAGGGATTGAATCTGGGTCTCCCACATTGTAGGCAGATGCTTTACCATCTGAGCCACCAGGGAAGTAGTAACTGTCATTTATTTTTGCCCCACAGTTTGCTCACTCTTGCTCTCTCAAGTCCTTTGTTCTTTGGAAATGAAAATTTGTTTTTCAACTTGGGCTTCTTATCCATCTTTTGGAAAGTGAAAAAGTGAAATTGAAGTTGCTCGTGTCTGATTCTTTGTGACCCCGTGAACTATAGCCTACCAGGCTCCTCTGTCCATGGGATTTTCCAGGCAAAAGTACTGGAGTGGGTTGCCATTTCCTTCTCCAGAGGCTCTTCCTGACCCAGGGATCGAACCCAGATCTCCCACATTGTAGGCAAATGCTTTACTGTCTGAGCTACCAGGGAACTATCTAGCTCCCAAATACTTCTCTTTGAATGGCGTGTATTTGAGGTCTCCATCCCCAGATATTCACAGTACTGGCCTGTCCAATAAACAGGACAAAAAGGCATTGATCAGGTCTGTCTCCTGAGGTACTCTTTTATCACCAGGGTCTTCTTCAGTTTAATCACTGCATCCTCATGTTCTTTGGGAGGTGTCAGTTCATTTACAGCTCACTTAGCAATAGCAGTTCATCTGGGTGTTATATCTAAGAGTTCCTCTTCAGAGCTATAGAAACATCTAAGGTTAGGTCTAGCCAAGAAAATACTGCATTTGTGATAGATACTCTGAATTCAGTTTGGACTTTGTATCCTCATATGGTTAATTATTTGCTCTCAGGTTGTGGTGGGCTACATGGAGTACCTTAAAGTGTCTACATCTTGGTCACATGAAAATCTAACTCTTATCTTGTATGACAAAAGAATGAGTATGTCCTTATATGGCGAGGATGTGATTAAGTTAAGGATCTTGAGAGGAAAAGACTATCATGGATTAACAGGTAAACCATAAATGACATCATATACATCTTATGGGACAAAAAGTGAGAAATTTTAGGCACACAAAACCAGAGTGGAAAAGGCAATGAGGCCAATACTGAAATGAAGCAGCCATGAGCCATGGAACACCAAGAAATGTCAACAGCCACCAGAAGATGTCAAAAATGCTTCTTCTCCAGAGCCTCCAAAGTGAACAGAGCCATGCTTACACCTTGATTTCAAACTTCTGACCTCCAGAACTTTGAGAGAATGGATTTCTGCTGTTTAAGCCAACCAATTTGTAGAAGTTTGCTGCAGCAGGAATAAATATCAGACCCAGGTATCTCAAGTCTTCCCAGAGAACCATGGATAGGCATTTATTTCCCAGGCATTTTAAAATTTTACAGAAATAGCCTAGTCAGAAGGCCAACCATGAGTTAATAATTGATTAACTAATCCACCACGCAGGTATTAAGAACCCACTGGAAATTTCAAAGGTGAACAAGCAGAGAGACTGCCAGGAGCGCACTGTGTAGTGGGGTGGACTTGAAAGAAAGCAAAGTCAGGGCCTGCTCATGTAATTGCAAAGCATAGAAGAGGAGGTATTAAATGCAGCTAAGAAATAATCCTAAAGGTCACAGAAGGTGGTCTGGAGTTTGTCCTTTGGGCTATAGCATAGCATTTAAATTTTAAATACCAGAGAAATTAAATCAAAAACTCTAATTTTATATGGTAAACCTAAAACTCTTTGCTGTTGAAATAAAATAGAAATGTCTCTGTTTTCAACTCTCATGAACAATACCAGAGCCTCCACTCATTGCCTTGTTTCCCTATGTGATTCAGTCCCCAATGCTCCATCCATAGAAAATTTTCCTTTCCTATGCATGATTGTATCCACATATGCTACATTGTTAGGCAACTGGATTATAGCCCCATTCTCTGTGAATGACTGTGAATTTAGTTCTGGATAATGAGGTGTTTTTTTTTTTTTAACTTATACTGAATTCTAACACTTGCTTTATATTATGCATATGAAAAATAGTTTGTATTCTCTAGATGTGCAGCAGACTGTTGTGTGAAGTAGGGTGACAGGCAGAGAATGAGAATCTGGGGGCAGGGTGGGACTTCCCATAGCTTTGTTCCATAGCTGAGCTTTTCTCTGGTAGATGTGAATAATGTGAGTGAAGAGAGTGAAGTTGCTCAGTCGTGTCTGACTCTTTGCGACCCCATGGACTGTAGCCCACCAGGCTCCTCCATCCATGGGATTCTCCAGGCAAGAACACTGGAGTGGGTTGCCATTTCCTTCTCCAGGGAATCTTCCCGACCCAGGGATTGAACCCAGGTCTCCTGCATTGCAGGCAGATGCTTTAACCTCTGAGCCACCAGGGAAGTTATTTTTCCTTCTACCCTTCTGGGTTCTTGGTTGAGACCCTTGTAATAAAAGACAGATTATCAAAAGGAAAGCAGAGGTTTATTAACATGTAGACCTCATGTATAAATGAGAGTAACCCTGGTAACACCTAGGGTAACTGAGTATCCCAAAGAGATAGCTTTAGAATTTAAGTTTAAATACCATCTTAATCAGGAAAGGGTAGGGGAACATAGGCCCTTTAGAGGGGAATCAATGATTTTTAGGAAATATGTTGTTGTTGTTCTATCACTAAGTCGTGTTCAACTCTTTTATGACCCCATGAACTGCAGCACACCAGGCTTCCCTATCCTTCACTATCTCCTGGAGTTTGCTCAAACTCATGTCCATTGAGTCAGTGATGCCATCCATTCATCTCATCCTCTGTCGCCTCCTTCTCCTCCTGTCCTCAGTCTTTCCCAGTATCAGGATCTTTTCCAATGAGTCAGCTCTTTGCATCAGGTGGCCAAAGTACTGGAGCTTCAACTTCAGCATCAGTCCTTCCAATGAATATTTAGGATTGATTTCCTTTAGGATTGCCTGGTTTGTTCTCCTTGTGTCCAAGGGACTCTCAAGAGTCTTCTCCATCACCACACTTTGAAAGCATCAATTCTTCAGTGCTCAGCCTTCTTTATGGTTCAACTCTCTCATCCATACATAACTACTGGAAAAACCATAGCTTTGATTAGATGGACTTTTGTTGGCAAAGTGATGTCTCTGCTTTTTAATATGTTGTCTAGGTTTGTCATAGCTTTTCTTCCAAGGAGCAAGCATTTTTTAATTTCATGGCTGCAGTCACCATCCTAGTGATTTTGTAGCTCAAGAAAATAAAGTTTGTTATTATTTCCACTGTTTCCTCTTCTATTTGCCATGAAGTGATGGGACCAGATGCCATGATTTTATTTTCTCTTTGAATGTTCAGTGTTAAGCCAGTTTTTTCACTCTCCTCTTTCATCCTCATCAAGATCTTTCATCCTTATCGAGAGGGAAGAAGAGATCCTTAGAAACAAGATAAGAGCTATGATAGTTTGTGACAAAGTCTGTCTGAATGTGGTGTTGACTTCTGGTCTTTTCTGTGATAAGAGCCAACCAATCTCAACCTGAAACCCCCAGGGAGGATATCTATGACAACTGAGTTTTGGAAGATCTATCTTTTAATCAGATAAGGGGAGTCCAGAGGCAGACTCTCCCTGCATTTGCTATTTTCCAAGTACCTACAGCTCAAAATAATCAATATACTAAAGCAACATGTATTGAGGTGGCATGCCCTAAACTCCTGTAGTCATATTTTGAAATTATATGTTCTGCTATCTGTTAGTAGGAAAGAGCCAAGAAGATAAGTACAGAGCCTGACTTCCAATTTACTCTCTCAGTCACCATCACACCCTTGACTAAGAAGATTCTTTTCTCAAGGCCCCTGTGAGAATATTCTTAATTTATTCCCCCTATATAAAATAGAGGGGTTTGTGAATTTCCCTATTGAATAAATAGTTACTAATACTGATCCCTGTCAGGGATATGAATTTGTTATAGGCAAAAATAAAAAATAATTAAATTTGAAAATGCAGTGACATTCTCTCCAACATTGCAAAGATAGATAAATTCTCAATTGCAAATGTCACTGATCATTGAGATAAGCCTTTTATTCTAGAATTAGTTTATGATCTATTCATGCACATGTAGTTGGAGAGTAAAATTCTCAAACCTAACACATTAGTCAAAATATCTTAAGGACATATGTATAAAAGAGGTAAAATTGAATGTATTTACGTAGCTCTTTGCCAAGAAAATGAAAATGTTTTAAGTAAACACTCTAGGAGCTGAGATTAGATGAGAATACTTGAGATACGGGTGGCATTTGAATTCTTCTTACTTGGCTCTGCTTGGAGAAACACAATACTCTGAAACCTTCTCTGGTGCATTTACCAGCCTGTTGGCATCCTGATCATCAAGAAAAGGTGCCAAATGTGATCCTGAGAAACTCAGTGTAAACCTAGAGTTTATGTAAATAGCCGTTGTCCCAGAGACATACATATCATTTGAAAAACTAAAAACCTCTGCCGTGGAAGTCTCTTTTCAAAGAGATATTTAATCCTGGAGCTATGGAGTTCTGGCAGATTTCCAATATTCTATCTGAGTACACGGATGTAATCTCACTGCTTTGTAAGCAATGAACAGCTAGACTTTGTAAGGTACCTGCAAAGAGTCAGGGAAGACTGCCATCTGCTGGGAATGTAAAATTACTACTGAAATACAGTCACAACCTCACTGCTGCTATTTGCTTACAACCTAACTTTTAAAGCAAAAATGAAATGATGTTTTACTTTATTGTCTTAAGAGCTAAAATTTTAAGGCTTTTTTTTCAAATTTTTATTGGAGTATAGTTGATTTACAACGTTATGTTAGCTTCAGGTATACATCAAAGTGAATCAGTTATACATAACACATATATCCACGCTTTTATTTTATTTTTTACAGTTTTTTTTTTTTAATGTGAACCATTTTTAAAGTATTTATTTAATTGGTTACAATACTGTTTCTGTTTCCTATTTTGGTTTTTTGGTCACAAGGCACGTGGGATCTTAGCTTCCTGATTAGGGATTGAATCCACTCCTCATGCATTAGAAGGCCAAGTCTTAACCACTGAACTGCCAGGGAAAGGCCCTATATACACTCTTTTAGATTTTCCCACATAGGCCATTATGCACCAAATATTTCAGTGGGTATCTCTAAAAGATACAGATTCTTAAACAATATTGTTATATTCCTGACAACATTAGAAATAATGCCTAAATATTATTATCAAGGTAGAATTCAAATTTGCCTGGCTGTCTATTAAATGTTTTTTCTAAATAAGATGTAAAGATTACAATTGAATGACTTGTTTTAAAGTCTCTTTTAATCTATAGATTTCTTTCTGTTTTTTCTCAGTTTGTTTGAGAAACTGGATTAATTCTATAGTTTTCTACAGCAAAAATTTTACCAATCATATCCCTGTGGTTTCAGGAGTGGAAATGCTTTTCTTTTGCCAGTTAAATAGAGCAATTGTGTAGAAACTAAAATTAACTGTGATATTTTAGTTGTTTACCAAACACCTTGTCTTTTTAGATTTCTTGTACTTCACATAGGATTTCTGTGTATCAGTTTTTCCCTTGGTCTACCACATGCCATATAATCTTGTTGTTGCTGTTCAGTCTGACTCTGTGACCCCATGGACTGCAGCATGCCAGGCTTCCCTACCTTCATTATCTCCCAGAGTTTGCTCAAACACATGTCCATTGAGTCAATGATGCCATCCAACTATCTCATCCTCTGCACCCTCTTCTCCTCCCGCCCTCAGTCTTTTCCAGCATCAGGCTCTATTCCAATGAATCGGCTCTTCACGTCAGGAGGCCAAAGTTTTGGAGTTTCAGCTTCAGCATCAGTCCTTCTAATATTCAGGGCTGTTTTCCTTTAGGACTGACTGGTTTGATCTCCTTGCTGTCCAAGGGACTCTCAAGAGTCTGCTCCAGCACCACAGTTCAAACCCATCAATTCTTCGGTGCTCAGCCTTCTTTATGATCTGTCTCTCATATCCATATATGACTACTGGAAAAACCATAGCTTTGTGTATACGGAACATTGTCTGCAAAGTGATGTCTCTGCTTTTCAATAAACTGTCCAGGTTTTTAATACACTGTCATAGCTTTTCTTCCAAGGAGCAAGCATCTTTAAGTTTCATGGCTGCAATGATTTTGGAGCCCAAGAAAATAAAATCTGTCACTGTTTCCACTTTTTCTCCATCCATTTGCCATGAAGTGATGGGACCAGATGTCATGATTTTAGTTTTTTGTATGTTGAGTGTTAAGCCAGCTTTTTCACTCTGCTCTTTCACTTTCACCAAGAGACTCTTTCGTTCTTCTTTGCTTTCTGCCATATAATCTAAATGAAATATATTGTAGATGTCATGCATTCTAAGATTGCTTTGCCTGTGAGTTTGCTTCCTTTGAAGATGTTCTTCTGACATGTTTTTTTATCTCCCAGAGTTTGCTCAAATACATGTCCATTGAGTCAATTGACTCTTGAAGCTTGGAAGATTCAGATTTGATTTTTTGGAAGGACTACTCCATAAAGAGTACTCCATAAAAGTATTTCTATCAGGAGGTACATAATATCTGGTTGTCTTTTGTTTTTATTTATTAAAAAATTTTTTTTTATTAGAGTATATTTGCTTTACAATGTTGTTATTAGTTTATACTGTATAGCAAAACAAATCAGCTATATGTTTAAATAGCCTCTCTTTTTTGGATTTCTTCCCATTTAGGTCACCACAGAGCATTGAGTAGAATTCCCTCTGTTGTATAGTAGGTTTTGGTTTGTTTTTATAAAGTTGGCAGCTGTTGATGATCATTGTCAACTCAAATTATAGAGCAGTGCTGGGTCACTGGGTCCTGCTTCTGATTTATGAGACTGGATACCCTGAGATGGGACTCTGCCTAGGTACATGGTGGCACCCTGGATTTCAGGGAATTGCACTGCGCTGCAGACTTGATAAACCTGATCAAGGTGTTTGAAAACTTTGTTTTCTAGTTTAAATAAAATCAGATCTCACAAAATGGACAATCTTTTTTATTACAGAAAAAAACTGTCGATTTAAGAATCCATCTGCCAATGCAGGAAACGCAAGTGCTGCAGGGTCAATCCCTAAGCTAGGAAAATCCCCTGGAATAGGGGATGGCAACCTGCTCCAGTATATTGCCTGGAAAGATCCATGGAGAGAGGAGCCTGTTGGGCTGCAGTCCATGTGGTTGCAAAGAGTCAGATGTGACTAAGCACACACATAATACAAAATAAAGATTATATTACAAAGGACACTGTTAAGAGAGTGAAAAGATAAGGTACAGAGAAGGGAAGACTATTTATAAAATAAATAAGGAATATTAAAAAAAAGACTTGTATTCAGAGTATATAAAACTTACCAGCCAATGACAAAATTACAGACAGTACAATACAGAAAATGGGCAGAACAACTGAATGGTTGTTACTCGCAAAGTACTAACAGTTGCTTCACAGTGACCAATATAACACTGAAGAGATAGTTAATCTCACTAGTCACCTGGGAAATGTAAATTAAAACCACAGTGAGGTAACACTATAGATTCATAGAGTGGTTAAATAAAAAGACAGACAGTATCAAATCTTAGCAAGAATATGAAAAAACTGAATCTCACATACTCTGTGAGACTATAGTCTGAAAAATTGTTTTGCAGGATCTACTAAAGCTAGGCATATACATCTCTTATGACCTAACAATTTTGAGCTTACAGAAATGTATGCATATGTGCACCAGAAATAAATGTATATACATGTGTACAAAAAGACATGCATTAGAATATTTATAGCAGTGTCATTTGTAATAGCTAAAACCTGGAAACAACTCAGGTCTTCTTCAGTAGTAGAGTATATTAATAAATTTTGGTATATGTGTACAATGGAATTCTTTCTGAACTTTTGGATAAGAAGAAAGAATCCAGACACAAAAGAGAATATACTCTGTTATCCAAAATATGAAAAGTTTCCAAACAAAAAATAAAACTGAACTATGCTATCAGAAGTCAAGGTAGTGGTTAGCTTTGGGGAAGAGGAATTGAAAATGTGAGTGGGTTGAGGCATGAGAGAGTTACTAAGTTGCTATTAATACTCTATTATACTTCTAGTATTTCTCCATCAGCCACATTAAAAGGAAAAAAAAAATTAACTAGTCAAACCCATCAAGATGTCAGACAAAAAGCTGAAATTATCAAAAAGGTTGAAATAAGGGTTTACAAACACTCTGACAGCAAATTTCACCATATTTTATACTTTGCTATATGACATTAAGAACTGAGAAAATGAAACCTTAGTGATTAACAATATATTTTAAAACTAAGCAATAAGAATATGAAGACATAGTTTTTCAGTGCTGTTTATAATTATGTTATTCTAAATCTAGGACTTCATTGTACTTAAAAGTCACTGTAATTAATGTTAACTTGAGTTTTTCTAATAGTAGTAAGGAAAAAAATTACATATTATTGTGTAAACTAGTTCTTCCTAAAAATGGCTAATGTAACACAAAGAAGCAATAGGGTGACAAATTAAAGCCATTTCTTTTTATGAAAATAACCTTATAAGATGTATAGAAAAAAGCTTAAGATTTTAATATGCTAGCATATGTAAAAGGCATAAAATATGGTGCCTGAAACTTAGTAAGCACAACATAAATGTTAGCTATTATTATTATTATTTATTCAAACAAATGACTCAGTGAGGGAGATTTTCTATAAAGTTGTGTGAGAGTTCAATTTTTCCTGACATGTTTGTTCATTTGTTTTGCTAGATTGTGCCTCAACAATGGAACCCATGAAATATTGTTTAATGCACTGGAGAAGCCATGATTCTCTCCCTTAATGATTTCTTTAGTAAAGCATTGCTTTATGGGTGAATGAAGTTCAGCTAGTCGATAGAGGAGCTCCCTTATCTAGAATTTTTAAAGTGATCCTACAGGAGGATTAGAGTGGTGAATCCACATATGAAATGTACTCCCAGTGTCATTATATGAAGTTACTATAGCAAAGAAATTGTAGCCAGGAGTTTACAAAGTTCTACAGGATGTTTTGGATATGGTTAATTTATAGAAACAAAAGTAAAGTATGTAGTTGGATCCTCAACTCACTACACTTTGTGAGGGGGGAATGATTATGGCATTCTTTTGTGCGATATAAAGATTTATTTATAAATTATCTGACAGCAAGTTATTTTTTTCCCAAACTGAAGATTTATTAATATTAAGATTTATTTTACAATAAGTCAAGTGTTCAAATTTGCCTACCTAATTCAGGATTCCAATTGCCTGTTGGTTGTCTATAACCTAGAGCAATACATACATACACATTTGAGCTAGCCTTTCAATAAAAAGGACAAAAGATAACTAAAGAATCACATATAAGGAACATTTTTTAAAGGGTGGTTTAAAAATATTTCTGATACTATGAGCTTTAATTCCTGAAAACAGCATACAACATATAAAACCTCTCATCTTACAAACTTTAAAAACTTAAAAACAAAATTTTTAATCATTTACAAATGCTTCCAAAGAATTTCAGTGGGTTTTGAACACAGTATTTAAAATCTTAATTAATTGACAACTCAAATCTGTTTGGGTTTTAAAAAACAGTTGTATGTTAGGAAAGATAAGGTATTACTAGCTGTACTACATTACTTTGTACTACATTATCTTTGCAAAATCAGTAGACTTTGTTGAAATATAAGCATCATGATTTAGTGAGAGCAATTAACAATGTACTTTTTCCATTTAGATCAAAGTATTTTTGTGAAGCACTACTTTTCATTGGTGACACCCACTTAAACTCAGTATATAAATCAACTTAATTATGAAGGAAACAATTGAATTGCTGTATCACAAAGTGTTAAATCGTTTTAAAAATAATGACAACTATTCCATTTTTCTCTGTATTACTAATAAATGAAATAAAATTTTGCTTAAAATATTTTTACTTCCACTTTATTAAATTTTCTACTTTCTTTTATAATCGTATGTTGTATAGTAAATATACACACATTCATATATATTAGTAGAGTACATATGTAAAATTTTGTGTATTTGTGTATGCATCCCCTGGAGAAGGAAATGGCAACCCACTCTAGTATTTTTGCCTGGAGAATCCCAGGGACAGAGGAGCCTGGCAGACTGCAGTCCCAAGGGCCACATAGAGTCAGGCATGACTTAGCAACTGGACGACAACAACAAAACACATGCATCACATTTATGTTTTATGCTTAAATTTTTTATTATTAAAAACATGCAGTCAGAATGGTTTAGAGATCACTGATTTAGAGGTTGGCAGGAAAGAGAAAAGATGATGAAAGAGATGAGTGAATGAGGATCCAAGAGAGAAGAGAGTACAGTGTTTCTGGAGACTGAGGGGAAAACATTTTTTAAAAAATGATGAGGTTGGTAACAGAGTTATGTGCAGCAGAAAGCTCAGGAACCATGAGGTCTGAGGAAAGGCCATGGGATTTATGACTGATGATTAGAAAGTTATTGGTGAAAATATTTTTAGTCAAGTGGCAGGCACAGAAACCAGATTCTATGCAGTAAATATCAGTTAATACATGAGTAGGAGAAAAGGAAAAGGAGCAATAAGAATAGTCCACTCTCGCTAAAGTTTGGCAGAAAATGAACAAAGCAGTGAAGAGGCAGAGTCAGAGAATAGTGTGGAAGTGGGCATAGTAATTGAGACAAGGGAAAGGTGGGAAAGAAAGGGTCACAGAGAAACAGGGTCAAAGAGAAAGAGGCACATACTTTAGAAAGTGGACAGGACATTTTGCAAGTCAATGTGAAAGAAGAGAGATTAACTGACTTTCTGAAAAAAGACAAGGAAAGCTGTGGAAATTGATTTCAAATAGCCATGATCTCATTGAATTAACTGATTAAATATGATTGAGGAATGCCAGGTTGCAACTTCAGCTTGATAAAGGAGGGGAAGATTTTGAAACATCATCTATGCATGCCTCACAAGGAACTGAAGTGGCGAGCCTCAGATTGCTGAGCAATACTGAGGACCCGATGTCACCAGGCAACGTGAACTTATGTCAGAGACAAATGGGAAAGTTACAAGACTTAAACAACAACAACAACAACAACAACTAACAGCAATGAGCCACCTTTCAGGAAGTGAGAGAACAAAAAGTGACTTCTAGGAATTAGCAAAACGAGTGGAATAGAAAATGAAAATCTTAACAACCACAGTGAGAAAACTGTTAACGTGGGTTCCAAGGATCCCTTGGGTGGGAAAACAAGTGAGATAAGGAGGAATCTAGAAGGAAAAAATGAACTGAAGACTGAGAGGGCAGAACAGGGCTAAGTAAGAGTGTGTGCAGAGGAGAATGCTGGAACCCAAGACCTGGATGATGGAGAAACTCTGAGGGACAGTGAGATCCAAGTTCTAACTGTACTTTGTACTTACAAGAGACTTAAAAATGAGTAGAAAATAAAGTGCTACAGAGGCATGAAATGTTAAGTCCTTTGATGTCATTTTGGTACAGGAATGGCAAAGAGCAGGACAGGAGCTAAAAAAATCATTGTGAGCAAAGTGGGAGAGGATCCTAGAGATGATGGAGGGATCATGCCAAGATTGTGTAAGAAATTTAGAGACGTTGTTGGATGGTGGTATGAGAGCATGCTTTATAAAGGGCATGGAGAATGGGGTGTATGAGCAGAAAGAGGTCAGAAAGCAGCCTTATGGGGAACGGGTGTGACAGAAGTGTGGCCAGGCTTGAGGTGAGGAGGTGGGAAGCAGCCTTTGAGGATGACATCCTGTGTTGGGCACTCTTTCACAAGAACAGGAGAGTTTTACATTTTAGCAGCACTTTAGTGGCAAGAGTGCCATTTAGCATTTCATAGAATGCAAATACCTGAAGAAATAGATGAATCATACTCATCAAAGTTGTTGATGGCTCAGTTAATAGTATAGCAATGTTTTAAATCAAGTTGCCAGCATGGATGCCTTTCAAAGACCCATGTGAAAGCCTGCATTTTAATACCCAGAAGGTTAAAATGGTTTCAAATGTAATTTTTAAGAAATGAATTTTAAATTCTTTTTCTAGATACAGAACTATTATATGGTAGACTGCAGTTCCCATCTGCCATCTGCAGCAAGCCTTGCCCTGCTGGACATTTTTCAAATGCTATTCGTATGTCCACTGATTCAAAACTAATTTCACCAAAACTAATCTAAACCAAAAATGTGTCACATAATTTATGTTGCTAGAATTTCTGTTTCTCTAATTCAAATTAAGATTAGTTTTCCTGCCCTTTGGCCACAGATTGCCCTTACAAAGTCTAAGAGTTAGGATTTTCCAATTAAAATAGGAGCCATGAAAGTTATAATAACCATGTGAATTAATGATCTTAAAACTTTCAGGAGGGCCAAATAATGAAAAAGAAGAAAATATATTTCTACACAAAGAGCTATTCCTGTGTTCATAATAGCAACACTGTAAGTAAGCCATGATCTAACAAGTCTAACATCTTTTGAGGGCAGCCAGACTTCTCATTTATTTCCTTAAGAATAACAAATGTACAGAGTGGCTGTCTCTTCTGACCTTATTTTAAAATAAAGGTATGTTGGTCAAGCATTACCTCAAGTTTCCATTTCATCTTTGGCTTAATTCATAGAAAATTAGAGTGGCAAGAAGTAGATTGAATTGAGCTTGACAGAACAGTGTGAAGAGGTTCTCTGCCCTGAGACTCTGGAGGAAAATTCTTAAATTTCTTTCAATCAAAGTGTATTATTATATTGAGTTCTTCTTATACCTATAAACTAGGATTTGATTTTTTTTTTTTTTTTGCCAAGACAGTGGTCAAATAAACATCAAATTAAGATGGTGGGATTTGTAGATGTAAAATTGTCTAGTTGCCAGTTTTCAGCAGAGGAAAGAGAGAACGATGCAATGCAATATATGAGTACTTATTAACTTCCTTTGGTACGTAATATGTTCTGGAAACAGATCTTTGAAAGTAGGCTTAAAGGTTTAAAGTAGGCTTAGTAATAACTGAAGGGTTTCTTTCCCAGAAAGCATGGTGTGATTTGTGATATATGATGCATGATAAAATCTCTAATCGTAGTTCCAAGAGGGATAGTCTCCTTTGGATCTGGCCCCATCAAGTCCAGCTGGAAGTGGAGGGCCCTGAAGGGCAGAGATGGAAGACTCTCATCTCTTATCAGGGCAGCTAGGGAAGCAGATACAGGCATCTTTATTTCCCATGGGCCAGTTGTCTCTTCTGACCCAAGGGAAAGGACAAGGCAAATAGAAAACCCCAGCTCTTTCAAATGTCTAAGCTTCTGGGCAGTCCTTGGAGCAGGCTGGGATAAGAGGGCTTGGTCCCACCTGTTAACCACAATTAGGCCCAATAGCATCTAAGTGTCAAGCCACATGTGTGCATACACCTGGGACTGTTGCTGAGGCCCCCAGTAAGCTGCCAGCTCAGAGTCTGGCCAGTGTTATTCCAGGGTGCAAAGAAGGTGTGTAATGGTAGAGGAGGGAAGAGCCCTGGCTGAGGAGGGTGAGCGATGCCAGCAAAGGCTCTCAGAAAGGCCAGAGAGGCCATAGCCTGAAGCTCTGGGAATGGAAAAGAAGGTGGGCTTCCAATGGGCTTCCAATGGGCATGCATACCACAGGCCTGGGCAACCCCCTTGCAAACAACCTAAGGCTGGAAGGGACTTAAAATGTTTCAGAGATGGTTTGTCTTTGGAATCGGACAGAGCAAGCTCAAAAGCATTCTCTTTCGATTGGTACAGAGAATGTTTTCTTTGCAGAAAAGACAGTTAATTTGTGTAAATGGATGATTGTATGAAACCTCAAATTATTGTCTGAAACAGAGGACTGTCTATATGGATGATCAACTTTAGATTACTTTTCAGTTGATATTCTTGCTTATTTAAATATTTTCCTCAGGAAAAAAACCAAACATTTGTCTCCATTTAATTAAATCTTTATAGTGCACAATGAGAAATTTATTACTTTTTCCAAACCACTTGATAACCTTCTACATTATTTATGGTGATTCAACCATAAATGAACCAAAGAGAACACACACATACCAGAACACAGACTACATAGAGGATTACATGTTCTCCTGGAGTGATCATTTGAATGTGCATAGCAAACCTATATTTCTTGTGATTAGATTTTGGTCTTTGCTTGTTTATTTTAATGTATAAGCTCGAATTATTGTTGCCTTTTTGTTTTAAGTAGAATTTAATTCCAAGCAATAAAGTTCATAAGAAATTTTTCCCTGAATATTTCACATTTGAAATTTCTTCTCAATTATCCCTTGAATTCAATACCCTGAAATCAAAAAGTACAGGCAGTGTAAAAGACAAGTTATTTATATAAGCAGAGAAGGAGGTCACTTTTTTAAGTCTGTTAAGAGAGTGATTGATTTTTTGCAAAATAAAAAGTAAAGTACATTAACTGGAATATTTCACATTATTTTAAAAGTGGATGATGTTTAGTTCCTGGGCCAAGAAGTCCCTATGTGGCTTTCCAAGGAAAAGCAAGCGTTATTTGCCCTTGGGGAGAAAAGATACAAGTGAATATAATCACAAACTGGGAATCTCAATGAATTGTTCGGAAAAGGGTAATTTTTACCCAACAACATGGCCTAAGATATGAGACAAAAGATAGATTTGAAAAAGTCTTTCAATTTTTTTTCCATGGCTATCTGGGTTAACTTTTTTGGGACAGTGTTTATCTGCTTGTTGCTTTGTGCATGAGAAAAATATCCAATATCTTGTAATTGGATCATTGCTTTCAGCAGGAACACTAAAAGCAGTATTTAAACTGCAAGCCAAGAATAACATGACAAATAATTTAATAGTCATTTTATATTAGCAGACAGGATGCTAATGACTCATTTCTAATGACAAGTTAAATGGAAGTTACACAAAATGAACAGGATCTATTTTTGAAGTATTATAGAGTGGTCACAAAGGCCCAGTGACTGCCAGTTCAGATTTATCTGCGTTCCTCTCTATTCTTTGCACACATCTTATTTTTCTCATTTTTCTCGGACTTGATCTTCAGGTTGAAAGCTTGATATCACTGCAGCAGTGCCAAACAGAGGATTTTATTTCTTCTATTATTGTTAGGCCACAATTTCATGCCTTGGGAATATGGGGCCACTGTTTACACATACTCAGTTCTCAGGTTCTCACTTTCCCTGACATCCCCATTATTTGATTTATAATTTCCATAGGTAGTGACTGTCTAATGTGAATCAGAGATATATATGAGATGTTACATGACATAGTGTTTGCAATGATTGCAACAGTAAGTTCATTTAAAAACACAGGGTTTGTGATGTGTTTTTTTGATGGATAAAAGAAGTTAAAATATGTGTGCCTTTCAACTATATAAGTTTTACTATTAAGAGTGAGTGGCTATCACTCTTAACAAGTGAACATGTGACTGTGTCTTGGCCATTGATAAGCTGGCCTCTTTTTTTTTAAAGTCATAAAAATTGTCTGTATTTTATTCATGCATTTTTTGTTTAATTTACAGTTATTCAATACTATATTTAAATGCCAAAATAAGGACTAAAAATAGTATAGACATCATCTTTATTTTCAGTGGATTTCTATTTTAATCAGAAGATAGATATTAATTAAACATGAAGCTAACTAACTGTTGTTTAATTGTATTTGTGAAAATTGCATTTCAGTAGAAGTACAAGTTTCTCAAAGACTTGGAAAAAATGTTGCTAGCTAAAGACTACATGGTGTTGAAAACTGTGTAGGAACTCCAGACTTAGTAAAATTAATGAGGAAGCATTTGTGAAGAACATTCTAGGTGAATGAAATAGAGTCACAAGACGAGAAGGTAGAGGGGTGGTATCATAGAGCTAGAAGGCTACTGGACATAGAGAAAATAGAGGGATCAGCAGATCTGAGGTCCCAGTGAAACCCAGAAATAGTCCTGGGGACAAAAGCACTCTTGGAAATGAGAACATTGGAAGGAGTAGGGAGAGACACTGGACTTGAGGATGGGAGATTAGTGGAGAAAAGAGGACATTTAGTGATTTTGAAAGTGGAAAATGTTCAGGTTATATCAGATTTCAGATGTGACTCTGGAAGTGAAAGGCAAAGGAAGAGAAATGAAAAGTTTGTTTGTAGTAAGGAGATCCAGTCAGGGTGCTGAAAGGAATATTTGTGTAGGTATGAGCATCACTTGGGATTGTGGGGCTTGAAGAGAAATAATCCAGTCTTTTTATGAAGAATGAACTGTGACTAGAGATTAGTGGACAGATAGTACCAACAATAAAGGAGATAGTGCATAGCTGGATGGCAGGAATAACAGAGCAACAGGGATTTTTTTGCAAGGAGGTAAGGACATCCATTTATTCAATCTTATACTCATTTAAGGGGATGGCATAGCAACCCACTCCAGTGTTCTTGCCTAGAGAATCCCATGGATGGGCTACAGTCCATAGGGTCTCACAGAGTCGGATACAACTGAAGTGACTTAACACACACACAAACTCATTTAAAATATTCTACATACCAAATTAACATAAGCACTGGGGGCAGAGCATCATCAACCTGAGGGTATCTAGGGTATGGAGGAAGAAGCAGCCATTGTCATTTGCAATGGAAGTGCTGTCCTTAGTGAAGAATGGAATTTTAGTCAAGGTTGGAAGGTAGAGACCATGTTCTGAAAGAAAGTTAAGTATGTGGTGAAATTTGAAAACCATAGAGCAAAGTTCTGAAGGCACAGTAGAAGAACTTGAGAGACAGGAAAGAAGGAGAGAAAGCCACAGGGCAGAGCAAGAGGTAGAGGGTGGGTGGTGGGTGGTGGGTGGGGTGGGGTGGGGAATTGGTGCTCAGTGAAGAGCAATTGGCACTGAAAAATGGAGCATTATGAGAATTTTACTGTAGCACAAAATCAATACCTGGGGATGGTTTGAAGACTCAGGGACCTGGAGGGAAGGGCTAAGTGAACAGGATCTAGAGGACGTCATGGCAGGGTTACTACCTTAAGAGATGAGTACCTCCCTTTTCATTCAGACCTGGGAACAGGAGCTTGGCTGTAGTAACTAAAGCAAAGAAGAGTTTGGAAAGCTTCACTGAGCTTCACTAGAAGAGATCAAAATGTGGGTACTGTCTCTAGCAAAGTGGGGTTCTTAATTGTTGAAATGCTGGTATATAAAATGTTCAACCTGCCCAGAGGTTTACACCAAGGAGCTCCAGGCTTTTGTAATAATTGAACCATTCTGATCAAGAATTCATTTTCTTTCCTCAGCCTTTCATGTTAAGCTTTCAGGTTTAAGAATTTTATTTAAATTCTTCATTCTTCTCTGAAGTCTGGGATATACATTAGTTACATAATTTGCATGAACTTTTCTAACATTTTCTCCTCAGTGTTTTAATGTCATCAATTGAATTTGGTATGAAAAAGCAGGAAACTGCATTCCTTTTTGAACCTAATTTACTGCTTGATACTTCTCAGTACTAAGTACCATGATTTAATACTCATCTAATAACTTGAGATAATAATATATTTTCCAAAGTATCTAATTCAAAATCAGGAAAATATATTTTTTTCAAAGCTATGAGGTACTACACACTTGAAAATAATTTTAAAAATTTGTATCAAATGATGGACTTAGCTTTTATGGGCTGTGGATGAGTCAAATATAAACAAGTACAGTGGCTTAATAAATATAAACAAGTACAGTTCTAGTTAATAAATATCAATATCCAAGCTTTGATCTTTTGAGTTGTCCCCATTGTACTATCAGAGAAGGCAATGGCACCCCACTCCAGTACTCTTGCCTGGAAAATCCCATGGATGGAGGAACCTGGTAGGCTGCAGTCCATGGGGTCGCTAAGAGTTGGACACGACTGAGCGACTTCACTTTCAGTTTTCATTTTCATGCATTGGAGAAGGAAATGGCAACCCACTCCAGTGTTCTTGCCTGGAGAATCCCAGGGACGGGGGAGCCTGGTGGGCTGTCATCTCTGGGGTCGCACAGAGTCGGACATGACTGAAGCGACTTAGCTGCAGCATAGTACCATCAGGATTCCATCTTTTGTCATTACATTGGCCAGGCTTTTTGGCAAAGGCTTTGGCCAGTGTCAGCGTCAGGAACCTCATCTGCAATGTAGGACCTGGTGGACCAGACCCAGAAGGAGGTCCAGCCCCATCCACCACTGCTGCCCCTACTGAGGGAAAGAAGTAGAAGCAAAGATAGAAGAATCTGAAGAGTCTGATGATGACAAGAGCTTTGGTCTTTTTGACTAAACCTCTTTAGTAACACATTCAATACAAAGCAGAGCTCTTAAAAAAAAAAAAAAAGAAGGAATCTGAGAATTATCAAGAAATGACTTCTGTACTCTTCTAGTGTACTCTTCTAATTCTCTGCCTAAATAGTTGGCAAAGATCTAAACATGGATCCCCGACTTCCGGGATGTAATGTCTGATGATCTGAGGTGGAGCTGATGTAATAATAATAGAAATAAAGTACACAATAAAAGTAATGCACTTGAATCATCCTGAAACCACTCCCCCTCACCCTGGTCCATGGAAAAATTGTCTCCCATGAAACCAGCCCCTGGTGACAAAAAAGTTGGGGACCACTGGTTTAAGAAATTATAGTTGAACAACTTAGAGTCTGAGACTATTTATATTTATGTTTATATTCTCCCAATGTTCCCAGTATCTGGGATACTAAATATAAATGGTTGTTGGATGTACCAGTTATCTATTGTCACGCAATGCTGTTCATTCATCAGAAAAACTTAGTGGCATCCAGATAAAAACACATTTTTCATGAGGCTCTGGAATGCAGCTGACCTAAGTTAGTTTTAGCTGATCTGGTTGGGTTTGACCAAATATTTAAGACTCTTCTAGCCATTAGTTGTCTCAACCAGGATGACTGGGGTAACCTGACTCTAATTTCTGTCCTGTTCAACCTGCAGAAGGCTAGTCTGGGCATGTTCTCATGATGTAGGGGAAGGACACCAATGAGTAAAACCAATTGTGCAAGCATTTTCAACTGTGTGTCACATGTGTCAATTTCCTGTTGGTCTAGCAAAAGTCACATGGACAAATCAAAAGTCAGAGCAAGAAGGCAGTGCAAAATCATACAGGAAGGACATGGATACAGAGAGAAGCAAGAATTGGGGCCATTGGTACAACTGCTCCATTGAGTGAATACATAGATCAATGAGTGATGGAAGAGCACTGGACTAAGGGCTGGGAGACATATCCCTGAGGCTTGGCACTGTTCATTCTGTTAATCTGGGTATATTGTTTAATTACGATGGACCCTAATTTCCTTATTGGCTCTTCCCAAACTTTAAAAGCCTTTGATTCAAGCTTTTAATGATGTTTTAATGAGTTTAATGCTGTATAGAGTCTATAAGAGGAACCTAAGGAAAGTTGTTCATTATCCTACTCTTTAGTGAACCAAAATGGCTAGTGTGGATGGCCAAAATTGATTGGCTACTTTTGACTCTATGAATCTCTGAATATTTTGTAATCATATCCAAACTGAAAAACTTCTAATCTGAATTTCAGTAAGGAGCAATGTGTTGAAAATTCAATTTCTTATTTAAATTGAAAATTCAATTTAGTGCTTGCTCCTCTCTGATGATTCTTTTGAAGCATACAGTATGTCAGGGCAGCATCAGACACTATGACATTTCTTATATGTGAGATGTGTTTTAGAGTCCATTGATGTTTTACTTTAATAATTCATTGTTATGATGAATTACCATTCTAAAATTGACTAGAGGAGCTTTTTCATACTTGGATAATGTTGATAAAAATGTGGGTTATTTTAAAGTAAATATTGTGATTAGTTTTATAATATAAAAGGTGTAGATAATACAGAAGTGAAACCTGTTCTTCATAATACAATAAATAATTATGTAACATATAATGAAAGTCTGCATTACTAAATCATTAAGAATAAAAATGAAGCAAACAATATTTTATAAGCTTCATAAGAAAGTAATGTACACAAATGGGTTTTGAAGATAATATTCTGTGTCTGAGAGGACTTGTTACTTGAATCACTTAGATTGCCTCAAAAATTCAACACCTAGATTACCAAAGTATATTGTTGAAGATATAATCTGTAACCCACTTTGACATATGGACTGTTTGATTTCAGATATATAGAAATAACTCGCCATATGATAAGTATCCTTGTCAAACACTGGGAAGCATTTATTTTGGACTGATAATTTACTTGTAAAATCAATCACTCTGGTTTGTGTCATTTCAGAGTGTCCACGTAGACAGATCCAAGAAACTGTACTCAAATCAAGCTGGTCTGGACTCAAAAGTACCAGCTGGTTGTCAAAATGATTTGGCTGATCTGGAGAAAGAGAAGAGAAAGACTGAGACAACTGCAGTAACAGGTACCGATGCAACCACCGGTTGGTTAATCCTGTGATACTGGTTTTAACTGCCTTTATGACAAAAGCAAAATATACAGATTCTTATTACCATTTTGTTTGGAATATACGACTCAGCCAAAGCAACAGCCCTGACCTGTGAATCCCACTGAAATTTAGTTTTAAGTGAAGCTTAATATTAAACACTCACATTGACAAAAGATCTGTTCATTGTTTGCTGTTATTAGATTTTTCTTCTCATTTAAGATATTCATGCCCAAGGAAGTGTTTTTATTCTAATACTGCTTGTATTATCATGACAATGATATTGCTAAATGTTTGCTAGATTTAACAAGAACGATTAATAGCTTGAGAAGAGGTCAAGATAATTGAGATGCTTTTAATTTTAGAAGGTGTCAGATGGGTAGCCTAATGCAGACTTGAATTATAATAGTTTAGTTTATAGAGACAGTGTTCTGATATTTTTCATCTCTACTAAAAGCAAAACAAGAGCAAATGGACTTGTCAAGAAGTTGATAGCATTCAATTAAGTTACCCAGACTAACTTCCATATTGTGGAAATCTGGGATAAGTTAGCAAGGGAAATGAGAATTTTCTTTCTTGGCAATATTTTTAAACACACCAAAGAAGCTCAATTTCTATTACACTTTATCTTTGAAACTTCACATTTCATTTGTAGAAAAATTGAAACTGTAATTATGCTTAAGCATATGGTTTGTTCTTTTTCCCTCCTTATTTGATTTTGTAGCCAGCACTCTTTTTTCCTCCAAGGGCATGTAAAAGTCAAAATACTAGATATAAAGTCTCTGAAGTGCTTCTGCTCAAACTCTGACTGTGCAATCTGGGTTCTTTCATGTAGTTAACTTACTGGCTTCTGACACTCCTATAAAAATATCCCATAGAGCTTTTCTTATTACCTTTTCATTGACTCTTTCTGAATGATAAAAATGAAATTCTGTAAAGGGCTTTGAAAACCATGCATATTGCAATTCCTCCAAATTTCAAATACTAACCAAGTGTGACTATAAAAGAAACAACTACTGCAGTGAAAATTGGCTGCAGTGTGCTGAGTCTCAGGCTATTATTAATTCATTGGAAACTGTTTTCCTTAAGATTATGGATCCTAAAAAGTACAAGATAACACAATTGCTGAGATCAAAGTTTTTGTTTCAATCATTGGAAAACTTATTATCTGATCTTCCCCTGTATGTGAATCTTCCTGGGATGCTATATGAGAGCTCCAGGTTTGTGCTGTGAATGAATCAGTGCAGAGTATGATACAGACCAGGGCAGGAACTGCTTTGAACCTATTGCCTGTTAGTGATGGTTTAAGAAAAAAGAGGACCTGGAATTAAAGTGATGGTCCTAGGCAAGTGAGACTTACTAACTTTACTCAAGAGAGTAAAATGAAATCTGCTTTATTACATTAATTTCAACAAGAATTTATTTAAAAACTACACAGTATGTGTCTGGGCAATATTTGCAATTGCTTTCCCATTTGAAATTACAATAAATTGTAGAGTCTATCTTCATTGTGAATTATAATTGTATGACAGTTCCATAATAAGAATACAAAAGTAAAGCAGAAATATAATTCTTCAAAATTCACTTTTGTGAAACTTCATATATTTTCTTCATTAAAAAGAGGCTCTTTAATCTATGTGTGTGTTGATAGCTCAGACATATCCAACTCTTGCTACCCCATGGACTATAGTCCACCAGGCTTCTCTGTCCATGGGATTCTCCAGGCAAGAATACTGGAGTGGATTGCCATCTCCTTCTCCAGGGGATCTTCCCAATACACGTATCAAACCCAGGTGTCCTGCATTGCAGACAGATTCTTTACCACCTAAGCCACCAGGGAAGCCCCTTTGGATCTATACTTAACATTTACTGTACTTTGAATGAGTAGCTCATCTGTGAATATTCATTAACTACCTGATAGTTCAGGATGGACAAATCATACTCCTTCTGAGTTTTCTCCTCTTTTTAAATTTTAGACACAAGTCAGTCATTTTCTAAATTCTCTTCGGGTGAGAATGGCAGTTTTAGAGTCTCTGCAGGGTATCACAGAGAAAACAAAGCAAAACCAAACAAAACCTTATTAAGACAGGGGAGCTGCTTCTCCAGTTTTGCTCCTTCTGGACACCCAGACCTTCTTCTTTCAGTTAGATGAAGTGGAACCATTTCAGATCTGTATCTAATAATTATACTGAAGGGAATTATTTATTTTGAAATTCACTACAGACGACTAGAAGATTCGCTCTAAATGGCTGAACACATTGTGTAATGAGAGTTTGCTCTGTTGCGCCTGGGAGCACAAGAAATTCTGCCAAAGGATCGGTGCTGTCAGTCCCAGCTCCTCTTCACTTAAGAAGCTGATGAAAATACCACATCAGATCTCAAGGGTGACCTTCCTCTCTGGATCCTCGATTCGCTCTGGCTGTTCGACAAGGCCCATATCTTATTTAGGGAACATCATTATTAAGTCTGCACATTGTTTTGTCCATAAATTACCAAAAGAACAGTTCTCTGAAAGTAGGATGATTACGTAGTTAACTTTTGGATTCTGAACCTAAGATTAAACGTTAAACGTTGGCTACTGCATTCACCAGCTGTGTACCACAAACAATTTGCTAACATCTCTATCTCTTTATTTGTAAAGTTGGGATAATAATAGTGCTATACTACAGGCTATTTCAATGACAACATTAGATAAAATTGGTTAAAATTAGTATGTCTGCATGCTAAGCTGCTTCAGTTGTATCCGACTATTTGCAATGCTATGGACAGTAGCTGGCCAGGCTCCTCTGTCCGTGGGATTCTCCAGGCAAGAATACTGGAGTGGATTGCCATACTCTCCTCCAGGGGATCTTCCAAACCCAGGGACTGAACTCACATCTCTTAAGTCTCTTGCATTGGCAGGCAGGTTCTTTACCACTAGCACCACCTGAGGAGCCCCAAGTTAGTATAGTACATAATACACTCCAGTTGAATTATGGCTATTATAATTAGTGTCTGCATATTTATGAGTTGACAGCTAAGGAAAATTTTGCCTCCTGACTGTATATTTTGCAAATTCCTGTCTCTGACCACTTGATATGTCTCTTATAGTCTCCGAGTTTCTGTCCATTGTATTTCCCTTTGAGAACTCTATCCTCTTGGGAATTTCACGGCCTCTTTGAATCTTATGTACATGAAAAGTGATTAGAAATCTTTTGGAGATGTGTCATGAATCCTCTGAATCTTTGAAGCAATGCGATCCTACAGAGACATGGAAGCCTTGAGCCTCCCTAAAGGACCCCTCCGCCTCCTTACTTCTGCTGCAGTAGCTCAAGAAGAGCACAGTTTCCATGGTTAATCAGTGACAGCACTATTTTTGAAGAGATGACATGTGTTAAGTGCAAGTGTTTGTTTTGAGCTACTTGTTTCACATCCAGTTTCCAGGGTAGACTTGCATATGGAAAGTTTATTGAGAAGTGCTTTGTGGAACAACACATAAGTTGAGGAATGAAAGCAGGTCTGGACAGACAGAGAAGTGAAATCATAATAGAGTCACAAGAAAGACCTCAGCTAATGGCACAGGGAACTGTGGAACTGGTGTGGCTCTTCTGAGTTGTCCTGTGTTAGGACAAGGGGGCCAGGTTTCAGGGCCCCCGCTTCAGTCCATCATTGGGTTCGGCTGCCTTTGGAAAGGGGACATGACTGTGGGCAAGTGGCTTCCTTCATCCCAGGGCAAAGTTGTTTGGTACCAGAGGATTATCATTTAGTTGTGAGAAGGATCTGATTATTGTGTAGGTCACACCTTAATTGCAGAGATTTCTTCTGGTGATCTGACTGGCTAAACAGAAAGACGGTTTTCTTTTTTCCTTTTTATATATTTGGTTTTACCCTACATAAATGTTCTCTATTGAGTAAATTTTATACTCTTCTGATCAACATTCTCTAATGAAATTTTCTTGCTTTTGAAGCTCCAACTATATTCTAATAACCCTACATCTTTATATTAAACCGAAGCCATGACTCACCCTCCATTAGTTAGACTTGTTGAGTAGTGAGAAGATCCCTGGGCCAGAAAACAAAATGCAGGTATGGTAAGGTCTAGGCCCAGCGCTGTACATTAGCTGCACAGCCTTTCACAGGGCATTCCATTTTTCTGAATTATATTTTCCTCATCAAAATATGAGATGCCCCAGGTAATTTTGATGTCCTTTCAGTTCTAAAAGCATGTGATTAGACGGTCTTTTCTGATATCATAGAGTCATGACACTATGATAAGTTAAGACTTACATCTCTAAGTTAAGACTCTCTTAGAAACAATTCACCACATCTAGAAACATACTTACAGTAAATTAAACAGATAAGAGGAAACAAGTTTCATGGAAAAGCTTTTCATTAAGGTCATGGCAGAAGGTAGAAAGAAAGAATGAATTTATAAGAAGATAAACAATTCTTTATACTGAGCTTTAATTCAATGTTAATGTTTACTCTAAACTTCAGATTTTACCTGTGGCAGATTCATTTTGATATTTGGCAAAACTAATACAATTATGTAAAGTTTAAAAATAAAATAAAATTTAAAAAATAAACTTCAGATTTTACTTATATGTTGGGAATCAAAACATAGGAACTTCTCTATAAAACTATTTGAGAATTAAATAAGGTGAGGGTTCCATTTTAAAGACCTTGACTGAATGACTGAATATATGTTATTTAGAGGTAGGCACTTTAGAAATAATAAAATATATCCTTGTTTTTCAGTTTTACTAAATGCAGACTTCAATAATTCATTGTTATTCTGGATAATATGTAATTTTAAGCACAATAATTACTTTTACTCCTAAAGACTAGAAAATCATTGTTTAAGACATCGAATAATTTCAAACTGGTAATCCAAAAATCTGGTATATCTTTTGTCCTTCTACTTAACATCAGTGCAGATTTTTCATAATATAAACAAAATAATGACACCAGTAGAATTTCTCTCACATTTTCAGGGAATACTGTTTTCAGGTTAGAAATACTGACAGCCTAAAGTAAAACATTATAAGTCTGCTCTTCCTTTTATAGCAACCTATTAATATTTCCCTCTTTTTGGAAGGTTTAAATGTTGAAGAATATCCTGGAAGGAGAACCCACAGTCATTTCTTTCTTTGAACAATTCTGAAACATCATTTCCTATTAGGCAGTTGTGTGAGTACTGACAGCCTTGCCCCTCTTCTTCCCTAGAGATTAATTTATTTCCTGCAGTGCTTGGTCTTCATGGAAAATCTGACTTGTCAGCCTTCACCAATGGGAGATCTCATCAGCAGAATGTTAATTATAAAAGCAAAACTATATACCATATTGAAAGGGAAAAACAGTTCTCCAGGCAACGCAACCTTTTTGTTTTCTTTTCTCTCCACTTCATTCTCTTCTCAGACTGTGCCTCAGTAGGAACATTATCCACTGGGGAAACATTCTGTGAGATGGTGGGGTATAGAGGAAATGTGTAGGCTTTGCCACCAGACAGACCCAAGACTGAATTCTAATTCAAAGAATGTTGAATTTCTTTGGGATTTGGTTTCTTTATCTGAAAAATAAACATAAAAATTCCTGCCTCATATGAAATTATATAAAGAGACTGGCAGAGAGTAGACACTAGAAAATTATTCATATTACCATAGTCTTCATTTAGCATCTACTGCATATTGACTGGTGTGGCATAATAGTAACCATGTCACATGTTAATCTATTAGAGATTTGAAGAAATATATCTTTCAGCTTTAGGTGTTAGGCATATGAGATGAAGACACCTTATTGAAATGGCCTGTTTGAAACTTTACTCTTCATTTCCTTTCTCTTCTCATCACCACTCACACTTTTCATAATGCTCACTAGATACTTATAAACTTTTTTTTCCAAAAATCAGTTCTTAAAAAATTAAAAGGTGTTTGCTAATAGTTTTAGACCTATCTATTCAGGTTGGAAACTGTGTTTGAGTTTACTAAAAGTTATTTCTCTAAAATTGTCAATTTCTGCTTGCTTACATCTCAGAAACAAAATTTTGGTGAATTAAGTCTTGAGACAAAGAAGATTGTCAGCAAAGGCGGTGGCAGCAAAGTAGAGATAAAGTTGAGAGATACAAAATGAAGAAACAAAATAAATTACTTTAAGTCCAGGATGATCACTCTTTTAGTAGTATGATTACAATTAACAAATCTGTTTAAGTATATTCACTTTTTTATTGTTTCCCCCACATGGTTTTATAATTTGTGTATAACACTAGAAAGAAAACCAATTAAAGCAAATGTATCATTTTTCTGTGATAAAATAAGAAAAAGATGTCACAGTGTAAACTCATAATAAGTGAGACCTGATACAGGGCTCCTACAGCAGACAGGAGCTCTGTGCACAGAGCAAAGAAAAGTGCTATTCTTTCACATGGCAAAATAATATTTTTCTTGATGACTAGTGACAGTATTTTAACTCGGGTAGAACAAGAGATTGGATCTGTATGTTGATCTTTGCCTTTGACCTTTATAGAGTCATATGCACATTATTAATTGATCCTTTTTAATGGTAAATGCATTTTTTGAAACTATAGAGTTTTCTTAAAAATAATGAGCTTTTGAGCCTCTCCCCAATTTCCTAATTTTCCTTATTAATAACTTCTAATCTTATCATTTTAAATTTCCTTTCCCTTTTTTTCCTAACCTTTTTTTCTTATAGGCAAAGGACTTTCTTTTACCTATTATTTCAATCAATTCTGTTTTTTATTTTATTCACAAGGCCCATCTTTAATTTGGCCAATAAATTAAGCAAAGCAAAAAGGAACAGATAACTTTGAAAATTTGTCTCAGTGAGTCTCTAAGTTCTTGTACATAAATGGTCATTTAATGAGCATGTTAAAAATACATATTCTTGGGATTTTCTCTCTCTAGTAGTGTTGATAACCTCTGGTGGGTTATATCCATCCCATTGCCTGTTATTGTACTGCCCTCAAGCTAAGAATATTTTTTTTTTTATTTTTCAACCACTTAAAAATACTTTAAGATATTTAAGATAAAATATATATTTAAAATAAAATATTTATCAGATATTTTCTGACACATGAAAATTATCTGAAATTCAAATTTCAATTTTTATATAAAGTGTTACTGCAACAGAGCCACACTTATTCATGTGCACATTGTCTGTAGCTGCTTTTGTGCTGTATCAGCAGAATTGAGTAGTTTTGACCAAGACCATATGTAAAGCCTAAAATTTTTACGATTTGGCCCTCTAGAAGGAAACTTTGCTAACCCCTGCTCTAGAAAGTCTAATTCAGAAGTTCTCAAGAAAGAACAGTAATTGAATTGATTTCAACATGTGTTTAGGTGATTGTTATACTGAGGTCTGACGACACTTTGAAAGGTAATACAGTAGGAAAATTATGCACAACCTGTCTCTTCTTCTCCCCTTCTCATCACCTACTCCATCAGCAATTCCTATTGGCTTTATCCTCAAACAGTGTCTAGAATTTATCTTTTTTTTTTTTTTTAACCTAGTTCACTGCCATCAGCTTTGTCCAAACCATCATCATCTTTCATCTGGTTTCCTGTATTAGCTTCCTAACTAGTCAATCTGCCTCTGCCCTTGCCTCAGTATCCTCCATTCTCAACAGGCCAGCCAGAGTGAATGTGTTAAAAACCTTAATCTGATCATGTAACTCTTTTCTTCAGAATCCTCCAGGGGTCTCTCCACTTCTGTCTACCTTGGCATCCCAGCTGCTTCTCAGAAACGCTAGGAGCACTCCATCCTCAACACACCACAGGCTATTTTCTCTAAGTGGCATAGTCTTTCCCCTAGAAATTTGCATGTCTTTTATCTTTGTCTCATTTAGGTCTTTCCTTAGCCATTACCTTCTCAGCAATTTCTTCCACGAACACCTTATTTGAAATTGTAATCTCTTCATCGGGGTCTACTGATCTCCTTTATGCCATCTCACATGCTGCACACCTTGCTTCGTTATTTTGATTATGGGCCATCTTCCCCGCATGTGGGCTCCATGAGGACAGGAATTTTTATCCATTTGCTCTGTCCTTAGATTTAAAAGAGTTCCTGGCTTACTGCCAGTTCTCAATAAATATTTCTTGAATAGAGAAATGAAGCCCAGACTCCCATTCTGTTTGACAGATTATGCGTGATACCTATCAAACATGCAAAAACAATTGCCAGGAGTATAAGTCTGGTCTTTGAAAACTGACATAATATCTTGTAACCACCACGGATGAGAAGAATAAATTTGTATCATTTGCTTTTTTCCCTCTTAACCAATAACTTAGTTACAAAAGATGCTAAAGGAAAGTAAGTCGAGGAAGGGTACATGGGTGAAAATTCAGTTGAAGATGTTTGGAAGAGATTCTAGAAAGTTTCACAAAAAAGTGCTTCTTAGAGCAGGTAGATGTGGTTACTGCAAGTTTTACTTTTCAACATAAGGTTGAGCAGTTTGAGGAAAAGGACACTCAAAGTTTTCAAAAGGGAAAATTCAGGGCATGACTAGCCTTGGTTCAGTTAACTGTTTGGGAAAAATCAGCTTTATAAGAGAATGTAAAGTTGGTGATGGACAGGGAGGCCTGGCGGGCTGCAGTTCATGGTGTCACAAAGAGTCGGACACTACTGAGTGTGAACTGAACTGAACTGATGTTTCCCAGGAACTGAGTGTACATGATTCCACAGCCTTCAGTTAACATCATCATCTAAGTAATTATGAATTTTCAAAAATAGCCAGTATTCAATTCAAGGTAAGAAACATCACCTCCAAATTAATTTGGTGACATTTTCCAAAGGAGTGGTCGATGAATGCCAAAAGGTTTGATAGTTTTAAATCAATTTGAATTTTAAAACCTAAATAATTGTCAGAAAAATTAGTTCCTTCACATTTTGAGAATTCTTGCAACTTAATTCAATAAAGAATAAAGTTTCTATTCAACATGAAATCAGCTGTGTCTTAACTTCAGCTGGCCTTAAAGCTCAGGCATCATTGAGGGGATCCCCACCCTGGGTGGAAGATGGGGCTAATTCAGGCAGAGAGAGGCAACTTATAAGATCCCTTCCAAAACTAAGATTGTTGAAATCCTATTATTTTGCATTGAGATAATTTAATTATTTTAATTCCTCCCCTCCCATTTTTCTGCTTAACTCTGTACTATCTTAAATCAATTTATTGACAAGGGAAAGTGAGACTAATAACTGTCGAGATGACAGATTGAACTTTCAAGCTACAGGTTTGTGTGACTATGAGATAGTAATAGCGAGTAATATTTCTGTTGCACTTTACATTTTACAAAACACTTGCAGGTCCGTTATTGCATTTGATGTTTCCTCAATGCTATGATTCTGTTATTGCTACCAAAACTTACTCACTTGTAAGAAAATGGAATTCAGAGATTTCTCAAGACACACAGCCAGTAAATCTTAGAATCAGGATTCAGATCGAGTTCTTCAGATTGTTTCTCTGTACTGCAGTGTATCTGTTTCATTTGCCCTCCCCAGCCTCTCCCCTTAGGAAAAGCTATGCTGTCAGGGAGAAATTCGGTTGTTATCCCTTTTTGCAGATAAAGTCACAAAGATAGTCTGTGGTGGAAGTGGGGATTATATCTGGGCATACTGCCTAAGAATCCTGTGCTCTTTTATCTATAATGTATATTCCACAGTATGTAGTTTTATTGCTGTTTGTGATAAAAGGAAGACATAAAAATCTAAAGGCAGCAGTTGGGGATGGTGGATGATGAGGAGAGAGAGTGAAATCAAAGAGAGCATGGGGTCTAGACGATCTTCCTCTCATCCGACCCCACCTTCCAGCCCCCAGCCTCACTTAGCACTGAGGGGGAGTTGATGGAAGAAAATAAATTTAGGCCGTTAGGGGAATTAGCATGATGTGTGGAGAAATTCCACTTTTTTCTGCTTTGACATCCCCTTTCTTTTTTCCCAGTAAGTCTGTGAACTCCTCAGAGATCACAGACTCTATGTTTTGTCCTTATATTTTACACAGATAGTAAAACTAGGTAACAGTTGATGAAACAGTAAACCTCTTTATTGCAAAATATAAAACTTTTACATTTATTGACTCATTTGATCTTTGTCATAACCCTGTAAGATAGGCATTATTGTCCCTTCCCCCGACCTTGTTTTCAAAGATGAGGAAATAAGGTACACAAAGGTTAAGTAACTTCCTTAAGGTTATAGAGCCAGTGTGTAGCAGAAAAGGAAGGAAGAAAGAAGGAATGAAGGGAAGAAGAGGAAGAGGAAGGAGAGGAGAGAGGAAGCAAGAAGGAAGGGAGGAAGAAAGGAAGGAAGCAGAGGAGAAGGGAGGCAGGAAGGGAGGTAGGGAGGAAGTCATAGGCTAATGAATGCTCAGGGGCAACAACCTCAGAGTGTTCCTCTCCAGGTCCACGAGGCTAAGCACTTAATACTAGATCACTAGAGCAATGAGGAGTGCACAAGTGAAAGAAATGATCAGTTTTCTGTCCTGTTTGACCATTATAGTTCATGCCATTAGAATTTTTTTTTTATGCCCCATGCTCCACAAAGCCATAATGGAAAGAAGCGTCCATTTTCTCTGAACACAGACAGAGTGCAGGGTAGCTTACTTTCCTTGAGAATGTGACGTGATGTCCTTTTTTTTAAATTAATTAATTTATTTTAATTGGAGGCTAGTTACTTTACAATATTGTAGTGGTTTTTGCCATACGTTGACATGAATCAGCCATGGGTGTATATGATGTCTTAACGTCAAGTCTGTGCACATGTTTATTAGAAACTCGAGATTGTACAGCTTTTGCTTGAGACCTGTTGGCTTTTTTCATTTAACATAATAGGTACCCTTTTCTCCTCCACTAGATTTGGGCTCCAGTGCATAGCCATTGTGTCACAGCTGAGGTGATAGGTCTGCAATCGGACATTTTTTAGAACACAATCAAACTCTAGCCTCTTACTAGCTGTGTGATTACTAGGCAAGTCTCTTAACTTCACCTTGGAGTCAGGTTTTTACTTTACATTACCAGATAAAAGAGTTTTTATAAGCATAAACTAAAACACAAAGAAAAGCACATTGTAAACTGAAAGACACTTAACAAATTTAATGTATTATCTCACAGAAATATCTACTTTGTTTTTGAAGGGTTAACGTTAGTTCCTGGAGTTTGGGGTTTTTGTTTGTTTGTTTTGTTTTGGTTCTTATTTTGTTCTCAGTTCTCAAAAAACTTACAGGCAGGTAAGTGTCCTACAAACAGTACTTGAAAGCAAGTAGTTTCTTTCTTGACTATTTCTAATACATGTTTCTGATGGACCCCTCTTAATCTTTTTTTCTTACAGAAATCTTCAAAACTGAAGAACATAAAAAATAATGAGATGTGACAGAAGCCACTTGGGCAGTGAACATAAATGTTGCAATGTAAAAGCAAACCTAGCCTTCTAGCTGAAAAAATAGCCCCGAAAGGAGTCTGGGCCATTGCAAAGGCAAAGACAACAAAACTAATGCAATTATGTAAAATTTAAAAATAAAATAAAATTAAAAAAAAAATGAAAACAATAAAAAAAAAAAAAAACTTAAAGAGCAACCTAGGATATAAAATTCACAGTCTATTCTGTTGTGCCAAAATCTACATGTATTTTTTTTTTATTGTTTCTTGGGACATGTTTATTTAATGTGCACATTTTATTTTTGTGGTTTCTATTCCCACTACTGACAATTAAGCAATTGAAAATTACTTTTATACTCTAGTTTCTTAGTGAAAAATTTTAAAATAGGATAAAAGCTCACCAAATATCTTCACTTTCCTTAGAATTTGTTTTGCCATTTTTTAGTGTTATCATTATTGTTAAAAATAACAAAAAATAATTATATGAGAGTGATCTAAAATAACCAGGTTTCAAGTCAATATATGGCAAAACCAATACAATATTGTAAAGTAAAATAAATAAATAAATTAATTAAAAATAAATAAATTTTTAAAAATTTTAATAATAAATAAAATAACCAGGTTTCTTATGTGATTCCCTTGGAGCTGTGGAAATAAGTTTAACTTCACATTTTCATTTAGTTTTAGAAACATATAGTGAAAAATGTGTTTGACACTTGACAGTCAAAACACTGTGAGTTACAGGAAGTTCCCATAACTTTTTCCCCTGTGCCTTAATAACCAGAGTTCATTACTGCAATATCACCAAAGACCTGATAATATGCTTTATTAATTTATGTACTGTACACTAGATAACCCTTTAGTTAAATGTTTATTAGGATTGTATGGAAGCCATTTCATTTATATATCATTTATGTATTAAGTATACAGGGACAACATTATTTTGCCTCTAACAAAATGACGTGACAGAGAATTATACAGGAATTATGCATGTGTGCTGTTTTGTTCAATTCTTGTGACCCCATGGACTATAGCCTGCCAGGCTCCTCTGCCATGGAATTTTCCAAGCAAGAATTTTCCTGGGGTGGTTTGCCATTTACTCTTTCAGTGGATCTTCCCGATCCAGGGATCAAACCCGTGTCTCCTGCATCTCCTGCATTAGCAGGCAGATTCTTTACCACTGAGCCACCTGGGAAGCCATACAGGTATTATACAGGAATTTAATGGCCAACTTTGGACTTGTTTCATAGGTCATGCTGTATACAAAAATATAAGTAATCTCATATCTCCTAATTATTTTATATTATGTCTAGAAATTATTCACTCTTTTAGTACTAGTTTATGAGGACAAATCATGAAACAACTTTTCAACAGAAAAAAAATTACAATGAGAAATCTTTCATAAATGCTTATATTCTGACTTAACTTGCTTCTCTGTACCTTTTTTTTCTTCCTTTTTAAGTGGAAATGGATCCTGATTTCCAGTACCCTAAGGATTATTGGGTATGATTAGATATGGTAATATTTGTTATTTATGATTTCTGAATTTTTCTGATGCTTCACTTTTAAGTATTTTCATTGTTTGTGCCTATAAAAACAAAAACTTTTAAAAGATTATGTCCCCACATTTGATTATTGAAGTCCACTAAGAATCCTTTCTCAACAACTTTGGCAAACTCTTGAAACTCACAGGCCAGTTTGTTAATTTTCAAATAATAATGGTTAATATTTTTATATGTTATATGAGAACAGTCAAGTCTGTACTTTTAGTAAGTATAATTCTTTGATTAGAAATTTAAGAGAATGCATGTCTTAGTTCAGTTGTAAATCATCAAGAGCTATCTAGTGGAAATCATATATAACATTTCTAATAATGCAAGTCCTTTTATGTACTGTGTTTCTGGCTTTCTTGAATTTGAAAGATGTAATATACTTCATGATCACCTATGGAAGATTTTGGAAGATTGAAAATAAATTTTGTTTCGCATGTGTGTATGTTCTCTGTCATGTTTAATAACTATCATCTTGTAACAAATAAAATATTCTTTAACTAGGATTGAAATCAGTTCTTCAAGGAAAAGTTTACCTGTGTTGACTTCCCAGGTGGCACTGCGGTAAAGACCACCGGCCAACACAGGAGATGCAAGAGATACAGGTTCCATCCCTGGGTCAGGGAGATCCCCTGGAGTAGGAAACAGCAACCTACTTCAGTATTCATGGCCAGGAAAATTCCCTGGACAAAGGAGCCTGGCAGGCTACAGTCCATGGGGTCACAAAGAGTCAGACACAAGTACACAAACATGCTTGAAACATGTTTACCTGTGTTAAAGAAGCCAGGAGAAATGAGGTACTTACTCCTCACTCTGCCACCCACAACCAAGGACCTATAGGGCTGAGCTCAGTCATGTCTAACTCTTTGAGACCCCATAGACTGTTGCCCAACAGGTTTCTGTGTCCATAGGATTATCCCATCAAGAATACTGGACTGGGTTGCCATTTCCTAATCCGAGGGATCTTCACCCAGAGATAGAACCCACATCTCCTGCGGCTCTTGCATTGCAGGCCAATTCTTTATCGCTGAGCCACCTGGGAAGCCCATAGTACTAAGCACAATGATCAAATTTCACAGCATGATGGGGCTGCATAGATAGATGCCAAGACCTCCAACAATCAATGCTGCCTTTTTGTTAACTGAATTAAAGAATTTGGGGAAGGGAATGGAAAGGGGGTGCAAAATGAAGAAAGGAAGGTGTTCTTTGAGGCATGTTTGGTTTTTATAACCAAGACTTTAATATAAAAAGTATTTGTTTTAAGATCAAAGTCAGTATTAATGAGACTTTTGAATGTTTATCCAAAGGCTTAAGTTACAACCTTCTTCTAAAAGGAAAAGGATATGTAAAACCCCTGGGAAGAAAGTCAGAATCCAAATATATCCCAATAGTCTGGAATACTAGAAACTCAAGCCCAAGAAAATGAAAACTGTTTTATGATCAAAAATTTGTAGTTTGACACTTTATTGTTTCTACTGCTACCACTGACACCCAGGTTCAATCATCTTTTCTTGGGTTTCTGCAGTAACCTTGTAACCATTCTCGCCTTTCCTGTTTCAGTTCAATTCAGTTCAGTTGCTCAGTCATGTCTGACTCTTTGCAACCTCGTGAATTGCAGCACGCCGGGCCTCCCTGTCCATCACCAACTCCCGGAGTTCACTCAGACCCATGTCCATCGAGTCAGTGATGCCATCCAGCCATCTCATCCTCTGTCATCCCCTTCTCCTCCTGCCCCCAATCCCTCCCAGCATCAGAGTCTTTTCCAATGAGTCAACTCTTCGCATGAGGTGGCCAAAGTACTGGAGTTTCAGCTTTAGCATCAGTCCTTCCAAAGAACACCCAGGACTATCTCCTTTAGAATGGACTGGTTGGATCTCCTTGCAGTCCAAGGGACTCTCAAGAGTCTTCTCCAACACCACAGTTCAAAAGCATCAATTCTTCGGCACTCAGCTTTCTTCACAGTCCAACTCTCACATCCATACATGACCACTGGAAAAACCATAGCCTTGACTAGACGGACCTTTGTTGGCAAAGTAATGTCTCTGGTTTTCAATATGCTATCTAGGTTGGTCATGACTTTTCTTCCAAGGAGTAAGCATCTTTTAATTTCATGGCTGCAATCACCATCATTTAACACAGTACTAAGACTGATCTCATTAGAACATATTATTTCACACCACAGTCGCTTCCCACCTCACTCAGAGTGAAAGCCAAAATTCCTGAAATGATTTGCAAAGCCCTACACAATCTGTTCCTGTTACTTCTCTGACCTCTTGTCCTCTCATTCACTGTGCTCAAGTCATGCTGGCCACCTCACCGTTCATCCAACAGGACTGGGCAGTCTTACCTCCAGGCCTTTTCCTTTGCTTTCTTTCCATCAGGAAAAGCTCTTTGCTCAGATAGCCATACAGGTCAGTCCCTCACTTCCCTCAGGTTTCATCATACAAATGCCTGCCCTGACCACACTGCCTCATAGTGGAACCCCAAACCCAACCCCACCTGGTTCTTCCTGTCTCCTTCCCATTTTCTTTTTCTCCCAAATAATTTTTTTTCTATCTTACATGCTATGTATCATCCTGAAATCTCTGAGAGTGGCATTGACTTCTGCCAGTACACTGAGATACAATATTGTTTTATGATTACCATATTGTCCAGAAGTGAAGATATTTTTCAGGGATTCGGTTCAGCTTTTTCTACTCCATGAGCCCTTTTCCACAGTCCAAAGGACCATTGCTGCGGTTTTAGGAGCCACTATGTATATGTGTTTTGATTATAACTTGAGAAATGAAGAAATGACTGCTAACAGGGTCTGTGGAATCAGTGTACCCACTGGGAGAGAGAATGGGCCTAGAAGACTTTATTTATTACTTGACCTACTCAGAGCGGAGTTGCCTGCTGGATCAGATGGTAAAGAATCTGCCTGCAGTGAGGGAGACCTGGGTTCAATCCCTGGGTCAGGAAGATCCCCTGGAGAATGAAATGGCAACTTCTTGCCTGGGAAATCCCATGGATGGAGGAGCCTGGCAGACTACAGTCCATGGGGTCGTGAACAGTCAGAATCAACTGAGCAACTTCACTTTCACTTTTTCACTTTAAGAGGACTTGTACTATTTTTAAATCTAAGCACAATATCCATGACTGCCACAGTTGTTTATTATGTATGTGTGTGTGCGCACAGTCACTCAATGATGTCTGAATCTTCTGCCACCCCATTTAGCCCACTGGGCCTCTCTGTCCTTGGGACTTTTCTGGCAAGAATACTGGAATGGGATCCTGACCCAGGGATCGAATCCGCATCTCCGGTGGTTCCTGCATTGATAGGTGATTCTTTAACACTGAGCCACCAGGGAAGCCCAAATATTTTATTAAAAGTGTAAAATTAAAACTCTTTATAGGTATTGTGGAAACAGTATATTGACAAAGACTCAATACCCACTGTACTGTACAACCGAAAAAGAAAGAAATTCATTCAACTACAAACAGTGTTTACTGACATCTACTGGATTGTTTTACTTATAACTTTATAAATTGTGAAAAATTTAAAATACATTAAAGTCTGGACTGAATCAAGTGTACTTTATTAAGTTTTTTTTTGGTAAGTAGAAGTTTATTACACACTCTGTTTATTATATATATTATATACTCTATCTTTGGAGAAGGCAATGTCACCCCACTCCAGTACTCTTGCCTGGAAAATCCCATGGATGGGGAGCCTGGTAGGCTATAGTCCATGGGGTCATGAAGAGTCGGACACGACTGAGCGACTTCACTTTCAGTTTTCACTTGCATGCATTGGAGAAGGAAATGGCAACCCACTCCAGTGTTCTTGCCTGGAGAATCCCAGGGACGGTGGAGCCTGGTGGGCTGCTGTCTATGGGGTCACACAGAGTCGGACACGACTGAAGCGACTTAGCAGCAGCAGCAGCAGCAGCATACTCTATCTTTAATGTACTGGAGCCACACCAAAGAATGCTCTTTAGGTAACCAAGCTGAGGGTCTTTAGTCTCTGTAGCTTCCCTATACTGATGTGACTCACACTCTTAATGTGTTTTGTCATTTCTTGATCACAGTGCTATGACGGCGCACATGAGATACTGCCAAGGATTCTCTTGCTCTGCATCGTGTTTTTTACCCCTCACTAAGCTAAGCAGACTTGATGCTGGGTAAGCCTAATGTGTCTTGTATATTGGTTGACAGTCTGAAACGGAAACTTATTCTAATGGTCTTGTCCTTGTAAGAATATAAAATAAACATTTACAATAGTAGAAAAACAGTTAAGGCGCAACAGGAGAGAAGATTGTAGGGATAGTAGTAATTAAGTCATCACCCAAAATGCAACAAAAAAAGACAAAATGAAGTATAAAAGAGATATTAAAAGACATTCAGGTGAGTTTTAGAAGGCATAATATTTATTATAGAGAAGGAAATGGCAACCTACTCCAATATTCTTCCCTTGAAAATCCCATGGACAGAGGAGCCTGGCAGGCTACAGTCCATGGGGTTTCAAAAGAGTTGGACACAACTTAGCGACTAAACAACAACAAGACTTATTTAATTAGAGTTAGAGCAAGAGAAATTGGGAGACTGGCGCTCAGCTGAGGTAAGGCAATATTCAAAGAGGTGATACAGAGAACTCTCTGGAATTAGTAGATAAAACCAGTTCTCATTAAAGTACAAAATATCTCAAGAAGGACAAAACAACCAATTTCCCAACAGATGATATAAGTGAAATTTGAGAAGATGGCTACCAAGTTAAGGCTGGGCAAACAATAAACTTTACCAAGACCAAAAGAGAAGCTGGAAGCAAGGGTTCTGGGGGAGACACTCTTAACATCCATGAAACAAAGTAATTTTTAAAAGTAGGAATAAAGAAACTTTTACAAGTAAAAAAAAACAGGGAAGGCTTACAATCAGTTGACTTCTCAAAACAAAACTATATAAAGGAGGTACTTCAAGAAAGAAAATAAATCCAGAAATGAAGATCTGAGAACCAAGAAAGAATGATACATTAAAAGAGAATTCACTGAATGGGAGACAATATTTGCCATATACACAACTGACAAAAGAATTTTATCCAGAAAATATAAAAATAACTCCAACTTCCCAGGTGCTCAAGCAGTAAAGAATCTGCTGGCATTGCAGGAGACCTGGGTTCGATCCCTGGGTTGGGAAGATCCCCTGGAGAAGGGAATGTCTACCCACTCCAGTATTCTTGCCTGGAGAATTCCATGGACACAGGAGATTGAATGGCTGCAGTCCATGTGTTGCAAAGAGTCGGGCACAACTGAGTGATTAACACTTTCACAAATCGTTAGGTAAAATGCTGATAGCTTAATTTTAAAAAAGGATAGAGGACTTAAGTGAGCATTTCATAAACAATTATATCCAAATTTATAATGGGCATATGTAAATGTGCTCAGAAATGGCAATCTTTAGGAAAATGCAAATTAGAGCCATGATGACATATACCATTACAAATTCAGCAGATGTCTAAGATTTTCTTTTAGTGACAAAAACAAGTATGAAGAACATGTAGAGCAATCAGTTGCACATATGCTGGTGGGAGGCTTTTCTTTTTTAATATTTATTTATTTACTTGGCAGTGTCGGGTCTTAGTTGTAGCATACCAGATCTTTGCTGTGTCATATGAGGCATGTGGGCTCTCTAGTTGTGGAATGCACACTTAGTTGCTGTGAGGTATGTGGGAATCTTAGTTCCCCAACCAAGCATTAAACCCATGTTCCCTGCATTGCAAGGTGGAACTTTAACCACTGGACCACCAGGGAAGTCCCACTGGTGAGAGTTTAAACTGATACATGTACTTTGGAAAACTACAGTATATACTAAAGACAAACAAATATCTACTCTATGACTCAGCATTTCCACTCCTAGGTGTAAATCAAACTCCAATTAAATTAATTAAAAAGAAACTGAGTACATTAACCTAGCAAAGGACATGTAAAAAAGATGTTAGTAGCAGCCGTATTCACAATAGCTTCAAGCCGAGCATGGTCTATAGCCATGAGCCATAGAACAGACAACTAAACTGTGATGCAGCAACATGAGTGTGATGATACATGCAACAATGAATATATTTCAAAACCATGATGTTGAATGATAGAATTCAGACACAGGAATAGTATATGCTACATGATTCTTTTTATGTTGTATTTACAAGATGTCAACCCTGTTTTATGCTAATGGAAGGAAGTCAGTGGTTTGCATTTGGGTTGGTAATGACCAAGAAGTCATGGCTCTTGTGGGTATGTCATTTAGAATATGCTAATATATTACAATGAATATATAATAAGGCTCAAGGTCTACTGGAAGTCAAATCCTGGATTTGGAATTGAACCCATGTCCCCTGCATTGGCAGGCAGTATCTTAACCACTGGACCACGAGGGAAGTCCCCTGACATTTTACACGATTGGATAATCCAAAGAGGGTATCAAAAAGGCCAGCCAAAATGAAAATGTAGCAAATCAATGAACTGTGATAACAGGGACAGTGAAAGGGGAATCAAAACAAGAATGGAGTTGTGGAAGAACAGCTGACTGGGAGAATGTTGACACTGCTGCCGTTTGAGAGACTTTACGCAGTCAGAAGAATCTGCTGCTGCTAAGTCACTTCAGTCGTGTCCGACTCTGTGTGACCCCATAGACGTTAGCCCACGAGGCGCCCCTGTCCCTGGGATTCTCCAGGCAAGAACACTGGAGTGGGTTGCCATTTCCTTCTCCAATGCAGGAAAGTGAAAAGTGAGAGTGAAGTCGCTCAGTCGTGTCCGACTCTTAGCGACCCCATGGACTGCAGCCCACCAGGCTCCTCCGTCCATGGGATTTTCCAGGCAAGAGTATGGGAGTGGGGTGCCATTGCCTTCTCCATAGAGGAATCTGATGAAGGCATAAATGAAGAACGTGGGTGTGAGGATGAAGAGGCCTCCAAAAAGGTGGTGACAGCACAAATGTTCATATTACAGGGACCTTCTGAGATATTTCACAACATTGAAAGAGTAAAATGCTGGATGCTGATCCAAACCTAGAAAAAAAGTATGACAATTCACCGAGGTATACTTGCTCTTTATTGTAAGATATATGATGAGAAGAAGAAGGCAGGGACTGTTTGTACTATTTCAGATGTGTTTTACCAAGAGACATGACACTCAGTTCTCAATGGTTTCCAGTTTTAAATTATAGTGTACTAGATAAATATTAGTTTTACTGTTTTTTGTTTGCTTGTACATTTATAAATGACAGTTTTGAGGCTTCCCAGATGGCCGTAGTGGTAAAGAACACCCTTGCCAATGCAGGAGACCTAAGAGATGCCGGTTTGATCCCTGGATCAGAAAGATGCCCTGGAGGAGGGGATGGCAGCTGACTCCAGTAGTCTTGCCTGGAGAATCACATGGACAGAGGAGCCTGGTGGGCTACAGTCCATGGGGTCCCAGAGTCGGACACAACTGAAGCGACTTAACACATGTACATAGCAGACATGATTCTTTAATGTTTAGATAGAATTTTTAAAGACCATGAAACAGTTTTAATAGCTCCCATTGACTCTCAAGAGCACTTTGTACAATGTCAGTTTGCACAGTCATTTTTATGGTCACCTACTTACTACCGTGTAAAGCAGAGTGAGGGCAAAAATATAGAGATATAGTTTGATGTTTTCGCAATAAATATATTACAGTTTTAAAAATTGCTAAGAGAAAATGTTGCAACTGTATTATATAGTAATTGTTATTAAAATAAGAAGCACATAATTAGTGACTTTTGGGAATGGTGTCAGGCAGAGAAACTTCAGTTCAGTTCAGTCACTCAGTCCTGTCCAACTCTTTGTGACCCCATGAATTGCAGCACGCCAGGCATCCCTGTCCATCACCAACTCCCGGCGTTCACTCAAACTCACATCCATCGAGTCGGTGATGCCATCCAGCCATCTCATCCTCTGTCATCCCCTTCTCCCCCTGCCCCCAATCCCTTCCAGCATCAGAATCTTTTCCAATGAGTCAACTCTTCGCATGAGGTGGCCAAAGTACTGGAGTTTCAGCTTTAGCATCATTCCTTCCAAAGAACACCCAGAACTGATCTCCTTTGGAATGGATTGGTTGGATTGCCTTGCAGTCCAAGGGACTCTCAAGAAGTCTTCTCCAACACCACAGTTCAAAAGCATCAATTCTTTAGTGCTCAGCTTTCTTCACAGTACATCTCTCAAATCCATACATGACCACTGGAAAAACTATAGCCTTGACTAGATGGACCTTTGTTGGCAAAGTAATGTCTCTGCTTTTGAATATGCTATCTAGGTTGGTCATAACTTTCCTTCCAAGGAGGAAGCGTCTTTTAATTTCATGGCTGCAATCACCATCTGCAGTGATTTTGGAGCCCAGAAAAATAAAGTCTGACACTGTTTCCACTGTTTCCCCATCTATTTCCCATGAAGTGATGGGACCAGATGCCATCTTCGTTTTCTGAATATTGAGCTTTAAGCCAACTTTTTCACTCTCCTCTTTCACTTTCATCAAGAGGCTTTTGAGTTCCTCTTCACTTTCTGCCATAAGGGTGGTGTCATCTGCATATCTGAGTTTATTGATATTTCTCCTGGCAATCTTGATTCCAGCTTGTGCTTCTTCCAGCCCAGCGTTTCTCATGATGTACTCTGCATAGAAGTTAAATAAACAGGGTGACCATATATAGTCTTGACGTACTCCTTTTCCTATTTGGAACCAGTCTGTTGTTTCCACGTCCAGTTCTAACTGTTGCTTCCAGAAGCAGAAGATATTAAGCAGAGTTGGCAAGAATACACAGAAGAACTGTACAAAAAAAAGATCTTCATGACCAAGATAATCATGATGGTGTGATCACGGACCTAGAGCCAGACATCCTGGAATATTAAGGCAAGTGAGCCTTAGAAAGCATCACTGTGAACAAAGCTAGTGGAGTTGATGGAATTCCAGTTAAGCTATTTCAAATCCTAGAAGATGATGCTGTGAAAGTGCTGCACTCAATATGCCAGCAAATTTGGAAAACTCAGCAGTGGTCACAGGACTGAAAAGATCAGTTCTCATTCCAATCCCAAAGAAAGGCAATGCCAAAGAATGCTCAAACTATCGCACAATTGCACTTATCTCACACGCTAGTAAAGTAATGCTCAAAATTCTCCAAGCCAGGCTTCAGCAATACGTGAACTATGAACTTCCAGATGTTCAAGCTGGTTTTAGAAAAGGCAGAGGAACCAGAGATCAAATTGCCAACATCTGCTGGATCATGGAAAAAGCAAGAGAGTTCCAGAAAAACATTTCTTTCTGCTTTATTGACTATGCCAAAGCTTTTGACTGTGTGGATCACAATAAACTGTGGAAAATTCTGAAAGAGATGGGAATACCAGACCATGTGACCTGCCTCTTGAAAAACCTGTCAGGTTAGACCAGTTAATGTGCAAGAATCAATAGCTTCTCCTCACACCAGACTCTCCTGCAATCTGGTGATGATGCATATTTCCCATTATTCTAAGGCCATAGGGGGGGTCATTACCCTTGATTATTTCTTTCTAAATGTGTCTCATGCCCCTCTACTGCTTTCCATCTCTTTCTTGCCTTTACATGGACTCCTTTTCCTAACTGGCATGATCTTCCATCGCACCTCAATAAACTCAAGTGAATGGCAGTGTTCAAACATTTCCTCTGTGAATGCTGAAAGATTCACTCAAGCAGACACCACCATCCCCACTTCTCCTCTACTACTATTGTTCATAAGACAGAATTCAGTGTTGTGAATATTTGTTTGCATGTATTTTCACCGAGTTCCTGGTATTCAGGCAGTTTGTGTCATTTGTCTTTGTGTTTGGACTGGCACACTGCACGTATGTAATACATGATTTTTGAATGAATAAATATTTAATGCTGTATAAATTCAGTTTACTATGCTGTCTTCAACATAGATTGTTTTTTTAAACTTTATCTAGTCTCATGAGGACATAATAGTTAAATGAATGCGTGAAATGAAAGACTTTGTTCACTGATGAATAAAAGTGAGACTTGACCAGTGGGGTATCTTTCAAGACAGACCCTGGAGCCATTTTTTCCAGGGCTTACAAAACATTTAGAAGACTTAAATAAAATGCTAATACCATATGTAATGCTTTTTGGGCAGGGTATAAATTTAGCACATATATATATATATAAATGATTTGATAAGCACTGAGAGCATTGATTTTGGAGTCAAGTTAACCTGAATTCAAACCTAGATTTGTCATGTACTGGTTGAGTGATCAAAGAAATGGGACTTCATCTCTTTATTCATAAAATAGGGTGGAGGGGGCAGCAAATGACATCTGTCTCTTGAATTATCATGGAGATGAAGTCTGATGACAGAGGCTCATGGAGCACCACCCAGTGTCTGGCACTTGATGTGAGCATAACTTAGCAATCTCTTTCCCCCATTTATTTCCTCTTTTTTTCAGATTGCAATATTGTTGATGTTTTCACTATCCATACTGTACATTATATTATTGTTTTATTTGAAATAATATTTTTGAGCATTTGAATTATGCCACTAGAAATAATCTATTTTCTTTTTTAAGATTGAATTATAGTTGGTTTCCAGGGACTTCCCAGGTGGTGCTAGTGGTAAAGACCCGCCTGCAAATGCAGGAAACATAAGATATGAGGGTTCAATCCCTGGGTTGGGAATATCCCCTGGAGGAGAAAATGGCAACCCACTCTGGTATTCTTGCCTGGAGAATCCCATGGACAGAGGAGCCATCAAAGTGATTCATATATGTATGTATGTACGTATGTCTGTCTGTGTGTATATATATATATATATGTATATATATTTTTTCAGATTCCTTTCCATTATCAATTATTACTCCACTTTAAATATGGTTCCCTGTGATATACGATAGGACTTAATTGCTTATATATTTTATTTATAGTAGTATTTATCTCTTAATTCCAAGCTCCTAATTTATCCCTCCCCTCATTTCCTCTTTGGTAACCATAAGCTTATTTTCTATGTCTGTGAGTCTATTTCTATTTTGTAAATAAGTACATTTATATCATTTTTTTAGATTCATGTAAGTGATATCATATGGTATTTGTCTTTCTTTGTCTAACTTCACTTAGTATGATAATCTCTAGGTCCATCCACGTTGCTGCAAATAACCTTATTCATTCTTTTTATGACTACTATTCCATTGTATTGCATCTTCTTTACTCATTCATCTGTTAATGGACACAGGCTGTTCCCTTGTCTTGGCTATTGTAAGTAGTTTCACAATGAATTTTGGGGTGTATGTATCTTTTCAAATTAGAGTTTTATCTGGATATATGCCCAGGAGTGGGATTGCTGGATCATACGGTAACTCTACTTTTAGTTTTTGAGGAACCTCCATTCTGTTCTCCATAGTGGCAGCACTAACTTACATTCCCACCAACAGCGTAGGTGGGTTCCCTTTTTCAATACTCTCTCCAGGATTTATTATTTGTAGACTTTTTGAAGAAAGCCATTCTGACTGGTATGAGGTGATACCTCTATGTAGTTTTAATTTGCTTTTCTCTAATAGTTAGCAATGTTGAGCATCTTTTCATGTGCCTTTTAGCCATCTGTATGTCTTCTCTGAAGAAATGTCTATTTAGATCTGCTGCCAATTATTTTTTATATTGAGCTGCATTATCTGTTTGTATGTTTTGGAAATTAAGCCCTTGTCAGTTGTATCATTTGCAAATATTTTCTCCAAGGAATTGTCTATTTTCGAGGTTTTTTTTTTTAGTCTGTATTCAACTCTTGTTTATTCATTTGTAAACTTGCCATGAAAAATTTAGAAAAACACAAGCAAGCTTTATTTTGTCCCAAGTAACAATTAGCTATTATTTCTTTACATGTATACCAGCCCTCACTGCCATGATATGTGTATTCAAGGACTAAAATCTGTTTTTCTTATCTGATTTCAAACATTTGAGTAAAATAAATATTGGTTCAAAATCTATGCCAGTTCTATCAATTAAATATCAATTTAAATATCAATTTAACTTTTAAGGATAAAGTGGGTAAAATTAAGTCCTGTATCTTGTGTATAGGGAAATTTTGTCCTTCTTATGGGTAAAGCAGTTGAACACTGTTTAAGGCTCAACATATTAAATCCTATTTTTCATAAACCGAAGAGTTGTGAATAACATTGTACATTTCATTTTTATATTATGTAAACTTTAGAACTAATGCTTAGATTTCAGTTTATATTGTTTTCTGTGTTTATTTTACTTTAACCTAATTTTAAATATCTGATAAAAAATTTGGCATGTGACTGAATTCTAACATTGGAAATAAAGAGAATGGTTCATCATAGGGATGACCACTAGATGGTGTTGGTTGCCTAATTTATAAATTAAGCCATTTTTTTGTTTTCCAAATACAATATCTTATTCATGCTGTCAGTAAAATTGGAGCTTATAAAAACCTAAATTTGGAACGTCCAAGTTATTTATAAAATGCTTCTGACTCTCCACTCAATCTTTTGTCTTCATGTCCTAAAAGGTAAGAGATAGTTTATGCCTTTCAAACCTAGAACTTAGTTATAATATCTAAACAGTTATTCTCAACATAATTAAAAATGCATAAACTGCCTCCTTCCATGCCCTCATTAATTTAGATATTTTTACTGTTAAGAGTACAAATGATTCAATTATGGTATGACTTGGTTCAGCAAGACACTTTTATTATCGAGCTAGGCTGAAAGGGTAACTGTCAAATTTTCTATTATAAAGTGTTTCTTTCTCAACATAATATAGGAGCTGGAGAAGGGCTAAAGCAGGTTCAGAACACTAGAAGTTGGGGAAAGAATTTTTGGTTATGTTTGAAATCCACAGAACTGGAAAGGCAAAATTCTGGTAAGGCAGTTTAAATTATTGTTTCCATTAATCTGGCAGGCTTTCATGTTTAATTTTTTTTTTTTTAATGTTCAAAAGCACTGAAGAAAACAGAAATAATGCAACCCAGGAAAGGAATAGAGAGGCTACATATTACCTCCAGGTCGGTCAAAGGACATGTTGCAAAGGACACGTAGAGAGGTCAGGCCAGTTATGGGAGAGCCGTAAAGGTGTCTGGTTAAGTGTTGTTGCAGAAACATTGGATGAAATATCTAGAAGTCACACTTCCTTTTTTGATCATGCATTGTAATGGCTTATATCTATGACTGAACTTATAATGCTTTGTCTAGCCATACTATATAAGGTAAAAATCAGAGAATTTGTAGAACCTATAGAATAAGCTTCCCAGGTGATATTAGTGGTAAAGAACCAGCCTGTCAGTGAAGGAAACATAAGAGACACAGGTTCAATCTCTGGGTTGAGAAGATCCCCTGGAGAAGGGCATGGCAACCCACTCCAATATTCTTGCCTAGAAGATCCCATGGACAGAGGAGCCTGTCCTAAAGGCAAGAATGTAGGGATTCACTATGCTTAACATACATTGTTCTCACTCTGGGTAGTTGATGGCTTTAGATTATGTCACTTATTAATACTCAGTCTTTTGTTGTATTTTATTTACTTGTTTAAATGTATTTGCTTCTTTTAATTGGAACACTCAGTTTTGATGGCACACATTTCTGGTATTATATGTTAACAAGCGGTTTTATGTTCTGTTTATATACAGAATGTTAGGCAGTGATGGTCTAGTTAACCTCGTTTTGCTCTTATGCATTGCCTCCTTTGTCATATCATACTGCTAGTTGCTTTTATTCAGGAGTGTTCTGATTATGTGTAGTTCTGTGGTTCAAATATGCAGATATGAAGATATTTACTTTCCATTACATTTTTAAGAGTTATAGGCAGAAATTGGTAGTAAGTTAGCTTTTAGAAAACGTCCTTGCAATTTTTTTGCTTTGGGAGGGAGGGTCCATGACTTCTTTTTCACACATTATTTTAATTTATAAACACAATATAATATTTTCAGGCTTTGTTTCCTCAGTGATTATTATATTAATAAAATAGAAAATTTAATGGCATTTCTGGAGGAAAAATACGAGACTGAAAGTGTGTTTTAACATCAAGTAGAAATGATGATTTGAAGTAGTAAGACTCTAATATTACTCATCATTTAAAATATCGCCAGCAACTTTCAGGAACAAGCCATATGCTTGTTCAATCCATGAGTTCTTCACTAAGCCAACAAAATTGCTGGAAGATGCCTGTGCATTCACACCTACCTAAGAGGAAGGATCTTATTAATATTTAAGCAACAGTAAAATCACTCCAAAAATCGATTTTATTTATGCATGTAATTTTACAGTCTTATAAATGAGGGAGGAACTCTGTGGTTGTTAAATATATGTAAAGCCTTTCATGCTTAAAATGCAGGAAAAAGCTTAGGCAATATTGGGAGGATCCTGGTGGGCTATAGTCCGCGGAGTTGCAGAGTAAAAAATGGCTGAGCAACTGAGCAAGCACACACCCGGTGTTAGATATGCATCTGGAATGGACTGAAGAGCTTTCAAAGTGTATCATATTCATAATGGCTAGAATCAGAGTTGCAGTATATACTTATGCGTTAGTTTTTCTGTTAGAATGAGAACTGAGGAAAAATACAGCATTTAATGTAATAACATCTAAAAAATAAACTGGCTTATAAAAGTGTAATAAACCTGTGTTTTCCATAATAAAATTTAAACCATGTCTGCTTTCTACAATAAGTCTTACATTTGGCCAACAAATGTTCAATTTTAAGAACCACAAAATTGTTTCTGATCAACTCTGCAAAAACTGCTTCCACAGTTATATCTACACAGAGAGTTTTCATAAATTTGAAATTTCGGTTAACTAAATCCCTCCATCTCCATCCTTCAAGGTGTTGTAGTTTTATCTTTAATTTAGCTTCTAAAGAAAGGACTAGATGAGTATTCATCAATACTTTGTTGAAGAGAATTGAGCATGATACATCACACTATAATAAAATTATTATGACAATACTACACTTTCATTATAGGAATCTCAATTCTTAGAACAATGTAAAGTTCAGCATACCAAATATCTTACCTATTTTTAAAACAATATATTGCCCTTTTATACCCCAATATAGTTAAAATTCAAGAAGAGAAGAAGTAGCAGCCTTTATTCTTCTCTAACAGATGTAGGCAGATATTCAGGCAGGTTGCATAACAGACTGGGAATTATCCTATGAAAAACCTGCTTCAAAACTGAAAGTATCTGAGAATATTAAAAATATAGAACTATATATTTTCACCCTCGTGATTTCCTGGAATAAGTGACAGTTTTCCATGAGCTGTGTTCCTCCAGCCCTAAAAATAATTCTTCAGTCACCTCAGTTCAGTTCAGTTCATTCGCTCAGTCGTGTCCGACTCTTTGAGACCCCATGAATTGCAGCACGCCAAGCCTCCCTGTCCATCACCAACTCCCGGAGTTCACTCAAACTCACATCCATCTAGTCAGTGATGCCATCCAGCCATCTCATCCTCTGTCATCCTCTTCTCCTCCTGCCCCCAATCCCTCCCAGCATCAGAGTCTTTTCCAATGAGTCAACTCTTCGCATGTGGTGGCCAAAGTACTGGAATTTCAGCTTTAGCATTATTCCTTCCAAAGAACACCCAGGACTGATCTCCTTTAGAATGGACTGGTTGGATCTCCTTGCAGTCCAAGGGACTTTCAAGAGTCTTCTCCAACACCACAGTTCAAAAGCAAGGAGTAAGCATCTTTAATTTCATGGTTTTTAATTTCATGGCTGCAATCACCATCTGCAGTGATTTTGGAGCCCCCAAAAATAAAGTCTGACACTGTTTCCACTGTTTCCCCATCTATTTCCCAAGAATTGATGGGACCAGATGCCATGATCTTCGTTTTCTGAACGTTGAGTTTTAAGCCAACTTTTTCACTCTCCTCTTTCACTTTCATCAAGAGGCTTTTGAGTTCCTCTTCACTTTCTGCGATAAGTGTGGTGTCATCTGCATATCTGAGGTTATTGATATTTCTCCCGGCAATCTTGATTCCAGCTTGTGCTTCTTCCAGCCCAGTGTTTCTTATGATGTAATCTACATATAAGTTAAATAAACAGGGTGACCATATATAGTCTTGACATAGTCCTTTTCCTAATTGGAACCAGTCTGTTGTTCCATGTCCAGTTCTAATTGTTGCTTCCTGACCTGCAAATAGGTTTCTCAAAAGGCAGGCCAGGTGGTCTGGTATTCCCAACTCTTGAAGAATTTTCCAGTTTATTGTGATCCACACAGTCAAAGGCTTTGGCATAGTCAATAAAGCAGAAATAGATGTTTTCTGGAACTCTCTTGCTTTTTCCATGATCCAGAGGATGTTGGCAATTTGATCTCTGCTTCCTCTGCCTTTTCTAAAACCAGCTTGAGCATCTGGAAGTTCAGGGTTCACATACTGCTGAAGCCTGACTTGCAGAATTTTGAGCATTACTTTACTAGCGTGTGAGACGAGTGCAATTGTTTGGTAGTTTGAGCATTCTTTGGCATTGCCTTTCTTTGGGATTGGAATGAAAACTGACCTTTTCCAGTCCTGTGGCCACTGCTGAGTTTTCCAAATTTGCTGGCATATTGAGTGCGGCACTTTCACAGCATCATCTTTCAGCATTTGGAATAGCTCCACTGGAATTCCATCACCTCCACCAGCTTTGTTCATAGTGATGTACAGTTCTTCTGTGTATTCTTGCCACCTCTTCTTAATATCTTCTGCTTCTGTTAGGTCCATACCATTTCTGTCCTTTACTGAGCCCATCTTTGCATGAAATGTTCCCTTGGTATCTCTGATTTTCTTGAAGAGATCCCTAGTCTTTCCCATTCTGTTGTTTTCCTCTATTTCTTTGCATTGATCACTGAGGAAGGCTTTCTTATCTCTTCTTGCTATTCTTTGGAACTCTGCATTCAGATGCTTATATCTTTCCTTTTCTCCTTTGCTTTTTGCTTCTCTTCTTTTCACAGCTATTTGAAAGGCCTCCCCAGACAGCCATTTTGCTTTTTTCATTTCTTTTCATGGGGATGGTCTTGATCCCTGTCTCCTGTACAATGTCATGAACCTCATTCCATAGTTCATCAGGCACTCTATCAGATCTAGTCCCTTAAATCTATTTCTCACTTCAACTGTATAATCATAAGGGGTTTGATTTAGGTCATACCTTAATGGTCTAGTAGTTTTCCCTACTTTCTTCAATTTAAGTCTGAATTTGGCAATAAGAAGTTCATGATCTGAGCCACAGTCAACTCCCAGTCTTGTTTTTGCTGACTGTATAGAGCTTCTCCATCTTTGGCTGCAAAGAATATAATCAATCTGATTTCAGTGTTGACCATCTGGTGATGTCCACGTGTAGAGTCTTCTGTTGTGTTGTTGGAAGAGGGTGTTTGCTATGACCAGTGAGTTCTCTTGGCAAAACTCTATTACCCTTTGCCCTGCTTCATTCTGGATTGATTCCAAGGCCAAATTTGCCTGTTGCTCTAGGTGTTTCTTGACTTCCTCCTTTTGCATTCCAGTCCCCTATAATGAAAAAGACATCTTTTGGGGGTGTTAGTTCTAAAAGGTCTTGTAGGTCTTCATAGAACCATTCAACTTCAGCTTCTTCAGTGTTACTGGTTGAGGCATAGGCTTGGATTACTGTGATATTGAATGGTTTGCCTTAGAAATGAACAGAGATGTTCTGTCGTTTGTGAGATTGCATCCAAGTACTGCATTTCAGACTCTTTAGTTGACTGTGATGGCTACTCCATTTCTTCTAAGGGATTCCTGCCCACCATAGTAGATATAATGGTCATCTATTTAAATTCACCCATTCCAGTCCATTTTAGTTTGCTGATTCCTAGAATGTCGACGTTCATTCTTGCCATCTCCTGTTTGACCACTTCCAATTTGCCTTGATTCGTGGACCTAACATTCTAGGTTCCTATGTAAATATCTGAATGCAGAGTTCCAAAGAATAGCAAGAAGAGATAAGAAAGCCTTCTTCAGTGATCAATGCAAAGAAATAGAGGAAAACAACAGAATGGGAAAGACTAGGGATCTCTTCAAGAAAATCAGAGATACCAAAGGAACATTTCATGCAAAGATGGGCTCGAAACAGGACAGAAATGATATGGTCCTAACAGAAGCAGAAGATATTAAGAAGAGATGGCAAGAATACACAGAAGAACTGTACAAAAAAGATCTTCACCACCCAGATAATCACGATGGTGTGATCACTGACCTAGAGCCAGACATCCTGGAATGTGAAGTCAAGTGGACTTTAGAAAGCATCACTATGAACAAAGCTAGTGGAGGTGATGGAATTCCAGTGGAGCTATTTCAAATCCTGAAAGATGATGCTGTGAAAGTGCCGCACTCAATATGCCAGCAAATTTGGAAAACTCAGCAGTGGCCACAGGACTGGAAAAGGTCAGTTTTCATTCCAATCCCAAAGAAAGGCAATGCCAAAGAATGCTCAAACTACCGCACAATTGCACTCATCTCACACGCTAGTAAAGTAATGCTCAAAATTCTCCAAGCCAGGCTTCAGCAATATGTGAACCCTGAACTTCCAGATGTTCAAGCTGGTTTTAGAAAAGGCAGAGGAAGCAGAGATCAAATTGCCAACATCCTCTGGATCATGGAAAAAGCAAGAGAGTTCCAGAAAAGCATCTATTTCTGCTTTATTGACTATGCCGAAGCCTTTGACTGTATGTATCACAATAAACTGTGGAAAATTCTTCAAGAGTTGGGAATACCAGACCACCTGATCTGCCTCCTGAGAAATCTGTATGCAGGTCAGGAAGCAACAGTTAGAACTGGACATGGAACAACAGACTGGTTCCAAATAGGAAAAGGAGTTCGTCAAGGCTGTATATTGTCACCCTGTTTAACTTATATGCAGAGTACATCAGGAGAAACACTGGACTGGAAGAAACACAAGCTTGAATCAAGATTGCCTGGAGAAATATCAATAACCTCAGATATGCAAATGACACCACCCTTATGACAGAAAGTGAAGAGAAACTCAAAAGCCTCTTGATGAAAGTGAAAGAGGAGAGTAAAAAAGTTGGCTTAAAGCTCAACATTCAGACAACTAAGATCATGGCATCTGGTCTCATCATTTCATGGGAAATAGATGGGGAAACAGTAGGAACAGTGTCAGACTTTATTTTTGGGGGCTCCAAAATCACTGCAGATGGTGACTGCAGCCATGAAATTAAAAGACGCTTACTCCTTGGAAGGAAAGTTATGACCAACCTAGATAGCATATTCAAAAGCAGAGACATTACTTTGCCAACAAAGGTTCATCTAGTCAAGGCTATGGTTTTTCCTGTGGTCATGTATGGATGTGAGAGTTGGACTGTGAAGAAGTCTGAGTGCCAAAGAATTGATGCTCTTGAACTGTGGTGTTGGAGAAGACTCTTGAGAGTCCCTTGGACTGCAAGGAGATCCAACCAGTCCATTCTGAAGGAGATCAGCCCTGGGATTTCTTTGGAAGGAATGATGTTGAAGCTGAAACTCCAGTACTTTGGCCACCTCATGGGAAGAGTTGACTCATTGGAAAAGACTGATGCTGGGAGGGATTGTGGGCAAGAGGAGAAGGGGATGACAGAGGATGAGATGCCTGGATGGCATCACTGACTCGATGGATGTGAGTCTGAGTGAACTCCGGGAGTTGGTGATGGACACGGAGGCCTGGTGTGCTGCGATTCATGGGGTCTCAAAGAGTCGGACATGACTGAGCGACTGATCTGATCGATGCAGTATTGCTCTTACAGCATTGGATCTTGCTTCCATCACCAGTCACATCCACAACTGGGTATTGTTTTTGCTTTGGCTCCATCCCTTCATTCCTTCTGGAGTTATTTCTCCACTGATCTTCCATAGCATATTGGGCCCCTACCGACCTAGGTAGTTCGTCTTTCAGTATCCTATCATTTTGCCTTTTCATACCGTTCATGGGGTTGTCAAGGCAAGAATACTGAAGTGGTTTGCCATTCTCTTCTCCACTGGACCACATTCTGTCAGACCTCTCCACTATGACCCACCCCCTTGGGTGGCCCCACACGGCATGGCTTAGTTTCATTGAGTTAGACAAGGCTGTGGTCCATGTGATTAGATTGACTAGCTTTCTGTGATTATGGTTTCAGTGGGTCTGCCCTCTGATGCCATCGCAACACCTATCGTCTTACTTGGGTTTCTCTTACCTTGGACGAGGGGTTTCTCCTCACTGCCACCCCTTCTGACCTTTAACGTGGAGTAGCTCCTCTTGGCCCTCCTGTGCCTGTGCAGCCACTGCTCCTTGGTCGTGGGGTTTCTCCTCTCGGCCTAACTTCAGTCACCAAAGTTGTGTTAATATTTCTGCCTGCAACGAGAGTGGTTACTGTTTTGCTGACTAATTTCTGATTGACGTCTGTCAATCAGACACACGTTCCAGACTACATTCTGCCACAAGCATGTAGACTACATTTTTAGAGGACAGTACTCTCTTGTATATGTATGTGTAACTTTGTTATATGAAAGCATATATTTGTGCTAGTAATAATATATAACTTTTCTCAACTTAGTGTTTATTCAGCACAGTTTTTCTCTCAGTTAAATGTTAGAGATAATCAGTTTAAATCATACATCTTAAACTTAATGGCAGTTATGTATTTTAAGAAAACACCCTGTTAGAATCAAATAAAGATCAAATTAATACTATTTTAGAATAAGATGTTAAGTGAAGTGCTATTCAATAGTATGCTTATTATACAGAATGGTTTCAGAGTAAGTTCCAAGGAAGAAAAGCATAGCAGTCGGTATTGTTGGTGTAAGATAGTCCTCATGTTTTTTTAGGTGGTGGGGCAGAGTGCACAGTATGTAATATTTGCAATAAAAATGAGGTTTCTTTTATCTGCTCTTCACCTCTTTAGTCTAGAATCCATCCATCTGATACAAGATGACTTTCGTTCATTTTACGTTTACATTCCAGTTGACAGGAATGAAGGATAAGTTCCTAAAATCTTGAAAGATACGTTTGAAAATTCTACACATGAGTCTGCTCATGTGTAGGTAGAATCTGCTCGTATTCCACTCGGCACGTCACTGGGCTGTATCTAGTCAACAGAGATGCTGAAAAATAGAGGCTTTGTTCAAAGTATGTGTATGGAAGGACAAACGATGCAGTGAGTATTATCTATAAAAAATATTGAGTTGTATTACTGGAAGAGAAGGGAGAAAGTGAACATGGAGAAAAGTTAGTGGTCTTGGTTGCCAGCTGTATTCCTATCACTCTCATAGAGGCATCTGTACTTTCCCCACAAGTCTAACAGTCTTGCCAATTCCTTCTTCGAACGAAGCCAATCTAAATCCTTGTACCTGCTGGTTAACCAGTGTTTAGAGTTTTAAGTGCTGTGTGGTCCTGCCAATCTGATCCAGGTGAACTCTTCATGTTAGAATTACTGATAAATGGAAAAAAAAAAAAAAAACCACTTTTTCTCTGTTCCTACTAAATGATATGCAATAGAAAGAGCATGTCTAATTTAAAACTTTCCTTCTGAAAATGAATGCATGGAAAGGTCCCAAATTACCTGGGTTTTGGTCACTGTGTATTATGAATTCAAGGCAGAGAGTGCTTCCTGGAGAAGAGGGGTAGTCTCTTATAACTCTGCTTACAGATTGGCTACATTCAGCTTAAATCCCTCTCTTTTGTAGGAATTTGAATTTAACAAATGCCAAAATTTTGAAAATTTTAGTCATTTCTTCTAATGTCGCAACTTTTCTTTAAATAAGAAAAGTTAGTCTGTTATATACCTGGCAATAATTTATACAAATATTTTGCCAGAGCAGACCAAGGATCACTAGGTTTACAGACTGAAACACCTAGCTATTTTTCACTTTCCTCACAAATGCTTACACAAAGTCAAAGCCACAAAATTTGGACACTTCTTCCTACCTTATTTTTTTCTTTTATAAAAAGAATTATATCAGACTTGAACCATTGGTTCCAATTTGGGAAATGCGTATGTCAAGGCTGTATATTGTCACCTTGCTTATTTAACTTCTGTGTAGACTACATCATTAGAAACACTGGGGTGGATGAAGCACAAGCTGGAATCAAGATTGCTGGGAGAAATATCAATAACCTCAGATACACCACCTACAGATGACACCACCCTTATGGCAGAAAGTGAAGAAGAACTAAAGAGCCTCAATGAAAGTGAAAGAGGTGAGTGAAAAAGTTGACTTAAAAGCTCAACATTCAGAAAACTAAGATCATGGCAACTGGTCCCATCACTTCATGGCAAATAGATAGGGAAACAGTGGAAACAATGGCAGACTTTATTTTTTGGAGCTCCAAAATCACTCCAGATGGTGACTGCAGCCATGAAATTTAAAGACACTTACTCCTTGGAAGAAAAGCTATGACCAACCTAGACGGCATATTAAAAGCAGAGACATTACTTTGCCAATGAAGATCCAAATAGTCATAGCTATGGTTTTTCCAGTAGTCATGTATGGATGTGAGAGCTGGACCATAAAGAAAGTTGAGCACCAAAGAATTGATGCTTTTGAACTGTGGTGTTGGAGAAGACTCTTGAGAGTCCCTTGGACAACAAGGAGATCCAACCAATTCATCCTAAAGGAAATCAGTCCTGAATATTCATTGGAAGGACTGATACTGAAGCTGAAACTCCAATACTTTTGCCACCTGATGTGAAGAACTGACTCATTTGAAAAGACCCTGATGCTGAAAAAGATTGAAGGCAGGAGAAGAAGGGGACGACAGAGGATGAGATGGTTGGATGGCATCACGAACACTCAATGGACATGAGTTGAGTCATCTCCAAGAGTTAGTGATGGACGGGGAGGCCTGGCATGCTGCAGTCCAATGGGCCACAAAGACTCGGACGTGACTCAATGACTGAACTGACTGACTGACCCACTTTTAACATCAAATGCTTTATGACACCTATCATATAACCAGTAATTGAAAATTACAGAAAGTATAACATACCTATATACTAATGAAAATATATCAGGATGCTCCAATGAAACATGAAAGAGAAATTGAAGTAAATTAATATTAAAGAAATATGAATTTTAATATGTAAATGGTCAATCACATTATTCCTATAAGGGGAGTAACCTAAATAAAGCAGTTACAAGTCTATACTCACCTGTATGTTTTTAAAGCAAGAATAAAAAAAACCATGAATGGTTTTCACATTAATGATGTCATTCTCCACCAGGATAAACTATTAATCACCTAACAAAGTATTATAACAACTTTTCCTTGAGTTACTTCCTCATGATATTTAAGTGAATATTAAACATGCAAAAACATACTGTTTACAAATTTAATGGAATTAAGACCTAGACTCAAATAATTATAAACAGATTTTTCAACTATATAAATCGTCAACCAGACATGGATATATGACATTTTTTCCTTGTGGTTGATATCTCTGTAATTTGTCCAGAAGACTTTTACTTTATCTTCCCTCTTCCCTCTTTCTCTCCTCCCATCCCACACTACATGCTATTATTTCCCTGTCCTAGGGAAGAGTAGCATCTAAGTGAGGAATGGGGTCCTTTCAAAACCATATGACTGTAATATAAGAAATACTCTCTGACTCTCCTTTCCAGCTGTGTTGCCCTCTACATTGTCATGGTACTCTGTACTTACGATAGCTTTCATTGTATAAGCTATGGTCATTTATCCACTTATCAGTATTTCTACAGACTGAGCTCCAAGTATCAGGAACAATGTCTTTTTCAATATTATGGTCCTAGTGTCTAGCACAACGCCTGCTTCCTTTGTTTTGTTGGGGTTTTTTCCTACTTTATTTTTATTGGAGTATAATTGCTTTTCAATGCTATGTTAGTCTCTGCTATACAATGAAGTGAATCAGCTGTATGTGTCCATATATCCCCTCCTTCTTAGATCTCCATCCCACCCCACTCCATCCCACACATGTGATCATAAGAGAGCACCAAGCTGAGCTCCCTGTGCTTTATAGCAAGTTCCCATTAGCTATCTATTTTATACATGGTAGTATATATATGTCAATCCCAACCTCCCAATTTATCACATCCTGCCCCCGTGTCCATATATCCATTTCCTACATCTGCATCTCTATTCCTGCCCTGGAAATGGTTTCATATGTACCATTTTTCTAGGTTCCACATATTTTCATTTATATATGATATTTGTTTTTCTCTTTCTGACTTACTTTACTCTGTATGACAGACTCTAGGTCCAACTGCATCTCTACAAATGACCTAATTTTGTTACTAATATTATGCTAAGTAATATTCCTTTGTATATATGTACCACATCTTCTTTATTCATGCTTTCAACACATGGCATATGGCCCTGCAGAGGAATCTAATGAAGAAGCCAGATTACTCAATAAAATCTGTACTGGAGAAATCAACTGTTTGGGTTTAAGGGCTTGAATCATTAACTGTTTGGGCTTAGGGGCTGGGGTCATTCTGATGAATCAAGCCTTTGAAGATAGATTAATAGGAGTACTGTTACATTTCTCTGGTCTTATTAGGAATACAAGACAGAGTATTTATTCTCTCTGAAGTTATTAAGAAAAAGTTTCATGTGCTGTTAACATAACTATTCAAACTATTATAAACTTTCTTTTTATTTTTGACATAGTTACATAGTGTACACTTTTGTGGAGTTTTATTCTTTTGCATGTAGCCCTTCAGTTTTTCAAACACCATTTTTTGAAGAATCTGTCTTTCCCCACTGTATATTCTTGCCTCTTTTATCATAAATTAAGTGACATATGAGTGTGGATTTATTTGTGGATGTTCTAGTCTGTTTCATGAACTCTGTATCTGTTTTGGGGCCAGTGCCATACTGTTTTGACAACCGTAGCTTTGTCATGTATTTTGAAAATGGGGCAACATTGTTCTTCTTTCTCAAGGTTGTTTTGGTTATTTGAGGTCTTTTTTGGTTCCATACATGTTTTAGGATTTATTCTAGTTCTGTGGGAAAATGCCTTGAGTATTTTCACAGGTACTGCTTTGGATCTTTAGATTGCCTTGGATAGTATTGTCATTTTGACAATATTGACTCTTCTAATCTAAGAACACCATATATCTTTCCATCTGCTTGTGTCATCTTCAGTTTCTTTAATCAACGTTTTCTAGTTTTCAGAGTATGAGTCTTTTGCTCCCTACACGTGTGTGTGCTAAGTCGCTTCAATTGTGTTGAACTCTTTGCAACCCCATGGATGGTAGTTGTCTGGCACCCCATCCATGGGATTTTTCAGGCAAGAATACTGGAGTGGGTTGTCATGCCCTCCTCCAGGGAATCTTCCCAACCCAGAGATCAAACCCAAGTCTCCTGTACCTCCTGAATTGCAGGTGGATTCTTTACCATTGAGCCACCAGGGAAGCCCTTAACCTCCTTGGTATTTTACTCTTTTTAATGTGATGGTAAATGGGATTGTTTTGTTAATATCTCTTTCTGATCTTTTGTTGTTGGTATACAGAAATGAAACATGAAAGATGATTTTTTGCAACACTTTATAGTAGCAAAAAGTGAATATGGTATTATTGAATGTACATTAAAACAGTATAAACCATGGTATATATTAAACAATATTCACAGTCCAGGAAGTTTTACTATATTTATTTTATATCCTTTATTTACCTTCAGATTTTATATATATATATATATATATATGGAATATATAAACACACATACATATACAAGAAGGGACTATGAACTGATTTATATATATATATATTAAATGATCAGTCTGAGCAATCACAGCAAATTAATACCAGAATTACTTTTAATTCAATCTTATTTGAAACAAGGTTGTTTGAATGAGGCACACTATTGAAATGTCAGTGATGAATTAGTGGAGATGGCTAGTTATGAGGTGAGAAGAAGTGGGAAAATTTTTCCTATGAAATTGAATGTGTACATCTTGTTGGCAAATATACCTGGGTCACTCTAGTGATAATCATAATTTGTCTCTTTTTCCTCTAAAGTCATTTAGTCATAATGGGAAGTCACCATGGGAAAGAAGTTAGAAACATCTATTCTTGCCACATGGCTATTTTGCTTCCAGTTCACACTTCTGAACTCATGGAAAGTCTCTCATTTCAGATGATGTAGAAAGAGGAAGGGAAAAAATCTCTCCACATTGGCTGCGTACCTGTTAGTTTTGCATGTTATACTGGCAAAAACTGGAAATAGACTCCCATAATCTTCAAGTACAGACCTGATGGAAAATGGAAGCGGAGGAATATTCCAGTGAGAAGAACTTTAAATAATGCATCTGCTTCTTCACTTTGCTTAGATGGCCATAGGTACAGATATACACTACCTCAATGTCAGTAGTCAGAGACTTAAAAAGGACATCAGTGGTGAAGATGACTTGGGGGATATCATGCAAATATTTCAGCAACTTAATTTTCCTCTAACCAAAGCTGATCTGAATATTACTTCTGCTGAATCAGTTCAGTTCATTTGCTGAGTCGTATCCGACTCTTTGCAACCCAATGGATTGCAGCATGCCAGGCCTCCCTGTCCTTCACCAACTCCTAGAACTTGCTCAAAATCAAGTCCAGCGAGTCAGTTATGCCATCCAACCATCTCATCCTTTGTCATCCCTGGCTCAGCCTGCCTTCAGTCTTTCCCAGCATTAGGGTATTTTTCCAATGAGTTGGTTCTTTGCATCAGATAGCCAAAGTATTGGGGTTTCAGCTTCAGCATCAGTCTTTCCAATGAATATTCAGGACTGATTTCCTTTAAGATGGAATGGTTGGATCTCCTATCAGTCCAAGGGACTCTCAAGAGTCTTCTCCAATACCACAGTTCAAAAGCATCAATTCTTCGGTGCTCAGCTTTCTTCATAGTGCTCACATCCATACATGACTGCTGGAAAAACCATAACACTGACTATATGGACACTTGTCAGCAAAGCAATATCTGTGCTTCTTGATATGCTGTCTAGGTTGGTGATAGCTTTTCTTCCAAGGAGCACACATCTTTTAATTTCATGGCTGCAATCATCATCGGCAGTGGTTTCGGAGCCCAAGAAAATAAAGTCTGTCACTATTTCCATTGTTTCCCCCATCTATTTGCCATGAAGTGATGGGAACAGATGCCATGATCTTAGTTTTTTTAATGTTGAGCTCTAAGCCAGGTTTTTCATTCTGCTCTTTCCCTTTCATCAAGAGGCTCTTTAGATCCTCTTCACTTTCTGCCATAAGGGTGGTATCATCTGTGTATTTGAGGTTATTGATATTTCTCCCAGCAATTTTGGTTCTAGATTGTGCTTCATCCAGCCCAGCATTTCGCATGGTGTACTCTACTTAGAAGTTAAATAAGCAGGGTGACAATTTACAGCCTTGACATACTCCTTTCCCATTTTGGAACCAGTGTGTTGTTCCATGTCCGGTTCTAACTGTTGCTTCTTGACCTTCATAGAGATTTCTCAGGAGGCAGGTAAGGTGGTCTGCTGAATGCTAAACCAGAAAATAAACAGACATTTATAAGCCCCCAACAGGGTACTACACCCTCATAGTATCACCAGGCTTCCTGCTAGCTGGTGAATTGCAGTAGCTTCCTTCCATCATAGAAGGTGCAAGAGTTTATACTCATTGAAAATAGAACCATATTCTGTTAAGTGCATTTGCTTTCCCCAGTTAAAATCTTCTGCCAATACCATCTTTGTAGTTTTGTGTAATGCCTTAATTATTGGTATAACAGTTCACTTTGCATTGTTTCTGATAAAGGTGTTTTTTTTTACTGGTAAATATCCAAGGGATTCACTGTCTTCACCAGAAGAAACAAACATGATATAACTGTAAAAGAGCTTATATCCTGTTTAAACCTTATCTCCAAGGTGATATCCTAGGCAGCACATAATATAATATAAATCAATTTTATTAAGCGGTGACTTTTCTCTCATCAGAATTCTCAGCCTGTGAATCAAATGATAGAGAATGGAAGCGATTAACTTTTAACTTAAGCACTTAACGTCTCCTCTAATGGGCTACACACATACATTTTTCTCTTCTCATGCCTTCAGTTTTGTGCTCTGTTGATTTAAATGTTGTAGGCCTCAAGCTCTATTGAACCAAAAGAAGTACTGCTATTCAGTCATTTTGGACTCTTATATTTCTTAATCACCAAAAAAAAAGGTGTATTGTTGTATTTCCTAGGTGACTGATATTCATTATCAAGGGGAGTTAAGATTGCTGCTACAAGGAATGAGGAAAAATGTGTCTGTTTTCCAGGTACCATTTTAGTATTTTTTAAACTAATGGCAATAATTAATAGGAGAGTTCTGCAAGCCAATACTACTATAGTAGAGACACTTCAAGAATACAAGGTTGAGATATTCCCCCAGTTATACAACCAAGACCAGAATTTGAATGAGTATGGAAAAAGCAAATTTTAACTTTCCCATGACTAGTTTCAATAATGCTACTATACAAACTAGGCATATTTTTCCTTGTTAGATTATTTATATATTTTTGTATTTTAATTGGTTTCTCCCCTGTTCCATCTCCTATTATTTCTTGGAAGTTTGACCTGAAATACTAGTCGTTGTGTCACAGAATGTCAAAGGAGGAATTTTAATGAACTGGAAGGGGAGCGATCTTTAACCAGCCATAGACAGGTACAGAAACTGAATGACAAAACTTGGATTTCCCACCATCTGGAGAGTGGAATAACCCAATTCTTTTGTAAGAGGGTTGCTGCCATCATGTTTGATCATGAAGCTGTTTTTATAGGTATTTGAAAGGATAGGAGGATGTTAAATATGTTGAACTGACAAATACATGGACTGTACAAATGTGTTGCATGTTGTTGATTCATCATCTTTATCCCTTAAACTGGCATGGGAACTACATCTCCTTGATTTTCTTGTTAGGAGAGTTCTGGGTTTGATCGCCACAAGAAGTAACATGTAATTTTTGTAATGTGGAAGAGAAGAGGCCCTTATTCTTCTCTGACAACTGTGGCCAGTCATTTGGGAAGTTTGCAGAGAAGGTCTGCATCAGAATTCTCTGATGAAAAACCTATTTCAATATCAAAGATACCTTAAGTCATTGGTGGCATTTTTATATTTGTAGCCTCCTGAGCAAGACACCTGAGGTTGTGCTTTAGGGTCCAGGAAGAGGGCCACACCCTAATCTATAAAACCTGTGGATATATCACCTCAAATTATACAGAAATTAAGGTTGCAGATGGAATTAAGTATACAGACATTCAGATGGGTATATTATACTGACTTATTCTTGTGGGTCAAGTCTAACCACATGAGCCTTTAAAATCAGAGAACCTTTCCTGGCTAGGTTAGAGAGAAGTGAGGACAGAAGAAGGATCAGAGAGACGCATGCACCTTGAAAAGGACTCTACCTGCAATTCCTGGATTTTAAAATGTTGGACACACTATTAAAGAAATGATATTGAAATAGTCAGATATTTGCTCTTATAAGTCAAGTCACATGACTGTGAAAACTACTAATTAAGCCTGATAAATGAGTAGTTTCCTAACAAATGAAATATCATGAGAAGCATTGCCTTTAGTGACATCATTTTCCAACATGATAAAAATATACAATTCTGAGTTGTATGCACATTTTTTCCTTTGAAACATGAGGTCATTATACTTTTGGAAAACTAAGGTCATATTTAAAGTACAGGGAGCTTCCCTGGTAATCCAATGGAAGCCTGGACCAAGAATCAGCCTTGCAATGTATAGGGCACCAGTTCGATCCCTGGTCCAGGAAGATTCCACATGCCAGGGAGCAGCTAAGCCCATGCCCCACAACAGCTGAGCCCCTGGTTTAGAACCCAGGAACCTAACCACTGAGCTCATGTGCTACAACTGTTGAAGCCTGCAGACCTAGAGCCTGTGCTCCCCAACAAGAGTAGTCACTACACTGAGAAGCCCGCACACAACAATGAAGGGTAGTCACTACACTGAGAAGCCCGCACACAACAATGAAGAGTAGCCACCACCGGCTGCAACTACAGAAAGCCCACATGCCAGCAACGAAGACCCATCACAGCCGAAAAGTAAAATAAATAAGTAAATAAATCCTTTTAAAAAGTAAAGTGCAAAAATGTTTTATATAGAGAGATAATTACTCTCTAGACTCAGGAAACATGGAAAAGAAATCAAAAGAAATATAAAATAAAAATGCATTTTAGTATGTCAATGTTGAAGCAAATCACACCACTTATTTAAGTAAAATCATTGAAACATGACAGCTATAAATGCAGACCCATGTACATATATACGTATATTATATGTTTTTACTAGAAGTAAAAATGCCATTAATGACTTTTCTATCCGTGATTTCTGTTTTTGAATATTATAAAACCCCCACCACTCAACACAATATTGAAGCAACCCTCTCTTGAATTACCTCATAGTGGCATATATAGAAAATTAAATGAATATTTAATGTACAACAGATCATTTCTCCTTAATGGGATTAAGAGCTAGGCTTATCCAGTGTGGAAAATAATATGGAGGTTCCTCGGGACACTGAAAATAGAATCACTATATAATCCAGCAGTTCTGCTCCTGGGCCAAAGCTACAATTCAAAAAGATATATGCACCCCTCTGTTCATAGAAGCACTATTCACAATAGTCAATGCATGGAAACAACTCAAATGTCAATTGACAGAGGAATGGATAAAGAAGATTTGGTACATATATACTATAGGATACTACTCAGTCATACAAAAGAATGAAATAATTCTATTTAAAGCAACATGGATGTACCCAGAGATTATCATACCAAGTTAAATGAGAAAAAACCAAATATCATACAATATCACTTATACATGGTATCTAAAGTATCACACAAATGAACCTAGCTATGAAATAGAAGCAGAATCACAGACATAGAGAAGAAACTGGTGGTTGCCTAAGGGGAAGGAAGTGTTTGGGGGAGAGATGGAGCGGGAGTTTGAAGTTAGCAGATGCACACTTTTACATATAGCACGGATAAACAACAAGGTCCTACTGTATAGCACAGAAAGAACCATATTCAATATTCAATGATAAACCAAAATGCAAAAGAATATATATATATATGTGTGTGTGTGTATGTATAAATGAATCACATTGCTATACAGAAATAATTAACAAAACATTGTGAATCAACTATACTTCAATTTTAAAAAAGAGCTAGGCTCAGAAACTGCTTATTTTCCACTACATGAGTACTTAGCTGCGTATGGATATAGATCATTTTTCTTTGTGTGAGATTTCTCTCTATCTCTCTGGAAGTCTCTCACCTTTCCTTCCCTCTGTACCACATGACATTAGCATCCCACCCTAGGCAAGAGCAGCACCCTCAGCAAGGACCCCTTCCTTTCAAGTTTGTGTAGCTAAAAATTGGGAATTCGTTCTTGCCTTTCCTTTCCTACTAAAATGCTTTTACTCTGTTCTCAGAAGACTCCAAACTCACAAGTATGTAAGCATTTACAACATGAGCCTTGTTCATTTATCTACTTTCTTCAACTGGACATAGCACCACCATCAAACAAGCTATGTCTTTTTCAATTTTTTGTTCCTAGACCCTTACACAATACCTGGCTCATAGACACTCAATAAATTTTTATTCCATTACTGGAAAATTGAACAGATGGAACCATTTAAGAAGCCATGGATGGAATGGCCTTGACCACAGAGGAAGTGACCTTGTCCTCAGGTAAAATTTCCTCAGTCCTTGCCCAGGATCTGCTGTTCCTTTTCATGAACAAAAAGTTTACTTTGTTTTTATGCCCAACATTGATGGCACTTACGTACTTGGTTCATATTAATCAGCCAAACAAAACAAAATAAAACTTTATTTTAAACACAGGACTGATTTATATATTTATGATAGGCAAACATTCATGCTCTTAAGATGGGAAATTTTATCCCCGCAGAGGACTCTCCAAAGGAAGTCAAATCCCATGCACACAAAACCTGGGCAAGTAAACAATTGAACCCACAGGCTAGTATCATTAAGCTAGGATATTCTGATGTAATCTTATTTCCTTAATGATCAGTTTATAAGCGTATGACATTTCTCTCTGGCCTATTTAGAACCGGAGACATACTGATTACTTTTTTCAAAATTATTCTATGTACAATTTCATCTTCTATTAACACAATCCTTCAAACTTCTATAGGCTTTCTTTTCATTTTTGGCAAATTTTAATAAATTACTTACTGTATACTTTTGAGGTGGTGGAACTTTCCAAAATTTTAGAATGACCTCCCGAAATAGAGATCTGATGTATATGAGTTGTTTATCATCGAGTTTAAAAGTCTTTTGCTAATGTCACTAATCTTATATGATCAAAGCTGTCTACTAAATCAACAATCATTTCTTGACAACTAGCAATTGGTGAGACACTCCACTGTGCTTTCATTTTTTTTTCTACATTCTCCTAGTGTTAGACTCCAATGATATTCACACAGTCTCCTCCAAAGAATTTGAAGGATTTTCACATTGTGAACTCTTGACTGAAGACCTCAGCATTTTTGTCATATGTATCCCAGGGGAGGCCTTATTTTCTATAGTTTTACTCATTTAGGCAAAATATTGTTTTACAAAGTTATTCAGACAATCTCTTTTCAATCTCACATTTTCAGTGTTTGTGACATACAGATAGATTTGTTAGAGTCCACATTTCATCTTCTTATAGTACATCCTACAAGACCTTTTAGAACTAACACCCAAAAAGATGTCCTTTTCATTATAGGGGACTGGAATGCAAAAGGAGGAAGTCAAGAAACACCTGGGGTAACAGGCAAATTTGGCCTTGGAATACGGAATGAAGCAGGGCGAAGACTAATAGAGTTTTGCCAAGAAAATGCACTGGTTATAACAAACACCCTCTTCCAACAACACAAGAGAAGACTCTATACATGGACATCACCAGATGGTCAACACCGAAATCAGCTTGATTATATTCTTTGCAGCCAAAGATGGAGAAGCTCTATACAGTCAGCAAAAACAAGACCAGGAGCGGACTGTGGCTCAGACCATGAACTCCTTATTGCCAAATTCAGACTTAAATTGAAGAAAGTAGGGAAAACCTCTAGACCATTCAGGTATGACCTAAATCAAATCCCTTGTGATTATACAGTGGAAGTGAGAAATAGATTTAAGGGCCTAGATCTGATAGAGTGCCTGATGAACTATGGAATGAGGTTCATGACATTGTACAGGAGACAGGGATCAAGACCATCCCCATGGAAAAGAAATGAAAAAAGCAAAATGGCTGTCTGAGGAGGCCTTACAAACAGCTGTGAAAAGAAGAGAAGCGAAAAGCAAAGGAGAAAAGGAAAGATATAAACATCTGAATGCAGAGTTCCAAAGAATAACAAGAAGAGATAAGAAAGCCTTCTTCAGCAATCAATGCAAAGAAATAGAGGAAAACAAGAGAATGGGAAAGACTAGAGATCTCTTCAAGAAAATCAGAGATACCAAAGGAACATTTTATGTAAGATGAGCTCGATAAAGGACAGAAATGCTATGGACCTAACAGAAGCAGAAGATATTAAGAAGAGATGGCAAGAATACACAGAAGAATTGTACAAAAAAGATCTTCACGATCCAGATAATCACGATGGTGTGATCACTGACCTAGAGCCAGACATCCTGGAATGTGAAGTCTAGTGGGCCTTAGAAAGCATCACTATGAACAAAGCTAGTGGAGGTGATGGAATTCCAGTGGAGCTATGCCAAATCCTGAAAGATGATGCTATGAAAGTGCTGCACTCAATATGCCAGCAAATTTGGAGAACTCAGCAGTGGCCACAGGACTGGAAAAGGTCAGTTTTCATTCCAATCCCAAAGAAAGGCAATGGCAAAGAATGCTCAAACTACCGCACAATTGCACTCATCTCACACGCTAGGAAAGTAATGCTCAAAATTCTCCAAGCCAGGCTCCAGCAATATGTGAACCGTGAACTTCCTGATGTTCAAGCTGGTTTTAGAAAAGGCAGAGGAACCAGAGATCAAATTGCCAACATCCTCTGGATCATAGAAAAAGCAAGAGAGTTCCAGAAAAACATCTATTTCTGCTTTATTGACTATGCCAAAGACTTTGACTGTGTGGATCACAATAAACTGTGGAAAATTCTAAAAGAGTTAGGAATATCAGACCACCTGACCTGCCTCTTGAGAAATTTGTATGCAGGTCAGAAAGCAACAGTTAGAACTGGACATGGAACAACAGACTGGTTCCAAATAGGAAAAGGAGTTCGTCAAGGCTGTATATTGTCACCCTGTTTATTTAACTTATATGCAGAGTAAATCATGAGAAACGCTGGACTGGAAGAAACACAAGCTGGAATCAAGATTGCCGGGAGAAATATCAATAACCTCAGATATGCAGATGACACCACCCTTATGGCAGTAAGTCAAGAGGAACTCAAAAGCTTCTTGATGAAAGTGAAAGTGGAGAGTGAAAAAGTTGGCTTAAAGCTCAACATTTAGAAAACGAAGATCATGGCATCTGGTCCCACCACTTCATGGGAAATAGATGGGGAAACAGTGACAGACTTTACTTTTGGGGGCTCCAAAATCACTGCAGATGGTGACTGCAGCCATGAAATTAAAAGACGCTTACTCCTTGGAAGGAAACTTATGACCAACCTAGATAGCATATTCAAAAGCAGAGACATTACTTTGCCAACAAAGGTCCGTCTAGTCAAGGCTATGGTTTTTCCTGTGGTCATGTATGGATATGAGAGTTGGACTGTGAAGAAGGCTGAATGCCAAAGAATTGATGCTTTTGAACAGTGGTGTTGGAGAAGACTCTTGAGAGTCCCTTGGACTGCAAGGAGATCCAACCAGTCCATTCTGAAGGAGATCAGCTCTGGGATTTCTTTGGAAGGAATGATGCTAAAGCTGAAACTCCAGTACTTTGGCCACCTCATGCGAAGAGTTGACTCATTGGAAAAGACTCTGATGCTGGGAGGGATTGGGGGCAGGAGGAGAAGGGGATGACAGAGGATGAGATGGCTGGATGGCATCACTGACTTGATGGACGTGAATCTCAGTGAACTCCGGGAGTTGGTGATGGACAGGGAGGCCTGGCATGCTGCCATTCATGGGGTCACAAAGAGTCGGACAGGACTGAGTGACTGATCTGATCTGATAGTATATCCTATCAAAATGTTATAGAATTTGCACACAGGGAAATCCACTGTTTCTCACATACAGATCTATGGATGTTGACAAATGCATAGAGTCATATCCCTAGCACATTCCCCAATGGCTCAAGTGATAAAGAATCTGCCTGCAGTTCAGGAGACACAGGAAATTCAGGTTTGATCCTTGGGTCGGGAAGACCCCTTGGAGGAGGGCACAGCAGCCCACTTCAGTATTCTTACCTGGAAAATCCCATGGACAGAGGAGCCTGGTGGGCTACAGTCCAGAGGATTACAAAGAGTTAGACATGGCTGAGCACACACACGTGTGTCCCCAGCACCGTAGTATCACATACAACAATTCTGTCACGGAAATATTTACCCCTTCCTACTACCCTTTGGTACTCAACCTTTACTCCAGATCCAGTTACCGGCAATGACAGATGTGGTTTTCATCCCATATTTTTGTCTTTTCCATAATTTCCTATGAAGAGTATCACACCCCATGTTGCTCTTGAATTTTTGTTGTTTAACAAATGCACTTGACCCTTTTTTGTTTCCTGAATCAATTATCTGTTCCTTTTTATGATCGACTAGAGTTCCATTATGATAAACTATGCACTCTAGTTTATCCATTCACCTGTGCAACAACTTCTGGATTGTTTTCCATTTTTAGTTTATTTTGACTGTGTGTATGTGTTAGTTACTCAGTCGTGTCTGACTCTTTGTGACCCCCATGGACATAGCCCACCTGTGTGTCAGGCTGCTCTGTCCTTGGGATTCTCCAGGCACGAATAATGGAGTGGGTAGCCCTTCCCTACTCCAGGGGATTTTTCTGACCCAGGGATCAAACCTGGGTCTTCTACACCACAGGCAGACTCTTTACTATCTGAGTCACCAGTGAAGCCCAGTTTTATTTTAGCAACTATTAAAGTTACTATTGATGTACAAAGATCCGTATAGTCGAAGCTATGGTTTTTTCAGTAGTCATGTATGGATATGAAAGTTGGACCATAAAGAAGGCTGAACACCAAGGAATTGATGCTTTTGAACTGTGGTGTTGGAAAAGACTCTTCCGAGTCCCTTGGACTGCAAGGAGATCAAACCAGTCGATCCTAAAGGAAATCAATCCTCAATATTATTAGAAGGCCTGACACTGAAGCTGAAATGCCAGTATTTTGGCCACCTGATGCAAAGAGCCAACTCATTAGAAAAGACCCTGGTGCTGGGAAAGATTGAGGGCAGGAGAAGAAGGAGATGACAGAAGATGAGATGGTTGGTTGGCATCACTGACTCAATGGACATGAGTTTGAGCAAGCTCTGGAAGATGGTGAAGGACAAGGAAGCCCGGCATGCTGCAGTCCATGGAGTCACAAAGAGTTGAACATGACTGAGCGACTGAACAACAGCAATAACAATTGATGTACAGGAAAGATTTTTTTTTTTTAAGTAAATTTTCAAATCACTTGGGGAAGTATCTAGATAAAAAAAAAAATCACTTGAGTCATATGTAAGCCTATGTTTAACTTTATAAGAAATAGACAAACTATTTTCCAACAAAGCTCTACTGTTTTGCATGTCCATTAGCAATAACTGAGAGTTTCTGTTGCTGCCCATCTGGCCAGCATTTATTAATATCAGCTTTTTTCCCCTCAATATTAACCATTGAAATAGGTGTGCTTTGGTATTTTGTTGTGGTTTTAACTTACATTTTCCTAGTGACGAATTATATTGAACATCTTTTCATGTGTTTATTTGTCAATCATATATCTTTTTGATTTGTTTGAACAGATGAGGTATCTGTTCAAACCCTTTGTGTGTGTTAATCGCTCAATCATGTCTGACTCTTTGCGACCCCAGGGTCTCCCAGGTTCCTCTGTCCATGGAATCCTCCAGGCAAGAATACTGGAGTGCCGGAGTCCAACTCCAGGAGCCAGGGATTCAACCTGAAGAGATGACGGTGTTGGCCAATGAGACAGCCTTTCAGTTTTCTATGGACTGCCTGTTTATTCCAAGTTTAAGATTGTCTTTTATACTTTTACAAAAAACATTAGGCCAGAGGTTTAACATTTTCCGTTTCCCCTCTCCCAGATTTATTATCTCCATAAATCATTGTTGCTCTTCAAACAGAGTTCCTGCTTCAGTGATTCTCTCCGAATCAGCCTTATCATCTATTATCTACCTCTTCTAATGTGTCCTATAGTTAACTTGTGATTACATTGTAACTTATGCTACATTCCTCGGTTTACTACTTCTCTTCCTAAGTCTTGTTTGCCCCTAACATCCTGAGCTCACTATCTCTTAAAAAGGCTTCTAGCTATAGTGTCTCTAAAAATTCCTAACTTCTATAAGCTATAGTAAAATATGCTAACTTTACAACATTCCTTAAATCTTTAACTTCTAACTGTTCTAATTATTTCAAAGCCCTAAATTCAGTAAACGCCTTTGCCATAAACATTGTCCTCACAAATAGGCTTCAGATATCAATCCCTCCCATGGCCTCAAGCTACGGCCTATGTGCTCATCCTGGAACACTCTTTTGTAAAAGTCCTTGAACAAATGTCAATAATTAACTTTATGAATTATTTTCTGAACACAACTGCAGAAGGCTTTGTGCCTTCTCATGCTCCTCTTAAGAACAGTAAGCACCTTAACATTCCTTTTCAGTCAACTCAGCTGAGGAGAGGAAAAGACAAGTCAGAATTACAAGGCCTAACTCCTTCATCCCGGGATCCGTGCCTGCGGAATGAGGAGAGGGGGCTGGGGACCGTGCCTGCATTGTGTCACTAATGCCTAACACGGCTCCCGACACTGGAGTGGGTTGCAATTTCCTTCTTCAGGGATCTTCTGGATCCATGGATTGAACCCAGGTCTCCTGCATTGGCAAGCAGATTCTTTACCACCTGAGCCCTCAGGGAAGCCCTTTTACCCATTTTTAATTGGATGTATTGTTTTCTAAATCTTAAGTTTTACGAATTCCTTATGCATTCTAGATATAAGACCTACAGTAGCTATGTTATTTGCAGATACTTTCTGTTAGTGACTTTCCTTTTTATTCTCTTAACAGTGTCTTTTGCTGAGCAAGAAATTTGATTTTGATAAATCTCTGTCTACCTATCTACATACATGTGCTTTTTTTTTTTTTTTTTTAGGTTGTGCTTTCAGTGTTATATCTCAAAACATCATTAAAATCAAGATCATGGAGATTTTTTCCCTGTGTTTTCTTCTGAAAGTTTTAGTTGTGCAGTTTATATGTATGTCAGTAATCCATTTTGAGCTAATTTTTATACAAACTGTGAGGCATAACCCAGGATTTACATTTTTGCATATGGATATCCATTTACTCTAAGCAACATTTCTTAAAAATATTCCAATTGAACTGCCTTTGCACCTTTGTCAAAAATAAACTGACAGTGTTTGTATCGTCTGTTTCTCAGTTCTCTGTCCTGTTCCATTGACCTATCCTTTCATTAATACTATACTGTCTTGATTACTCTGACTTTATAATGTCTTGAAATCAACTAGTCTTCCAACTTCATTCTTTTTAGGGGGGCGCAGGGGGCATTTGTTTTAACTATTTGAGTTCCTTTGCCTTTCCATATAAATTTTGTAATCCATATAAATTTTGAGCAATGTAAACATGGCTCATCCACATTTGCAAGAAGCTTGTTTTGAGACAAATGTGGGCTGCATCGACTGAATCTATGTTTCAAATTTAGGAGAATTTACATCTTGACTAATATTGAGTCTTAGGCTCAATAAATATATCGCTTATTATCAATGACTTGGATTCATACTTTTGGTGATTGCTTCAGGGTTATAACATACATAATTAACTTATCCCAGTCAGCTTCCCAGTGATTTTTATACCATGGCATGTATAGTATAAGCATCTTAATATATGTCCACTTTCCCCTTCTAGGCATAATATATTCACCTTGTGTATGAGTTATGAACCTCATGGTACATTTTCACCATTTTAGTTCAAATAGCTGGTTATCTTTTCAGGGTTTTACATTTTAAGGAAAAAAGTCGTGTGTGTTTGTCCATGCAACTGCTATTTATTGTGTTCTTCTCTCCTTTCTGCAGATCTATGTTTCCATAAGATTTGCTGTTTCTTCTGCCTAAGCATCCTTTAACATTTCCAGTTCTGTGGCTCTGCAGGTGACCAATTCTTTAGCTTGGATATGTTTGAATGATCCTTTATTTTATTTCTTTAAAAAATATTTTTGGTTATTATTTATTTATTTACGCTAGTTTGTTATTTTTTTATTTAAAGGTATTGCACTATGTTACTTGCATTGTGTGTATGTGTGTGTGTATGAGAAGAAATCAGCTTATCTTTGTTTTTTACATAATATGTTTTTAAGCCTCTCTGATATTAAGGTTTTACCTTAATCACTGGTTTTGGATTTTTAAATTATGATATGCCTTGGTGTAGTTTTCTTCACGGTTATTTTAAATGGAGTTCATTCATCTTGTTGGATGTATGAGTTATCAGTTCAGTTCAGTTCAGTTGGTCAGTCGTGTCCGACTCTTTGCAACCCCATGAATCGCAGCACGCCAGGCCTCCCTGTCCATCACCAACACCTGGAGTTCACTCAAACTCATGTTCATCAAGTCGGTGATGCCATCCAGCCATCTTATCCTCTGTCATCGCCTTCTCCTCCTGCCCCCAATCTCTCCCAGCATCAGGGTTTTTTTCAGTGACTCAACTCTTCACATGAGGTGGCCAAAGTATTGGAGTTTCAGCTTCAGCATCAGTCCTTCCAATGAACACCCAGGACTGATCTCCTTTAGGATGGACTGGATCTCCTTGCAGTCCAAGGGACTCTCAAGAGTCTTCTCCAACACCATAGTACAAAAGCATCAATTCTTTGGCTCTCAGCTTTTTTCACAGTCCAACTCTCACATCCATACATGACCACTGGAAAAACTATAGCCTTGACTAGACGGACCTTTGTTGGCAAGGTAATATCTCTGCTTTTTAATATGCTATCTATGCTGGTCATAACTTTCCTTCCAAGGAGTAAGCGTCTTTTAATTTCATGGCTGCAGTCACCAGCTGCAGTGATTTTGGAGCTGCAAAAAATAAAGTCTGACACTGTTACCACTCTTTCCCCATCTATTTCCCATGAAGTGATGAGACCAGATGCCATGATCTTAGCTTTCTGAATGTTGAGCTTTAAGCCAACTCTTTCACTCTCCACTTTCACCTTCATCAAGAGGCTTTTTAGTTCCTCTTCACTTTCTGCCATAAGGGTGGTGTCCTTTGCATATCTGAGGTTATTGATATTTCTCCTGGCAACCTTGATTCCAGCTTGTGCTTCCTCCAGCCTAGCGTTTCTCATGATGTACTCTGCAGAGAAGTTAAATAAGCAGGGTGACAATATACAGCCTTGACGTACTCCTTTTCCTATTTGGAACCAGTCTGTTGTTCCATGTCCAGTTCTAATTGTTGCTTCCTGACCTGCATATCGGTTTCTCAAGAGGCAGGTCAGATGGTCTGGTATGCCCATCTCTTTCAGAATTTTCCACTGTTTATTGTGAACCATACAGTCAAAGGCTTTGGCGTAGTCAATAAAGCAGAAATAGATGTTTTTCTGGAACTCTCTTGCTTTTTCCATGATCCAGCAGATGTTAGCAATTTGATCTCTGGTTCCTCTGCCTTTTCTAAAACCAGCTTCAACATCTGGAAGTTCACAGATCATGTACTGCTGAAGCCTGGCTTGGAGGATTTTGAGCATTACTTTACTAGTATGTGAGATGAGTGCAATTATGCGGGAGTTTGAGCATTTTTGGCATTGCCTTTCTTTGGGATTGGAATGAAAACTGACCTTTTCCAGTCCTGTGGCCACTGCTGAGTTTTCCAAATTTGCTGGCATATTGAGTGCAGCACTTTCACAGCATCATCTTTCAGCATTTGAAATAGCTCCACTGGAATTCCATCACCTCCACTAGCTTTGTTCATAGTGATGCTTTCTAAGGCCCTCTTGGCTTCACATTCCAGGATGTCTGTCTCTAGGTTAGTGATCACACTATCGTGATTATCTTGGTTGTGAAGATCTTTGTACGGTTCTTCTGTGTATTCTTGCCACCTCTTCTTAATATC